>NC_045959.1:13828268-14142197 GCF_010909765.2 Amblyraja radiata | reverse complement strand
ACATCCTTCCTATAATTAGGCGACCAAAATTGTACACCATACTCCAGAATTGGCCTCACCAATGCCTTGTACAATTTTAACATTACATCCCAACTTCTATACTCAATGCTCTGATTTATAAAGGCCAGCACACCAAAAGCTTTCTTTACCACCCTATCTACATGAGATTCCACTTTCAGGGAACTGTGCACAGTTATTCCCAGATCCCTCTGTTCACCTACATTCTTCAATTCCCTACCATTTACCATGTACGTCCTATTTTGATTTGTCCTGCCAAGATGTAGCACCTCACACTTATCAGCATTAAACTCCATCTGCCATCTTTCAGCCCACTCTTCCAACTGGCATAAATCTCTCTGTAGACTTTGAAACTCTACTTCATTACCCGCAACCACCTATCTCGGTCTTAAAAGATTTCCCCCTTATCCTTAAACTGTGACCCCGTGTTCTGGACTTCCCCAACATCGGGAACAATCTTCCTGCATCTAGCCTGTCCAACCCCTTAAGAATTTTGTAAGTTTCTATAAGATCCCCCCTCAATCTTCTAAATTCTAGCGAGTACAAGCCGAGTCTATCCAGTCAGGAGGTGAGGGTGGCTGTCATCTTAAGACCACAAAAATGTTTCTTAATATACATTGCTTAACGTGGAACAACTCCATTAATGAACGCAGGCAGCATCCCCAACATTATACAAAGCCATTTTTAACCTCTGTAAAAGTTTTTGATTCCATCAAGTGGGAGGGACTGTGGAGCGTCTCCTCAGAACTGGCTGTCCACAGAAATGTGTTTCTTTCCTGTGTTTGCTTGTTGTGACTACAACAGATCCAATCTCAGAGCAGACCTGGGTTAAGTGAACCTGTATGGTTGCTGCAACACTTTTCTCACTTCGTTGTTTGAAATACCTCATCCCCAACAAGATTCCCATTGGAGTGATGCTAAAACCACTTTACCAGACATATAGGAAAATAGTCATCTATTTCACCTCCAGTCCAGAATCAAAACAGCCAAAGGCCAATGGTTGAGCTACAGTGCACAGCCAACACTTCTGATGTTGCATACTTGGAGCTGAGTTCAAAATCATCTTTGACTCATTCATTATAGTTGTATAGTCAACATCAATAAAATACAGGACTTCTACCAATCCGCCTTGCTGTGCAACATCAAATCCTGAATGTCCATAATAATGCCTGCAAAATATTGATCACTTTCCACATGTGACAGCCAGTTCTGAGGAGACGTTCCACAGTCCCTCCCACTTGATGGAATCAAAAACTTTTACAGAGGTTAAAAATGGCTTTGTATAATGTTGGGGATGCTGCCTGCGTTCATTAAAGTAGTTGTTCATTGGGAACACCATCACCTTCAGTGAGCCGCACATATATTGGAAAACAGTGTTTGAAGGTTAAGACTCAAACCTGACGTGATGTTCATGATGTATTGGCTAGTAGTGATCCATGCTCTCCAGTATGCTTCTGAGAGTTGGACAACCTGCAGCAAGCTACCAATGTTGTCTCCACAAAATCCTCCAACTCCACTGGCAGGATAAGCAATGCGTCTTCAGCGTCCTTTCCCAAGCCAATATACCCAGCACAGAGGTCCTAATGACACCCAGTCGACTCTGATGGACAGCCCTGATTCTTGAAGTAGACACTGTACCAAGCTTTTTCAGAGGCAGAGGTGACCAAATGGACAAGGGACAATATATTTTCAAAGCCTGCCTGAAAACTTGCAGTATCACCACTATTTTCAAGGAATCATTTGGCCAACGATCACTAAATTATTTTTTTAGAGATATAGCAAGTTTTTAGAGATACAGCATGGAAACAGGCTCATCAGCCCACCGAGTCAGCGCCGACTATCAGTCACCCGTACATATTACTTCGGTGTTATCCCACTCTCGTGCCCACTCCCTACACACGAGGAGCAATTTACAGAAGACAATTAACCTACAAACCCACACACCTTTGGGATGTGGGAGGAAACGGGAACACCGGTGAAAACCACAGTCACAGGCACAATGTGCGAACTCCACACAAACAGCAACCTGAGGTAAGGATTCAACCTGGGTATCTGGCACCGAGGCAGCAGCTGTACCTGCTATGCCACTGTGCCGCCCCACTACTGAGCAATAAACTAACAGGATGGCGCAGAGACATTTAAGGCCACTCTTCGGAGCAGAGAGGACCCCTGCATCAAATAAGGAATGAACGCACCACTGTCCAAGTTACTCCACATTGGCCTCAACAGTGAAGTCCAGAAACAATCTCCTCAGTAAGCTTGCTGGCTCAAAGTGGGGGGCAGCAGCCCCCACACTGCGCATTTCAGCACTAGCCCTTGCATTTTCTTCAGCCGAATATTGTGCCCCTGTTTGGTCCAGGTCATCCCACACACACCATGTGGACACCCAATTGAACTCAACAATGAGGATCATCACAGGAACAATCCGCTCAACACCACTCCCCTGGCTCCCTGTCCTATCCAACATAGCCCCTCCACACATCCGGCGAGTAGTCCTCACTCAAAGGATGCTCCAAAAGACCAAAAACTCCCCTCACCTGCCAATTCACATGGACATCTTCAACCCACCCACTGCTCGACTTCCATCTAGACGACCAATTTGGAAGAACCCACCACCAGCTGATTTCACCATTCAATCAGCTTGGAAAAGGGAATGGGAGTCCAAGGACGTCCCAAATAAACATCTGGTGTCAGACCCCACCCTACCGGTCCCTGGCACCAATCTCCCAAGGAAGCAGTGGACGACGCTGAATAGATTCAGGACTGGACATGGCCCCTGCTTGGCCAGCCTTCACAAATGGGGCAGCAGTCCAACCCCATGGTGTGCTTGTGGAGAGCAGCAAACAATGCAACACATCATTGAAGCATGCCCTCAACAAAGACTCAAAGGAGGACTTGTCACCCTTCATACAGCAGATCAAGAGGCAACTGCTTGGCTAAAGGACTTTGCATTCGCTAAATAAAAATAAATGTCATCCACAATCTGGGTGAAAAGCCTATGAAGAAATTATCTGCAAAACTATTTGAAGTCAATTTGAATAATAATAATAATAAATAATATATTTTATTGTCATTGCACGTCAGTGCAACGAGATTTAGTATGCAGCTTCCAACCGATGTAAAAGAAAAGTAAAATAAATAAATAAGCTGTGTGACGTGACCATCCGAGGGAGACAGTCCAGGGTGGGTGGGGGGCACTCAGCAGGGCCGGTTCAGAGCCGCTATAACTCTGGGAATAAAGCTGTTTCTGAGTCTGGAGGTTCGGGCGTAGAAGGCCTTGTAACGTCTGCCGGAGGGAAGTAGTTCGAACAGTCCGTTACAAGGGTGTGAGGAGTCTTTATGGATGCTGACGGCCTTCCTGAGGCACCGTGTGTGGTAGATGCCCTCCAAGGCTGGTAGCTCTGTCCCAATAATCCTCTGCGCTCTGTGGACGACGCGCTGAAGAGCTCTCCTCTCCGCCTCCGTGCAGCTGAGATACCACACAGAGATGCCATACGTTAATATGCTCTCTGTGGTGCAGCGGTAGAACGTTGTCAGCAGCTGTTGGGGCAGACCAGTCTTTTTTAATGTCCTCAGGAAGAACAGTCGTTGCTGTGCCTTCTTGACCAGCGCAGCGGTGTTGGTGGACCATGTGAGGTCCTCTGAGATGTGAGTGCCCAGAAACTTAAAGCTGGACACTTTCTCCACGCTGTCCCCGTAAATGGAGATTGGGGCATATTCTCCATTATGGGACCTCCTGAAGTGAATAATCAGCTCCTTGGTCTTGGAGGTGTTTAGTGACAAGTTGTTACGTGCGCACCAGTCCGCCAGGTTCTGCACCTCCGCTCTGTATTTTGTTTCATCACCGTTGGTGATCAGCCCAATCACTGTTGTGTCGTCTGCAAACTTCATGATGGTGTTGGTGTCGAATGCAGGAACACAGTCGTGAGTGAAGAGGGAGTAGAGCATGGGGCTTAGTACACAGCCCTGTGGTGTGCCGGTACTCAGGGTGATAGTGGAGGACAGGTGCGGGCCCAGTCTCACTGCCTGCGGTCGCTCCGTCAGAAAGTTCAGGATCCAATCGCATATCGGCGAGCTGAGGCCTAGCTGGTGGAGTTTGGTGGTGAGCTTGGTGGGGATGACCGTATTGAATGCAGAGCTATAGTCAATGAAGAGCATCCTCACGTACGTGCCCTGTCTGTCCAGGTGAGTCAGGACAGTGTGAAGAGCCAGAGAGATAGCATCCTCTGTTGATCTATTTGCCCTGTATGCAAATTGATGAGAGTCCAGTGAGGCAGGGATGCTGGATTTGATGTGGGAGAGGACCAGCCTTTCGAAGCACTTCATTAGGATTGGAGTTAGGGCAACCGGGCGGTAGTAGTTCAGGTTGGTGACTTTAGACTTTTTCGGCACCGGCACTATGGTGGCTGTTTTCAGGCAGTTGCCAGAGATAGAGACAGATTGAAGATTCTCGTGAATACCTCCGCCAGCTGTACAGCACAGTCCTTTAGTACCCTTCCCTGGACTCCATCCGGGCCTGCAGCCTTGCGTGGATCGATCCTACGCAGAGCGCACTGTACCTCCTGAGTGCTCAGTGTTAAGGTCTGTCCCTCCGCCATGGCCGAGGTTATTCCACTCCTGGTGGTGTTGCCAGTTTCGAAGCGGGCAAAGAAGGTGTTTAGTTCAATGTAGATGTAATGTAGAATGAGCCTAAAAATACCAACCCATATATAATGAATACCAAGCCATATTTTCATTTGGGGGGATATCTGAGGGCTTTGTAATTTGAATGACAGATCACTCTTTGGATTCAGTTGTCCTCACCATATTACTCTGTTTTGGAATTAGTGAGATGTCAAAGAGTGATGTAAAACTAGGTAAAAATGTTAAGAAGAAGCATTTTTAGTTATAGAGAATTAATTGGAAACCATTCTAATTGTGACCACTGAAACCACAATTAGTCAAGATGAGAACGTGAGATTTTAGGGAATTCAATGCTCTCATAAGAAGATTTGGACTTGATTAACCAATACTGTCTTTTCTTTCTTATTGCTTCTACTCTTTTACCACTTTGGTTGATTTTAATAGGGCAAAGCGAGTCATGGCCCTCTCCATAGCTCATTTGATAACATTGTATGATCGTGTGGTCCCCTTGTCTGGTTGGCAAGGAGACATTAACTTACAGACTAAGGTCCCAGGTTCAGTTCTTGATCCCTGTATATAGAACTGATCTCTGGGGGAGCCGGGTAGAAATCAACAGCTCCATTGTTACGAGTAGGAAATGTCAACCACAATTTCCACCCTTGACCTCTTAGGCTGGATAAATGAGATACAAGAAAATGTCTGAGCCTCTATTACCTTAGCCTCTCGTCCACAACACGTCATCAAGTGAAGTAATGAAAAAGCAAATCGGGAAGTAAACAGAATAGACCATAAGAAGATTTATATTTCAACAATGATTTACACAATATTAACAACATACCAAAGCATTTTACAGTCAACATACTACTTGAAAAGGTCCCAGCAAGCTCCCATGATCAAGGTGATAATGGCCAGTTAAACTGATTCAGGGTAGATATTGGTCAGGACAATCAGAAACATTCCTCAACCCTTTGAGACAGCACCATTTAATGTTAAAGGAACCATCAACAACAACACTCACCATCAACAACACCACAGTCACATCTGTGGAGTCTTTTATGTTCCTTGGAACCATCATCTCCAGGGACATTAAATGGGGGCCACCATCGACTCCACCGTCAAAAAGGCACAACAGAGGATGTACTTTCTGCAGCAGCTGAGAAAAAGCAATCTGCCGCAGGCAATGATGGTCCAATTCTACACAGCCATCATAGAATCTGTCCTCACCTTGTCCATCATGGTCTGGTTTGGCTCAGCTACCAAGCACGACATCCGGAGCAGTAGCTCCACTCTACAGCCAAAGCCTGTAGCCTCTTTTTGCTCTGGTATTTTATTTCATTCTTCACATGTTTAAATTATAATGTTTTATTTTTAATTGTCTGCTGTATGTCGTGTTGTTACTTGTGAGCAAAGCACCAAGGCAAATTCCTTGTATGTTTACATACTTGGCTAATACAATTTATTCAATTCAATTCAATTCAATTCAATTCATTTGATTTCAAGCTTCATCGGAAAGGTAATGCCACAGTCCTTCTGCATTATTGGGCTCCAGCATCCCCATGCTGTCATGTAACAGCCACCTGTGAGTCTATGACCTCTGCTGAGCCATGACCGACACAGAGTTCAAGAGAGTTCAGCGCGTGCCTCCAATGCGTTGCCTGAGTGCTGTTCACCAACAGAGAAGTGATCAGAAACCCAGCCGTTTGCTGGTGAGCTCCAGTACCACATAAACCATGGGCACCATTGCAGTAGCTTCTGGGCTGGAGAGAAATGTCAAGCTGCTGCATAATATTAACTTTACAAACTGGACACGAGGAGCATTAACGTTCAATGGAGGAACCGATTACTCCTGCTTTACTGTGCATTTAAGAAGTGGGCAATTTCCCTCATTGTAAATCCTTGGTACATGGGCTCACGACCTCAGTTAACATAGAATACAAACAAAATTTGGTAGTGTCAGTTAATATTCTGGATTATTGAATGTCAGTAATATTATTAATAACCAAACATATATTAATTTTACTTCTCTCTATGTTACACAGCGGTGTAGTAACATAGAAACATAGACAATAGGTGCAGGAGTAGGCCATTCGGCCCTTTGAGCCTGCACCGCCATTCAATATGATCATGGCTGATCATCCAACTCAGTATCCCGTACCTGCCTTCTCTCCATACCCCCTGATCTCTGAGGAGGAGCCATCCTGGGGAACGGCTGCTAACCAGCAGCTGTCCGTTCAATTCACTTTTTTTTATTAGCTTTTAGTGAATTTTGTCCTATATTTGTTGGGGAATTTGACTTTTATGTGGGGGGGAAGGGGGAAACTATTATCCAGGTCCCTACCTGGTCGGTGAGGCAGCTTTTTCCCCGGGCTGCACCGTCGACCCGTCCTTGCGGCCTACCAGCGGGAGTGGAGCGGCGTTTTCCTAGCGGGGACCGCCCAGCACCTTCAGCTTCGGTGGCGGCACAGAGCTGGAGCGCTATCGCGGAGCGGAGCGGGCGATGCCTTGTCTGGGTCGCCACACTGGAGCTGAGACCGCCGTGATCAACACCGTCGAGCTGCGGGACTGTGGAGTGGCCAGCCGCGGGCGGCGGTGCCGACTTTAACATCGGGAGCCTCGGAGCACCAACCGACGCGGCCCTGTCGGCTTCGGAATGCCACGGGCTCCGGTAGGTAATCGGCCGTTCCAACTGTCCCAGCCGCTGTGAGGACTCTCCCGACGCCGGAGCTACACCACCCGGCGAGAACGGCCAGGAACATCGGGCCTCCGTAGAGGCAACTGTGGAGGCCTCAATAGGCCTGACTATGGGAGAACTGGGGATGGGGACTGGACATTATGCCTTCCCCCACAGTGGTAACCATTGTGGGGGGATGTTTTTTTGTGTGTAAATGATTATTTTATTCTGTGTCCAAGATGGCTGCCGGAAGGGAGAGTGAACGCTGGCGCGGTTTAGCCAGCGTACTCTTCATATTGTGTTTTTGATTTTTGTCTTTGGATTGAATTCTGTCTTTAATTTGTGTATTGGTGATGTCTTTACTATTTATTTCATTCCGCTTACATGTTTTTACTCTATTTGCTAAATTTTGTAAGGTGTCCTTGAGACTCTTGAAAGGCGCCCATAAATAAAATGTATTATTATTATTATCCCTTTAGCCACAAGGGCCACATCTAACTCCCTCTTAAATATAGCCAATGAACTGGCCTCAACTACCTTCTGTGGCAGAGTCTTACAGGCAACCTTACAGGCAAGTCCAGTGAGATTAATTTGAGCAGAAAATATACAAGCCCTCCGATGTCTGTCTCTGGCTGCAAACCTACCAATATTCCTGACTTCTGGTGTTACCAACCCCATTCCCATTTCTGGCCACACTTCCATTCCACAGTCTGAACCCCAGCCGCACGTGCACTCTGTAGCCCCCTGGCTCTGACCACACCTGCACTCTGTAGCCCCCTGGCTCTGACCACACCTGCCTGCAATCCAGGCTTTCAGCCAGGATAATGGGCATCACAGTGGTGAAGCTAGTAGTGTCGCTGCCTCACAGTGGCGGAGATCACGGTTCAATCCTGACCTCAGGTGCAAATTGTGCAGAATTCACACGTTCTGGGTTTCCTCCCAGTTCTCAGGCTTACTCCCTTATTCCGTAGACGTGCAGTTTGATGGGTTCATTGCCTTCTATAAATTCTCCCCTTTGTGTGTGAGTGAGAGGTAAAACCAGAACGGAATTTGATAAGAATGAGAGGAGAATGAAATGAGATTAGTGTAGGTTCAGCAAAAATGGGTGCTTGATGATCAACACAGACTTGGTGGGCTGAAGGGCCTGTTACTGGTGCTCTATGGCAATAAGAATAGCCAGGCACTATGTAAGGGCCAACATTGAGCTCAATCACTTCAGCTTCTTAAAGTTAAGGTTACACAAAAACTGCTTCCAACAAGTTCGGGGTGGGTTTTCATAAGGAGGTACCATTCTGAAGCATTATAGTTTCAAACCATACTGGACGCAGAGCAATCAATGTCTATGTCTGTGTATAGGCACACCTTCAGCAGAGATATCACACTGCCTTGGTGAACATGGTCCTGTTTCAGATACATTGGCAAGCTGTCTATTTGTGCCACATAGTAATCCGACAGTTTAACTGGTTCTGGGCTGTCATATTGAAACTGCTGTGCATTGACAATTGCATTGTACAGATAATTTTCTGAAGGATAAGAACACTTTCAGGCCTGAGAATATTCAAATTGCAGATACTACAAGATCAAAATTCACCAGCATCCTGTTGCAAAGACACTTTTGGTCAATATTTTACAGACACCATTTTCTGCCTGGAGTTGCTGGTGTAACTGTATTTTAAATTTAATTTTGCATTTAGAGCTTTAAGTAAATCATAAATGTAGAATATAATATGCTGCTGATCCCTTTGAAGTTGTGGTAACTGATCGGGATATAGTACGATTTTAATTTTGCTGTTATAAGTGCAACAAAACAGAAGTAAAGCATGCAGACAAGCTGAAAGCTGTTTTCATCTTTTTACTAAGTGTAATAGTTCACAAGATTGCTTTCCCTCCCATTAATAGACACAGAGAAACATTAACAGGCTCAAGTCAAAGCAGAATACTTAATTCTGAAGAGGGGTTCCGACCCAAAATGTTATCTATCCATGTTCTCCAGGGATGCTGCTTGACCCTCTGAGATACTCCAGCATTTTATGTTTTTGTTGGTAAACCAGCATCTGCTGTCCCTTGTTTCCACAGACGACTTGGGTTGCTTGGTCAGTGGAATTGGTGGTAGGTGTCAACGTGAAATGATGGCTCCTCTACCTCATTTGATGAATTAACATTATAGATATTGGCCAGCACAATGGAACAGCTGGTAAAACAGCTGCCTCACAGTATCAGGGACCCAGTTCGATCCAGACCTCAGGTGCTGTCTGTGTGGAGTTTGCTCATTCTTCCTGTGACTATGCGTTTTCCTCTGGGTGCTCCGGTTTTTTCCCACATCCCCAAAAAAGTGCAGGTATATAGGTTAATTGGCATCTGTAAAATTTGTCCTGAGAGTGTAGGGAGTGGATGGGAAAGTGGGATAACGGAGAACTAGTGTGAATGGGTAATCAATGGTTGGCATGGACTTGGTGGGTCAAAAGGACAATGTCCATGCTGTATCTCAAAAGTAAACGGAAATATTGCAGCACAGTTTCATTAATTACTTCACATTTCCATTATGGGTAAAAAGTGGATTACATTTCCTGAGGGAGAACTTGTTTTAGGAACTAGAAAAGACAGGGAATTTAGATATTTTCCAGTACATGACACCGTGAACATCATTGCCATACTGGCGGCACAATGGCACAGTTGGTAGAGAAGCTGCCTTACACCGCTGGACACCCAGGTTTGATTCTGACCTTGGGTGCTGTTTGTGTGGAGTTTGCATATTCTCTAAGTAACCACGGAATTCCTCTGGGCACCCCAGTTTCCTCCCACATCCCAAATACGTGTGGGTTTTATGTTAATTGGCTATTGGAAATTGCTCCTCGTGTGCAGGGAATGGATGTGAAAGTGGGATAACATAGAGCTTGTGTGAATGTTTGATCGGTGGTCTGTGTTAACTCGATGAGGGCCTGTTTTCATGCTACATCATTCAATTAATCAATTAATAATGGAGATGAAGGAATGATGAGTTCCCTGAGTCTAATTATTTTGCATTCTAAGATCCCAAAAGAGATGATGATGGAGATAGTTGTAATATTCTAAAAATCCTTCAATTCTGGAGAGACATGGAAGTATTGCAACATTACCATTGTAATGTCCTTATTTAGAAAAACTAAGATGCAAAATGAGAGGGAGAGAAAGAGAGAGCGAGAGAGCGAGAGAGCGAGAGAGAGAGAGAGAGAGAGAGAGAGAGAGAGAGAGAGAGAGAGAGAGAGAGAGAGAGAGAGAGAGAGAGAGAGAGAGAGAGAGAGAGAGAGATAGAGAGAGAGATAGATAGAGAGAGAGAGATAGAGAGAGAGAGAAAGGGCTATAGGCCTATTGTGAGTTTATGTACAGGGACATATGCACTGTATACTTGTATTTATACTTATGCATTTTAAATATGTATGTCATGTTTTATACTATGGCAATATAACAATGTTTTTATCATGCCAATAAAGTTTTTAAATAGAAAATTGAAAAGAGAGAGAGAGAGAGAGCGAGAGAGAGAGAGAGAGAGAAGAGAATAGAGAGAGCGAAGGAGAGAGAGGGAGGATAGGGAGGAGGCCTAATAGGACGCTCGCTAGCGCTCTCTATCTATCCCCTCTCTCTCTGCTGTCTCTCTACTGCCTGGCTCTCCATCGCTATAAAAATTGGACATCTCATCCTTCAGTAGACTGCAGTTAGGGCCCCTCTCTCTCGTCTCTCCGCCTCACCTCTCTCTCTCTCTACTCTCTTCTCTCTAAGCTCTCTCTCTCTCTTCTCTCTCTCTCTCTCTCTCTTGCTCTGCTTAAACTCTAAGAGAGAGAGAAGAGCGACCACAGAGATGTCAGGAAGATAAATAACAATTTACTCTCCATGGTACTGTTATCGAACACACTATGAGCTATACTTACCTTGGTCTAACTATTTCAGCATCAGGGAGCTTCAATATGGCAGTGAATGCACTAAAAGAGAAAGCTCGAAGAGCTCTGTATGCAATAAAAAGAAGATTCTACAACATCCAAATTCCAATTAAAATCTGGCTTAAAATATTTGACAGTGTAATCCAGCCTATTGCGCTTTATGGTAGTGAAGTATGGGGTCCGCTCAGTCACCATAGTTATAGTAAATGGGAAAAACATACAACGGAGGCCCTGCATGCGGAATTTTGTCGGAACATCCTCCGTATCCAATGGAAAACACCAACAAATGCATGTAGGGCGGAATTAGGCAGATACCCACTGATAATAAATATCCAGAAAAGAGCACTAAATTTTTGGAATCACCTTAAATCTAGCCCCCCAGATACCCTCCAGTTTAAAGCCCTTCAAACACAAGAGGGGAACACAGAAAAGAGTTCCCTGTGTCAGTTGGTACTGAGACTAACTACCCCTATTCAGTTAAACCCCATCCAGTTAAACCCTGACCGGCCTCAGATCAATACTGACCCCCAATCACCAGTTAGTGAACCAAATTATCAAACAATGTAAAGAAACGTATTTGGAACATTGGGATAAAGAAACCAAAAGCCAAAGCAGATTAGAATGTTACCGTGTCCTAAAAAGAGACTATAAATTGGCAGACTATCTCTCAACTGTTAGAGACATAAAGCAGAGACAGACCCTCACCAAATACAGGTTAAGTGACCACTATTTGGCAGTTGAAAAAGGAAGACAGAAGAGATTCTGGCAACCAAGAGAAAACAGAATATGCGGCCACTGTTTGACAGATGAGGTTGAAACAGAGGTGCACTTCCTCCTAAAATGCAAAAAAATTGACAAAACAAGGAAAGCATACTTTGATAAACTCAGTGTGGCAACCCCTGATTTTAAAGAACTAGATGATACATCAAAACTAAGAATAATCCTTGGCGAAGGAAATACGGCTCATCTTGGTGCACAATACGTAACAGCATGCCATAACCTGAGAGACGGTGAATGACCAACATGCGCATATATACGCACACACTAATTGACATTAACTAACACTAAGAAATTAATATTGAATTGCTAAACTTGCTATTGTGTTGTACAGAGGCAGTGAAAGTTCGAAGTTTGACTTAACGTTGGACTGTGGAAACTTTCCTTTTTTAAAGGATTTCTCCATTCATGGAGGAGTTCCAGCGCTTTTCTGGGGTGCCGTGGGAGTGGCAGTGGTTGGCGGATTGCCAATCGTACCTGGAGACCAGGAGTCGGAAAGAGGCGTTTTACGTGATTTATGTGTCCTCCAGCATCGTAACCCTGCTCCCATACCGAAGGTACTTTTTAAGACATAGGGGCAGAATTAGGCCATTCGGCCCATCGAGTCAACTCCACAATCCAATCATGGCTCATCCATCTTTCCCTCTCGACCCCATTCTCCTGCCTTCTCCCCATATGCTTTGACACCCATACGAATCAAGAACTTCCTAATCTCCGCATTAAAAATGCCCAAAGACTTTGACTTCACAACCGACTGTGGCAATGAATTCCACGGATTCACCACTCGCTGGTAAAGAAATTCCTTCTCATCTCCTTTCTAAAGGTACATCCTTTTATTCTGAGTTTATGCCCTCTGGTCCTAATGGAGTGGATTATGTAATTAACATTCACTCTGACCATTATTTGGTACGTTTCAATGAGATCTCCCCTCAGCGAATACAGACTCACAGCTGTCAAACACTCATCCAAAGGTTCCAGGAAATTCAAGAGATTAGACATAATACTGAAACTGGCCGATTCTTCACATGCACTCTTTATCATTTATGTAAGTATGATTCAGTTTACCTCTTCAGAATTGTTTAATGCACTGGGAAATTTCCATTTATTTAACCAACTATGAGGTCATTCAAAGATTGACCTTATTCAAATCTTACTGTTATTCATTTTGCATTGCAGATGCCTTATTAAAAGTGACTGATCAGAATACATGATGGTAGACAAAAATGCTGGAGAAATTCAGCAGGAGAGGCTGCATCTATGGAGCGAACAGGTAGGTAATGTTTTGGGTCGAGACCCTTCTTCAGACTGATGTGGGAGTGGGGGGGGAGAAGAAAGGAAGAGGCGGGGACAGTGGGCTGTAGAAGAGCTGTGAAGGGGAGGGGAAGGAGGGAGAAAGCAAGGACTACCTGAAATTGGAGAGGTCAATGTTCATACCGCTGGTGTGTAAACTACCCAAGCGAAATATGAGGTGCTGCTCCTCCAATTTGTGGTGGGACTCACTCTGGCCATGGAGGAGCCCAGGACAGAAAGGCTGGATTTGGAATGGGAGGGGGAGCCACCAGGAGATCAGGTTAGTTAATGTGAACTGTGTGGAGGTGTTCGGCGAAGCGATCGCCAAGCCTGCGCCTAGTCTCACCGAAGTAGAGCAGTTGACACATAGAGCAGCGGATGCAATAGATGAGGTCGGAGGAGGTGCAGGTGAACCTCTGCGTCACCTGGAAAGACTGCTTGGGTCCTTGGATGGAGTCAAGGGGGGAGGTAAAGTGACAAGTGTAGCATTTCCTGCGGTTGCAATGAAAAGTACCAGGGGAGGGGGTGGTTTGGGTGGGAAGGGACAAATTGACCAGGGAGGGGGCGGTCTCTGTGGAAAGCCGAAAGGGGAGGAGATGGGAAGATGTGGCCAGTGGTGGGATCCCGTTGGATGTGGCGAAAATGTCAGAGGAATATCTCTTGTATGTGACGGCTGGTAGGGTGGAAGGTGAGGACAAGGGGGACTCTGCCCTTGTATCAGAATACTTGAGTGCAGGCACGGAAATCGCTATCAAAATATGGAGGGGACCGGGGGACAGGGGGAACACAATTTTTTGGCGGCCACGCACGCATGCGCATACTCACTCACACACGCGCACACTCACTCACACACGCGCGAGGCTTCGGAGGCTCAATCCAACGCTAAATGCAGCTCAACTCTGCCTGTCTCGCCGGGTTAACTACAGCCCTGCCTGGACTGACGGGACACCAGCGCTGCTTCTCCGCGCTGCTGTAAACCTGGGCCATATTTTCCACGTCCAGGCAGGGCTGTAGGTTCACCTGGCGGGACAGGCAGGGTGAGCTGGGTTTTGTGCTGCTTCTCTGCTCTGACTGTGGGCAGGGGGGTGGGGGGGGGAATGGGACAGCGCCTGAGAGCCGGCCGGGATCAATCCTGGCTGTGGATGAGGCGCAGGTCTATGCCACGTTTCCCTCCTCCAATCACCGCGCTCTATCCTCAGTCCCACCCCCCTCCCCCCTTACTCCTCCCTCCTCCAAAGATCGCACTGAATCATCATGTCCCGCCACCATTGCCTGCTGACCGACGTCTCTCTCGTCCAATCGGCGCCCTCGATCATCGAGGGCCTCGAAAGCAGAGATTTCACCGGGTTTTAAAATCCGGATTACAAAAACTTGGGGGGATGTACCCCACCTCTCAAAACAGAGGGGGGACGTGTCCCCCCTGCCCCCCCCCCCCCCGGGTTTTCCGCCCCTGCTTGAGTGAATGAAACTTCTGCAATATTTCATATATCAGAGGTGGGGAAACAAGTTGTCACACATCTCCGACGTTATCTCAGACCAGCACAAATTGACCATATGGGAGCAGGTGAATGAAAAGGAACATTTAAGCCAAAGATTGAGACTGAATTCCAAATGGAAGTTCACCAATTGCTTGCAGGAGTTCATTTCTGAAGTAATGTCAACAAGGATTACTACCTCCGCTTCTGCCTCCTACACATTAAGACATTATGCTGCTTACATATGAGCACGTCGATCTTGGTAGCTGACCTTTGTCACATGTGGATAGGCGCATAATGTTGGAGTAACCCAGCGGGGCAAGCAGCATCTCTGGAGAAAATGACGCTGGTGACGTTTCGGGGCGCGACCCTTCTTCAGACACATGTCTGAAGTCACATGTAAGTATATGGAAATGCTAATGAAGGGGAGATTACATGACCCTCTGGAAACGAACCAAATATTGTCACACAATTCTTCAGAAATACACCCCCAAGCTTAGTGGAAGAACTCAGCAGGCCAGGCAGCATCTGTGGCAGCAGTGAGATAGTTGACGTTTCAGGTTGAGACCCTGCGTCAGGACTGAGAGCGTGGAGGGGAGGCAGCCCGTAAAAAGTAGCAAGGGGTCGGGGTGAGGCGGAGGCTGGCAAGTGGTGCGTGGATCCAG
This sequence comes from Amblyraja radiata, assembly GCF_010909765.2. Lineage (NCBI taxonomy): Eukaryota > Metazoa > Chordata > Chondrichthyes > Rajiformes > Rajidae > Amblyraja > Amblyraja radiata. Next base: position 14,126,764 of record NC_045959.1, on the reverse strand, counting down.
ATGAGGAGGGGCTGAATGGAGCCAAGAGGGGGAGGGAGTGCTAGAGGGGGCGACAGTGGTGATGAAGTCGAGAAACCAAAGGGATGCAGATTATAGAATTTATAAAGAAAGGTGATGAGTGGAACCAGACAAGGGAGGGATGTGGGCTGACGGGAACAGTAGGGAGAAGGGATAGAGGACCCAGTGGGATGGGTGTCTTGCTTCCTATCCGGGTCTTGACCTGAAACACTAATGCCCCTGTCCCACTTAGGAAACCTGAATGGAAACCTCTGGAGACTTTGCGCCCCACCCAAGGTTTCCGTGCGGTTCCCGGAGGTTGCAGGTGGTTGCCGGAGGTTGCAGGTAGTGGAAGCAGGTAGGGAGACTGACAAAAACCTTCAGGAAGCTCCGGGAACCGCACGGAAACCTTGGGTGGGGCGCAAAGTCTCCAGAGGTTTCCGTTCAGGTTTCCTAAGTGGGACAGGGGCATAACTATCTCTTTGCCTCCACAGACGCTACCTGACCCACTGAGTTCAACCAGCACGTTTTTTGCTCCAGTTTCATCTGAGTTTAATTGTTTATGTTATCTCAGGAAGGCCAAATGTTGGCTCATACCTATTGCCTCCACAGGTGCTGCTTGACCCACAGGTCTTTCCAACATTCAGGTTTTTTTGTTCCAGATTCCAGCATCTACAGAGTCTTTTGAATGGAACAAAAACCATTGGATCTGCCTTATGTATATTATTTTTTACGGAAGTGTTTCACTTATTTTATTTCTGGCATAAGAGTTACTCCAGTTTGTAAGAAGTTAAACAAAACGGGTGAAAAATAAACGCTTTGGAAAGGCTAATGGGTTCGGACATTGCTTTTTCTCTGCAGAGTTTGGAATGAGATTATTATTAATTACTTATGTTTGCTGTGTGATTAAGATTTCCACAGTTCAGGGCAATGTGTTGACTCACCCAATGGATTGCAGTAAACATTAATATGAAAAAACTATCCAAGATGACATTTAATCTTACTCTCCTTCATTGCCGGCTAGTTTACTTTTCCATTGTAGCATTTGTACAGTTTTATTCTTGGCAGGCCCTCGTGGAATTTCCGTGCCTCCAGAGGGAATTGGGTGTCGCTGGACTATGCCTGGAATAACTACCACGGCGATCGGGGTTTAGTGTGTAAGTGAACATTGTTTTCTTTGGAAAGCTTGGGAGAATTCAAAGGTCTGTGTGGATGTTTTGACCTTGTTATACAATCTGGAGAGCCATTTAAAAAAAAATTACAGTACATTTTTGAGTGATGTTCCCAGTGTAAGTTAAGTCACAAATAGCTCATTTTGATTGGATTTGGTTGAACTTGGGCCTGTAAGAGGAATCTGTTCCAATGATGTGTGCAGCCAAGCCATGCAGCGCTTTTAGTGGATGCTATTCCATGTGATTAATATATATACACAGAGATGTATATAACATGATCAGAGGCATAGATAGGGTAAGCAGTCAGAACCTGGTTCTCAGGGTGAAAATGTCAAAGACTAGAGGGCATAGCTTTAAGGCGAGAGGGGGCAAGTTTAATGGAAATGTGTGAACCAAGTTTGTTATACACAGGTGCCTGGAACATGCTGCCAGGGGTGATAATCGAGGCAGATTCAATAATGGCATTTATGATAGAGATATGAATATGCAGTTCATGGAGGGCTAGGGACCACATGCAGGCAGACGAGATTAGTTTAACTGGCAGTGTGTTTGGCACAGACATTGTGGGAGAAGGGCCTGTTCTGTGCTGTACTGTTCTATGTTTTATGTACTAGGTTCAATGTACCTTGACTTGACCTGTACAAACTCTGCGTAATGTTTTACAGCAGTAGCCTCGTGCCAGGACTGCTCCTGTTGACCCTGGATTTTCTGATCAAGGAACTTCACCCCTCACATATTATCGATCCTTACAATTTTGAGGTGGGGGCGAGGGGGTGCAGGCGATGCAATAATATTTAAACAGGTACCTTGAATTAGAATGAACTATAGTCTAGTTCAGGTGCATGACTTGATAGTTTCATTTAACAGCAACTTGTGACCAGCATCTTAAAATATCACGGGTCTCAGATAAAATTTAATATTGGACCTTAACTGGGGCAGGTGAGAGGTAGGTTTTAAGGAGAATGGAAAGGTTGAAGGAGGGGATTGTGGAGCTCGGGGCCACAGTCTACTTAACAAAGGGTCCCTTGAATGGAGAAAATATGGGGGTGCATCAGAGGCCAGAATTGATAGAGACAGACAAACATTTGGAGGGTTTGAGGAGAGGGAGGTCACAGAGAATGATTCATTGTGCGATATTTCATGGGATTTTTTATGGAGTTGAGTAATTGCAGCTTTTTTTCTTCTGGTTAAAGCACTGCTGTGAGAAAATATAATTCTCTTCACAGCTTTAAGTCTTTGCGGCGACATGTATTCGGTGGCACCGTGTCCTGATCAGTGCGTCTAGATTTTAGTTCCTGCAGTTCACTCACCCAGTAACACACAGAGAGTTGTTAAAAGGTTTACTGGAATCCAATTTGGAACAGGGAATCACTTAAGACTGTTTGCGAAGGCGCACCAGCAAATTTCCTTTTGCTCTGCAATGTGTAAATAAGATGAAATTTAATGTATGTGTTATTATTGATGAAAGTCAGACTTGTATGTCTATCGCTCCTTTCAAACTTAATGCGTGGTGCTTTCAGTCGAGCTGCTGCCTCATGGCTCCAGTGCCCCAGGTTCGATCGTAACCGCCAGTACTGTCTGTGTGGAGTTTGTGCTCTCTCGCCGTGACTGTGTAGGTCCTCTAGTTTCCCCCTACACCCTAGAAACATACGAGTTGTAAGGTTAATTGGCTGTTGGTGAGTTACCACTAGGCGAGTACTGGGATCTGATCTGATGGGAGTTGAAGAGACCATGAAGAGAATAAAATGGGATTAGTATAGGACATGGGCGCTTGATGGCCATCATGGTATTGATGGGCTGAAGGGCCTGTTTGTGTGTTGTGTGACTCCATCAACCATAGGCCCCAATGTGCATTGAAGCAGATGAGTTACATTTGAAAGATGGTCACTGTTGTAGAGAAATGGTAGCTACTTTGTGAACAGCAACGTTTGCCTATTCGGTGCAAGGACATGTTGGCCTTCATACCAAGAGGATTTCAGTATAGGAGTAAAGAGGTTCTTCTGCAGTTGTATAGGGCTCTGGTGAGACCATATCTAGAGTATTGTGTACCGTTTTGGTCTCCTAATTTGCGGAAGGATATCCTTGTGATTGAGGCAGTGCAGCGTAGGTTCACGAGATTGATCCCTGGGATGGCGGGACTGTCATATGAGGAAAGATTGAAAAGACTAGGCTTGTATTCACTGGAGTTTAGAAGGATGAGGTAGATCTTATAGAAACATATAAAATTATAAAAGGACTGGACAGGCTAGATGCAGGAAAAATGTTCCCAATGTTGGGCGAGTCCAGAACCAGGGGCCACAGTCATAGAATAAAGGGGACGCCATTTAAGACTGAGGTGAGAAAAACCGTTTTCACCCAGAGAGTTGTGAATTTGTGGAATTCCCTGCCACAGAGGGCAGTGGAGGCCAAGTCACTGGATGGATTTAAGAGAGAGTTAGATAGAGCTCTAGGGGCTAGTGGAATCGAGGGATATGGGGAAAAGGCAGGCACGGGTTATTGATTGGGGATGATCAGTCATGATCACAATTAATGGCTTGAAGGGCCGAATGGCCTCCTCCTGCACCTATTTTCTATGTTTCTATGTTTCTATGACAATGATCAGGTCACCTGCTCTCTGGTCTGTGGTTGGATGGATTAGTATACTCTTGGAGATCGGGGAAAGTTGTGAACATAGAAGATGGAGCAGCGTTACTCAGGGACAGACCCTTCCACACACCAGGTCTGCGCTGAACATCATGCCAAATTAAACTAATTGCCACTGCCTGCACTTATTGTAGATAGCCTGCATATTTATGTGCGTATCTAGAAGCCTCTTAGATGCCACCATTATATCTGCTTCAACCACCAACCTTGCAGCATGGTTCTAGGCATCCACCACTCTCGCTGTAAACTTATCCCGCACATCTGTTCCTGCTGTTATCAAGCTGAAAATGGTACAGAGAAGATTTAGTTCAAGTTCAAGTTCAAGTTCAAGTGAGTTTATTGTCATGTGTCCCTGTATAGGTCAATGAAATTCTTGCTTTGCTTCAGCACACAGAACATAGTAGACATTTACTACAAAACAGATCAGTGTGTCCATATACCATAATATAAATATATACACACATGAATAAATAAACTGGTAAAGTGCACATAACAGAAAATGGGTTATGAATAATCAGAGTTTTGTCCGAGCCAGGTTTAATAGCCTGATGGCTGTGGGGAAGTAGCTATTCCTGAACCTGGTTGTTGCAGTCTTCAGGCTCCTGTACCTTCTAACTGAAGGTAGCAGGGAGATGAGTGTGTGGCCAGGATGGTGTGGGTCTTTGATGATACTGCCAGCCTTTTTGAGGCAGCGACTGCGATAAATCCCCTCGATGGAAGGAAGGTCAGAGCCGATGATGGACTGGGCAGTGTTTACTACTTTTTGTAGTCTTTTTCTCTCCAGGGCGCTCAAATTGCCAAACCAAGCCACGATGCAACCAGTCGCATGCTCTCTACTGTGCACCTGTAGAAGTTAGAGAGAGTCTTCCTTGACAAACCAACTCTCCGTAATCTACAGGAAATAGAGGCGCTGATGAGCTTTCTTGATAATTGCATTAGTGTTCTCGGACATCATTTACAAGGATGTTGCCAGGACTAGAGGGTCTGAACTCTGGGCAGAGGTCGAGGAGGCTGGGACTCTATTCCTTGGAGCTCAGGAGGATGAGGGGTCATCTTATAGAGAGGAATAGATAAGATCATGAGAGGAATAGATCGGGTAGATGCACAGTCTCTTGCCCAGAGGAGGTAAATTGAGGACCTAAGGACACAGGTTTAAGGTGAAGGGGAATCTGAGGGGTAACTTTTTCACACAAAGGGTAGTAGATATATGGAACAAGCTGCCAGAGGAGGTAATTGAGACTGGATATATCCCAACATTTAAGAAACAGTTAGACAGGTACATGGATAGGACAGGTTTAAAAACATAGAAACATAGAAAGGAGCAGACCATTCGGTCTTCGAGCCAGCACCACCACCCAATATGATCATGGCTGATCATCCAAAATCAGTACCCCATTGCGGCTTTTTCTCCATATCCCTTGATTCCCTTGGCACTAAGAGCTAAATCTAATTCGTTCTTGAAAAGAAGGCTTGGAGGGAAATGGACCTAATGCTGGCAGGCGGGACTAGTGTAGCTGGGACATTGTTGGCCGGTGTGGGCAAGTTGGGCCAAAGGGCCTGTTTCCACACTGTATCACTCTATGACCCTATGACTATGACTCAATCTCCTTTAAACTCTCTCACTGTGACCTTGAAGCTATGCCCTCTACCATTTGACACTTCTACCCTTGAAAAAGGTTTTAACTGTCTATCAGATCGATGTACTATTAACTATTTTTTGTTCTAACAACACCACGGAGTACTCTTCAAGAGAGCAGACAGTACCTTGCTTCCATACACTTATCCATCTCCTTACAACACAGGAGGCTGTTTGGTTGATCAGGTCTAGACCGAGTAGAGCAATCCCATTCCCCCACTGAAAGTAATGAGCACCTCCACCCACTCTACTCCACTCCATCCCGTGAATTCTCCTACCACCTACTGGCACTATAGGCAATTTACAGCGGCCAGTTAATCAGAATGCATTTGGGACGTGGCAGGAAAACAGAAAACCAACACCATTGACAGTCACTGGAAGAACATGCAAACTCCACACTGACAGCATTGGAAGTAAGGATCGAACTGGATCTGGGGGCAACTGCACCACCCAGAACGCCATTATGCCAACTTGTCAATCTGAATGGCCCCGCAACAGGTGAACAACTTGGCATTGTGCTGGAGTGTGAACCAATATTTTGTGATGGCTGAAGGGAGACTTGATAGAAATATGTAAAATGATGGGAGGCTTAGAGACGGGGCTGGCAGTCAGTAGAATTGAGGTAAGAGGACCAAAGTTTAAATGAGATGTGAAGGGCAAGTATTTTACACAGAGTGGTGGGTATCTAGATAGCACTGCCAAAGGTGGTGGTGGAGGAGGCAGATATGACAGTGGCATTTATGAGATTTTTGAATAGGCACATGGATAAACATAGAAACATAGAAAATAGGTGCAGGAGTAGGCCATTCGGACCTTCGAGCCTGCACCGCCATTCAATATGATCATGGCTGATCATCCAACTCAGTATCCTGTACCTGCCTTCTCTCCATACCCCCTGATCCCTTTAGCCACAAGGGCCACATCTAACCCCCTCTTAAATATAGCCAATGAACTGGCCTCAACTACCTTCTGTGGCAGAGAATTCCAGAGATTCACCACTCTCTGTGCGAAAAATGTTTTTCGCATCTCGGTCCTAAAAGATTTCCCCCCTATCCTTAAACTGTGACCCCTTGTTCTGGACTTCCCCAACATCGGGAACAATCTTCCTGCATCTAGCCTGTACAACCCCTTAAGAATTTTGTAAGTTTCTATAAGATCCCCCTCAGTCTTCTAAATTCTAGCGAGTACAAGCCAAGTCTATCCAGTCTTTCTTCATATGAAAGTCCTGACATCCCAGGAATCAGTCTGGTGAACCTTCTCTGTACTCCCTCTATGGCAAGAATGTCTTTCCTCAGATTAGGAGACCAAAACTGTACGCAATACTCCAGGTGTGGTCTCACCAAGACCCTGTACAAGTGCAGCAGAACCTCCCTGCTCCTATACTCAAATCCTTTTGCTATGAATGCTAACATACCATTTGCTTTCTTCACTGCCTGCTGCACCTGCATGCCTACTTTTAATGACAGGTGTACCATGACACCCAGGTCTCGTTGCATCTCCCCTTTTCCTGATCGGCCCAACAGGGAATGGTGGAATATAGAACACATACAGGTGGAGATTAGTTTAACTCGGTATCATGTATGGCATGGATATTGTGGGGTGAAGAGCCTGTCCCTGTGCTATATTGCACTATGTTGTGAGATCTATGGTAAAGCAGGAGTCTGCAATAATGAGGTTTTAGCAAAAATGAGGTTTTCGGTAAACAAGCTATCATATGCTGGCTCACCAGCACAGGTACATTTTCGGGCTAAATCGTGTTCCTATTGGAAACCTTCATTGGTGTGTGAACTCTGAAAGACACTGCACGCACTCTTCTCAGGTGGTGAGAGGTCACATTTGTATTTAAATTAATTTCATCCTGGTTGTTTCATGTGGATGCGACGTTAGTCCTGTTAACTTTTTTTTATTGATTAGCAAATTTGTCGCCATGGAGACCATTGCAGTTTCAATCGTTCTTGTTTTTATGGTGGGGATTAAATCTGACAAGGGCAGCGGGTCAGAACGCGGTTCGACAATGAAGTCACCCACACACTTCCCTGCTGCATCTATTACATTGGAAGTGGGTAGATAAAACTGCCAGTGACTTGGTTCACAGCACACTTTACAAGGAGTGTCTGTAAGCATATGACTGCACTGTTTACAGGCGACTCCGAACTGTCAAAGCTGCCACAGCCAGACATAAAAACAGTTTTTATCCACGAGTAGTTGCTCTACTCAACAGCCAAAAATCTGTAGCCTCCCTTTGACATGGTATTTTGTTGGTTCACATGCTTGATCAGTGGTGTTTTATCATTAATGTTTTATTATTATTAATGTTTAGTGTTTTCTGAGTCATTCGTAACTGTCACTGTATGTCATGTTGTTACTTGTGGGTGGAGCACCAAGGCAAATTCCTTGTATGTGAATACCTGGCCAATAAACCTACTTACTTACTGTTTAGAAACAGATGCCTCAATTCTCAGAAGGTGTGAAATCAATACATTTTGGAAATCTCACTAATAACTGCATAATAACGGCCATCAGTAAGCAGCAGGATGCTCACCCCGACGGTGCCTTCATTATAGTAGGGGACTTTAATCAGGTCGACCTACGAGCCGCACTCCGCAAATTCCACCAGCATGTGCAGTGCCCTACCAGGGGCTCAAACACGCTGGATAAAGTGTACACCAACATCAAGGACGCCTACAGAGCTCTCCCCTGCCCATCCCTGGGACAATCCGATCACCTCTCACTGTTTCTACTGCCTGCATACAAACCCCTCATCCGCAAGACCAAACCTGCAATAAGGACGGTCAAAATATGGCCCGAGGACGCCACTCTACAACTCCAGGACTGCTTTGATCGCACCGACTGGGACCTGTTTGCACAACAGGCTACCAGTGGTACAGAGATAGACTTGGAGGAGTACACATCCACCGTGCTCTCCTACATCAACTGCTGTGTGGAGACTGTCACAGTGGACAAGAAAATAAAGATGTTCCCAAACTGGAAACCCTGGATGAACAAGGAGGTTCAGGATCTACTAAGGGCACGCAACAACGCCTTTAAATCCAGGGACACCTCTGCTTACAGTGCGGCCAGGTCGAACCTGAACAAAGGCATAAAAAAGGCCAAAGACATCCACAGGCAAAGGGTGGAAGGCCACTTCAATACCGCGGACACCAGAAGCATGTGTCAGGGTGTCAGGGACATCACTGACTACAAGAGCAGCCCCGCCTGCCCCCACGGTGATATCACACGGGCCAACAACTAAACACCTTCCTTGCCCGGTTCGGAACTGGCAACACCACCAGGAGTGGAATAACCCCGGCCATGGTGGAGGGACAGACCTTAACACTGAGCACTCAGGAGGTACAGTGCACTCTGTGTAGGATCAATCCACGCAAGGCTGCAGGCCCGGATGGAGTCCAGGGAAGAGTATTAAAGGACTGTGCTGGACAGCTAGCGGAGGTATTCACGAGAATCTTCAATCTGTCTCTATCTCTGGCAACGGTCCCCAAGTGCCTGAAAACAGCCACCATAGTGCCAGTGCCGGTGCCGAAAAAGTCTAAAGTCACCAACCTGAACTACTACCGCCCGGTTGCCCCTAACTCCAATCCCAATGAAGTGCTTCGAAAGGACTGGTCCTCTCCCACATCAAATCCAGCATCCCTGCCTCACTGGACTCTCATCAATTTGCATACAGGGCAAATAGATCAACAGAGGATGCCATCTCTCTGGCTCTTCACACTGTCCTGACCCACCTGGACAGACAGGGCACGTACGTGAGGATGCTCTTCATTGACTATAGCTCTGCATTCAATACGGTCATCCCCACCAAGCTCACCACCAAACTCCACCAGCTAGGCCTCAGCTCGCCGATATGCGATTGGATCCTGAACTTTCTGACGGAGCGACCGCAGGCAGTGAGACTGGGCCCGCACCTGTCCTCCACTATCACCCTGAGCACCGGCACACCACAGGGCTGTGTACTAAGCCCCATGCTCTACTCCCTCTTCACTCACGACTGTGTTCCTGCATTCGACACCAACACCATCGTGAAGTTTGCAGACGACACAACAGTGATTGGGCTGATCACCAACGGTGATGAAACAAAATACAGAGCGGAGGTGCAGAACCTGGCGGACTGGTGCGCACGTAACAACTTGTCACTAAACACCTCCAAGACCAAGGAGCTGATTATTGACTTCAGGAGGTCCCATAATGGAGAATACGCCCCAATCTCCATTTACGGGGAAAGTGTGGAGAGAGTGTCCAGCTTTATGTTTCTGGGCACTCACATTTCAGAGGACCTCACATGGTCCACCAACACCGCTGCGCTGGTCAAGAAGGCACAGCAACGACTGTTCTTCCTGAGGACATTAAAAAAGACTGGTCTGCCCCAACAGCTGCTGACAACGTTCTACCGCTGCACCACAGAGAGCATATTAACGTATGGCATCTCTGTGTGGTATCTCAGCTGCACGGAGGCGGAGAGGAGAGCTCTTCAGCGCGTCGTCCACAGAGCGCAGAGGATCATTGGGACACAGCTACCAGCCTCGGAGGGCATCTACCACACACGGTGCCTCAGGAAGGCCGTCAGCATCCATAAAGACTCCTCACACCCCTTGTAACGGACTGTTCGAACTACTTCCCTCCGGCAGACGTTACAAGGCCTTCTACGCCCGAACCTCCAGACTCAGAAACAGCTTTATTCCCAGAGCTATAGCGGCTCTGAACCGGCCCTGCTGAGTGCCCCCCATCCCCCCTGGACTGTCTCCCTCGGATGGTCACGTCACACAGCTTATTTATTTATTTTACTTTTCTTTTACATCGGTTGGAAGCTGCATACTAAATCTCATTGCACTGACGTGCAATGACAATAAAAAATATTATTATTATTATTATTATTATTATTATTATTATTATTATTATTATTATTATTATTATTATTATTATTATTATTATTATTATTTCATTTAAATATATATGCAGGGTTCTATGTGTTTCTCCTATGTGCCAAAGGATTTGTCCTAAATGTTTGGGAGTGTTGTAAGATCAATTCACGAAGGGTCTCGACCCAAAACGTCACCCATTCCTTGTCTCTAGAGATGCTGCCTGTGTCGCTGAGTTCCTCCAGCATTTTGTGTCTATCTTCAGTTTGCTTTATTACGTAGGTTATCCGGGGCCATTCCTCAAATTATAGCCATGTGATTGTTCCCAGATTTAATCACACATGTTTGAGTATAGAAGTTGGGATGTAATGTTAAAATTGTACAAGGCATTGGTGAGACCAATTCTGGAGTATGGGGTACAATTTTGGTTGCCCAATTATAGGAAGGATGTCAACAAAATAGAGAGAGTACAGAGGAGATTTACTAGAATGTTGCCTGGGTTTCAGCAACTAAGTTACAGAGAAAGGTTGAACAAGTTAGGTCTTTATTCTTTTGAGCGCAGAAGGTTAAGGGGGGACTTGATAGAGGTCTTTAAAATGATGAGAGGGATAGACAGAGTTGACATGGATAAGCTTTTCCCATTGAGAGTAGGGAAGATTCAAACAAGAGGACATGACTTGAGAATTAAGGGACAGAGGTTTAGGGGTAACATGAGGGGGAACTTCTTTACTCAGAGAGTGGTAGCTGTGTGGAATGAGCTTCCAGTGGAAGTGGTGGAGGCAGGTTCGATTTTATCATTTAAAAATAAATTGGATAGGTATATGAATGGGAAAGGAATGGAGGGTTATGGTCTGAGTGCAGGTAGATGGGACTAGGGGGGAATAAGTGTTCGGCACGGACTAGAAGGGCCGAGATGGCCTGTTTCCGTGCTGTAATTGTTATATGGTTATATTATATGGACCCTCTGAGTTCCACCGGCAGTTTGTGCTTTGTTCAAGATTCCAGCATCTGCAATTCCTTGTGCCTCCGGGCTACTTCCTCCTCATTCTCACTGCGGTGATAATAGAGCAGACTAGGTTTCTCCATCGGCTTGCTGTCTTTCCTCTAACAAGGCCTTGTGCCCAAACTGGCACATATCTCAGTCTCCACCAACTTGCCATCCATCCAGTGGTGATCAAACTTCCCTCCCTTCATCAGTTAAACAGAACACAAAGAGCCCGAAAGTGCACCGGGTTGTTTAAGTTAGTTTGCCCCATCTGTTCGGTATCCACCATGTAATTTCACATGTTCTGCTCAGGTTTCTCTGCCTCATTTACACCTCCCTCACAAGAGCTGTCAAGGGAAAATATGCTGGCACTGACAGGACTTTCTTGACATTGTATCCCAGTCACAGATCAAGGTGAATGACTCAATTGGTGCAGGGACAGGTAGAAAGCTGCCCTTTTTGCAATCCTGCATGGGTTTCCCCAGCTGACTTTGCCCAAAGGAATTTTCTTCAGGATTGCTTTAGCGTAGCCAAAGTTTGATCAAGTCAACTTCTTAAACAAGCCTTTCACGTTTCAGCAGTAGACGTGAATATTTCAAGTTCCTATCCTCATTCAACCTCCGCACAAATACTCACCCACGTGTTCCCACAGAAGTTGCTGCAAGGCCAAGAGGAATGCTGCTGTGTTTGGCTTCGCCTCCTATGGACTTCGAGGAAAGGCTTTCCCAACAGGGTGGACAAGACCCACGCCTCCCATCTGTAAATTCTGTGGTAGCAGCGATGCAGAAAATTCGCTGCAAGGGCTCAAATGTTCTCATATCTATGGTTGACAGTTGGTTCTTCACCAATAATGTACAATTGCCATGTCTGAGTTGTAGGACAAGTCGGAGCAGTGTGTGCTGAATTATTGACGTATGTGCGATTATTTCCAATATTATAACAGCAACCGCACTATAAAATATGGGTGAACTAACTTTTCAACATCCACAAATCATAAAAGAGGTGCCATAAATTCTGGTCCTTTTTTTTCAACTAAAAATCCAACACCCTAAGTACTTAGATACAGGCTATATAATAGTCATGCAGTGTGAAAAAAGGTCCTTCGGTCGACTAAATCTGTGCCAGCCATTAAGCACCCATTTACACTAATCCCTACTTTATTCTGCCAACATTTCCATCAATCCCACCACAACCCCCGATTCTACCAATTACCAACATAGTCGGGCTAAACTACAGCAGTCAATGAACCCACCAACTCCCACCAACTTTGGGTTACGGGAGGAGACCGGAGCGCCCGAGAGAAATTCCACAGGATCCTGGGAAGGAGATTTGAGGCTCACACCTCACATGCAGAGTACTAGAGGTCAGGATTGAACCTGGGTTGCTGGAGCCGAGATGCAGGGACACTACTGTCTCAACTTGCACATGTCCACAGCCTCGATAACAATCAGCACGGGAGCACCTCAAGGCTGCGTGCTCAGTCCCCTGCTGTACTCCCTCTATACTCATGACTGCGTAGCCGGCCACAGTGTAAACTCCATCATCAAGTTCGCTGACGACACCACTGTTGTGGGACGTATCACTGATGGGGATGAGTCAGAGTATAGAAGAGAGATCGAGCAACTGTCCATATGGTGCCAGCGCAATAACCTGGCCCTGAACACCAGCAAAACCAAGGAACTGATTGTGGACTTTGGTTGGAGTAGGACCCGCAGCCCTGTTTATATCAATGGTTGATGGTTGAAAGGGTCAAGAGCTTCAAATTCCTGGGCGTGCACATCTCTGAAGATCTTTCCTGGTCCGAGAACACTAATGCAATCATCAAGAAAGCTCATCAGCGCCTCTACTTCCTGAGAAGATTACGGAGAGTCGGTTTGTCAAGGAGGACTCTCTCTAACTTCTACAGGTGCACAGTAGAGAGCATGCTGACCGGTTGCATCGTGGCTTGGTTCGGCAACTTGAGCGCCCTGGAGAGGAAAAGACTACAAAAAGTAGTAAACACTGCCCAGTCCATCATCGGCTCTGACCTTCCTTCCATCGAGGGGATTTATCACAATTGCTGCCTCAAAAAGGCTGGAAGTATCATCAAAGACCCACACCATCCTGGCCACACACTCATCTCCCTGCTACCTTCAGGTAGAAGGTACAGGAGCCTGACGACTGCAACAACCAGGTTCAGGAATAGCTACTTCCCCACAGCCATCAGGCTATTAAACCTGGCTCGGACAAAACTGATCATTAATAACCAATCATCTGTTATTTGCACTTTATCATTTTATTTATTCATGTGTGTATATATTTATATAATGGTATATGGACACACTGATCTGTTTTGTAGTAAATGCCTACTATGTTCTGTGTGCTGAAGCAAAGCAAGAATTTCATTGTCCTATCAGGGACACATGACAATAAACTCACTTGAACTTGAACTTGATTGTCGACCAACATGTCCCATCCACACTAGTGCCACCTGCCTGCATTTGGCTCATATCCCTGTAGGACCCATCCTATCCATGTACCTGTGTAAATGTTTCTGTAATGTTTCTTGTTTTGCATGTGTGGATGCTGGGCTCCTTACTCTTTCACGTCATCCTCACCAGTGTCATTTGCAGTTCCCCAGGTATCTTTTACAAGTAGAGGCCAAAATATTTGAGCCTCCACTAACACATGGTCTCCTCAGATACAAAGAGTGAGGGTCCGATCAGCAGCTATGTGACAGAAACACAGTGGAATAACCTCAGCTTAGAGCATTTGGAATAAGATTCCCGATGCTCATGTTTAAGAATCTGGCAAACAACAGCCCAGATGTGCACCAGATAAACAAAGAGCAAAGAAAAAAAGACATGAATACATGGCAGATGAGTCCCTGTAGATTTAATTAGTGGAACGTAGAAAGGAAGTGAGGAATGCAGGTGAAGTTGAATTCAATGCCAGGTTTTAGTATTTATTCAATATGAAAGTGAATACGAATTGTGCGTTGCCTAAATTTGGTCTAACTCTACCAGACCGATAACACTGTTTTCAGTTTGACAAATGGGTTTACAAAAAAGAGACTGTTATCAATTAACACTTCTAGTTATCAAATGAATCAGTTTAGATGGTGCACTGATGAACCAACTCCTTTGTGGCCGGAAAAGCCACTTTTAAGATGTAGCATAGTAAAGGAACTCTTATCAAAGCATCTGAAAGTAGGGTGAGGATTTACATATCACATTGCACATACACAGAGCATCCCAGACTACTGTAGAAATACTTCTGTAGTGAGACTCCTCCTAGCAGGCAAAGCAGACCACTTCCAAAAGACGTGGTCTGCATTTATGGAACTATTACAAGCATAAGGTGCAATAGTAATTTAAAAAATAAATGGTGCCAGGATCTGGTAACGGGGGGGTAAAAAATACGGTTGGTATATCCTTTTTTGCGGAGTTTTGTGTTATAATAGAGCGATTGTTTCTCTTTTTTTTTTCTTTCTTTCTTTTCTAGGGTCTAATTCCTTTCTTTACTTCCTTCTCTAACTTCTTTTCTAAGGGGCTTTCTTTTCCCAACACTTTCCTGCACCTTCACGACTCTTTTTCACTTTCCTTACTTCTTTTATTTCTTAAAGCTCAAAAAATGAAGTGGTACAACAAATGTAATAAGATATATGTGATGTGTATTACTGTACTTTATTGTACTTCTAATAAAAATATTTAAAAAAAAAAAGAAATACTTCTGTAGCACTACAGAAGTATATCTTTTTTTTAAATTAAAAAATATATATATTTTTGTAAATTTTTGTATATTGTAAAAAGAGTCACTGTTCTTGGACGTTTGGCAACCAGGTTCTGCGCAGGAGAATCCTGTACACAACAATGGGATAGATGGTCGGGGTTGTGGCTTGATGGATGAATGCAATGCAGAACAGTTTTATTTGTTATCATGTGTGCCGAGGTACAGTGAAAAGCTTTCCTTGCGAGCTATCCAGTCAACAGAAAGATAATACATGATTACAATCAAGCAATTTACAGTGTATAGATACATGATAAAGGAATATATTTTAGTGCAGAGGTAAAGCCAGCAAAGCCCAGCTGCTCCATTCTCTCAGCATATGACAGTCCCGCCATCCCAGGAATTAACCTTGTAAACCTACGCTGCACTCTCTCAATAGCAAGAATGTCCTTCCTCAAAGGTACACAAAAATGCTGGAGAAACTCAGCGGGTGCAGCAGCATCTATGGAGCAAAGGAAATAGGTGACGTTTCGGGCCGAAACCCTTCTTCAGACTGAAGAAGGGTCCTTCCTCAAATTAGGGGACCAAAACTGCACACAACACTCCAGGTGTGGTCTCACTAGTGCCCTATACAACTGCAGAAGGACCTCTTTGCTCCTATACTCAACTCCTCTTGTTATAAAGGCCAACATGCCATTCGCTTTCTTCACTGCCTGCTGTACCTGCACGCTTTCTTTCATTGACTGATGAACAAGGACCCCCAGATCCCGTTGTACTTCCCCTTTTCCCAACTTGACACCATTTAGATAGTAATCTGCCTTCCTTTATTTGCTACCAAAGTGGATAACCTCACATTTATCCACATTAAACTGCATCTGCCATGCAACTGCCCACTCCCCCAACCTGTCCAAGTCACCCTGCATTCTCAAGGCATCCTCCTCACAGTTCACACTGCCACCCAGCTTTGTGTCATCTGCAAATTTGCTAACGTTACTTTGAATCGCTTCATCTAAATCATTGATGTATATTGTAAATAGCTGCGGTCCCAGCACCGAGCCTTGCGGTACCCCACTAGTCACTGCCTGCCATTCTGAAAGGGACCCGTTAATCCCTACTCTTTGTTTCCTGTCTGCCAACCGCTTCTCTATCCATGTCAGCACTCTACCCCTAATACCATGTGCCCTAATTTTGCCCACTAATCTCCTATGTGGGACCTTATCAAATGCTTTCTGAAAGTCCAGGTACACTACATCCACTGGCTCTCCCTTGTCCATTTTCCTAGTTACATCCTCAAAAAATTCCAGAAGATTAGTTAAGCATGATTTCCCCTTCGTAAATCCATGCTGACTCGGACCGATCCTGTTACTGCTACCCAAATGTGCCGCTATTTCATCTTTTATAATTGACTCCAGCATCTTCCCCACCACCGATGTCAGGCTAACTGGTCTATAATTCCCTGTTTTCTCTCTACTGCCTTTCTTAAAAAGTGGGATAACATTAGCTACCCTCCAATCCACAGGAACTGATTCTGAATATATAGAACATTGGAAAATGATCACCATTGCATCCACGATTTCTAGAGCCTCTTCCTTAAGTACCCTGGGATCCAGACCAATGAAGAATTAGAAGGCATTAAAAATCCACAGAGATTAACAGTTGTAGCCTTTTCCCACAAAGTTGATGCACTGAAATGTTCCTCCGTGTCCTCACCACACCAACTGATCAGATTGTGTAGGAACGAACTGCAGATGCTGGTTTACACCGAAGATGGATACAAAAGGCTGGAGTAACTCAGTGGTTCAGGCAGCATCTCTGGAGAACAGGCATAGGTGACGTCTCGGTTCGTGACCCTTCTGCAGTCTGATGAAGGGTCTCGACCTGAAATGCCACATTCCTTTTCTTCAGAGATGCTGACTGACCCGCTGAGTTGCTCCAGCTTTTCGTGTGTGAATCATAGGAAGGATCGAAGCAGAGGCTGTATGCCCTATTGTGCCTGTGGCAGGTCTTGGAAAGACTGTTCCTCTCAACTGTTATAGAGTCATAGAGTGATACAGTGTGGAAACAGGCCCTTCAGCCCAACTTGCCCACACCGGCCCACATGTCCCACCTACACTAGCCCAACCTGCTTGCATTTGGTCCACGTCCCTCCAAACTTGACCTATCCATGTACCTGTCTAACTGTTTCTTAAACGTTGGCATAGTCCCAGCCTCAACTTACTCCTCTGGCAGCTTGTTCTGTACAACCACCACCATTTGTGTGAAAAAGCTACCCCTCGGATTCCTATAGAATCTTTTCCCCTTCACCTTAAACCCATGTCCTCTGGTCCTCGATTCCCCCACTCTGGGCAAGAGACTGTGCATCTACCTGATCTATTCCTCTCATGATCCTCTCATATTCCTATCATTCCTCTCTTTATTCCTGTTCTTTCCCAGTGGAACAGTGGCTATTTGCTTTACATGTTTTTGTCCAATTAACATTTGAAAGCCACAACTGAATTTGCTTCCACCACCTTTGACAGGGAATGCACTTGATAAGAATAAAATAATTTGTTCCATGGTTCTGAGGCCAATTATTTTTAATCCCTGTCCTCCGATTATCAACTCTCTTGCCAGGGAATTATGAAGACACTTCTAGTATCTGTTGAAACTAATTAATAGTGCTGCACTGTGCTAACCAAAGATGAGAAATAGGCTGTTCAACATCAGGCAACAGTCTTCAGTGGAAAATACATTGGCTGTGCACACTGTCGTAGAACAGAGGGAAAGCAGGATCTTGATTCCCATTGTTTTTAAGAATGAACTGCAGATGCTGGAAAATTGAAGGTACACAAAAATGCTGGAGAAACTCAGCGGGTGCAGCAGCATCTATGGAGCGAAGGAAATAGGCAACGTTTTGGGCCGAAACCCTTCTTCAGACTTCTTCGGAGAAGAAAGGAAAAAGGAGGCGGAGGAGCCTGAGGGCTGAGGGAGAGATAGGAAGGGGAGGAGACAGCAAGGGCTAACAAAATTGGTTGAATTCAATGTTCATGCCCCCAGGATGCAGACTCCCCAAGCGGAATATGAGGTGCTGTTCCTCCAATTTCCGCTGATGCTCGCTCTGGGTATGGAGGAGACCCAGGACAGAGAGGTCGGATACGGAATGGGAAGGGGTGTTGAAGTGCTGAGCCCCGGTGGAGGTCAGGTTGGTTAATGCGGACCAAACAATTCCCATTGTTCTGCATTAATGTAAGCATATCTGCGGGCATGAGTGAGGAGTCAAGTCTCCTGTGTTCACTGTGAAATAGCCTGTTGACTCTCAGTATCTGCACTATAACAACCTGAGGAGTGTGAGAGACTCAGAGAGCTCCCAGAAGTCAGTGTGAAAGTATAACTAGATTTTATGCACACAGATTAAAGTTTTTATAGCTGTTGTTCCTGTGGCGATGTTGGCCCAGTGATTAAAGTACCTTACTGGACAAAAGCTCGTCAAAAAAATAATTCAAAAGCCCACCACAGGAGCTGGACAAATTAATTTCAACTCATCAAATAATTCAGGAATTTGTTGCAAATAAATCTTTATGAGATAAGGTGAACAAAGAGTTACTGGGTGTCATCCAGTTCACAACAATAAACCTGCTGCCTTTGCTAGCCAAAGGTAAGCAATGTGTTTGACTAGATCCAGCTGCAGCAACTCACCACTCAGAAGGTAATTATGTACACATCATGTACAAATGCTTAATTTTGGCCTTGTCTCAAATGCCCTAATCCTTGTTTTATAACGTTTTATAATGTCTGAAGAAGGGTTTTAGCCTGAAACGTCGCCTATTTCCTTCACTCCATATTTGCTGCACCTGCTGAGTTTCTCCAGCAGTTTTGTGTACCTTGTTTTATAACAATCAGTTTAAAAATCTGAAAAACAGAAAAAGTCATTTCTGGGACTATTAGGAAAGAACTCCAGATCCAGGGTGACAGGTACCAGCCGGAGGAACGCAATGCACAGCAGACTGGAAAATGGTTGGGACCGTCTCAACGTCTAAGCAACCGTCTCACAGCCTTCCGACTGTATCTGATTGTAGTAGAACGCTAACTAAAAATGAAAGTGACTGAGAACTCCAGATTTGATTCAGGTCACATCTGACAGTACATCACTGTACATTCATATTCTGCAGGGCACAACTTGAAAGATATGACTGTCGGGCTTGAGTAACCACCTGAAGCAAGCACTGAGACCTGCTATCTTTGCAACAACCTCTGAAATCTACTTTTCACAAAAGGAAGTCGAATCACTTCACATTTTGCTTTGCAGCGCAGCATGAGAGCTCGGTGCTGTTTACCATATGTGGACCATAAACAACACAAGTCGAACCGCAAGTTGCATAACCTCATCTGCTACTGTTGGTGCAGAGCAACGCTCAAGTTGAATCCCTGCATTCAGAATACTCATTCACAGATTGTCTCTATGCAACACTGTCATCTTTTGTTCATACAAATAACTGACACCCACCTCTGGAAATACGCTAGGCTCTTAATTAGCATTTCTGCCCCTTTTTCTTAGCTGCACATTCACCTCTTCCATGTAATCACTGGGGTATGTTTACCTTGCTGTGACTGCTGATGTGCCTTAGTATACATTCTTTGATAATTCCTTTTAAGCTTTCCTGATGGTAATTTATATTTATCCTTAATGATGTTATCAATGTTACAAATTGTACGAATAATAAGCATGTTTTAATAAGAAATACAAATATTTCAAATGTATTGGAACATCAGCCATGAATTTTGGCTCCGATCAAATTTCCTTTCTGATCTTAGAAACATAGAAACATAGAAAATAGGTGCAGGAGTAGGTCATTCGGCCCTTCGAGCCTGCACCGCCATTCAATATGATCATGGCTGATCATCCAACTCAGTATCCTGTACCTGCCTTCTCTCCATACACCCTGATCCCTTTAGCCACAAGGGCCACATCTAACTCCCTCTTAAATATAGCCAATGAACTGGCCTCAACTACCTTCTGTGGCAGAGAATTCCAGAGATTCACCACTCTCTGTGAAAAATGTTTTCCTCATCTCGGTCCTAAAGGATTTCCCCTTTATCATTAAACTGTGATCCCTTGTTCTGGACTTCCCCAACATCGAGAACAATCTTCCTGCATCTAGCCTGTCCAACCCCTTAAGAATTTTGTAAGTTTCTATAAGATCCCCCCTCAATCTTCTAAATTCTAGTGAGTACAAGCTGAGTCTATCCAGTCTTTCTTCATATGAAAGTCCTGACATCCCAGGAATCAGTCTGGTGAACCTTCTCTGTACTCCCTCTATGGCAAGAATGTCTTTCCTCAGATTTGGCAAGATGTCTTTCCTCAGATTCACCTCTTCCATGTAATCACTGGGGTATGTTTACCTTGCTGTGACTGCTGATGTGCCTTATTATACATTAGTTGATAATTCCTTTTAAGCTTTCCTGATGGTAATTTATATTTATCCTTAATGATGTTATAAATGTTACAAATTGTACGAATAATAAGCGTGTATAAAATAAGAAATAAAAATATTTCAAATGTATTGGAACATAAGCCTTGAATTTTGGCTCAGATCAAATTTCCTTTCTGATCTTCTAGTAAGCTCCTCACCGTCTTCCTTTCCTAGGAATTGTATCCTTTGTGCACTTTTCATCTCCTGCTGAAACAGTTCTGTCTTTTATGTACACCTCCATTTGTCGTGTTTCTTCTCATCCCTTTTAATCTGATCAAGGACCTTTCTTTCAAAGTTTCACTGTATGTTTTTTAACGTTCCTTTCAAGAAACCCTAGCCTTGTCTTACCCCTTGTCTGATCTCTGGCCACTGCTAATTATCTCAGTGTCACTGCTCCAAGTTGTTGGACTCCAAGGTGGATGGAGATGAGCTGGGGCAGATTCGTACAGTTCCTGCTAGCTATGAAACAGATAGCATTGGATGGGCTTCTAGTTTACCCATTAGTGGATAGGTCATCAGCTGCCACTTGTTCCCCACTTCACTGTATAGAGTCACAGAGTTACTCAGCACAGATACAGGCCCTTAGGCCCAACTCATCCATGCTGGCCCATTTGTCTACATTTGACCCATATCCCTCTAAACCTATCCATGTATCTGTCCATATGTCTTTTAAATGTTGTAATTGTACCTGCCTCAATCACTTTGTCTGTCAGCATGTTCCATTTAGGCATTACCCTCAGTGTGAAAACATTGCCCCTCAGGTTCCTAATACATTTTTCCCCTCTCACCTTCAACCGATGCCCTCTATGTTTTGATTCCCTAGCCCTGGGAGAAAGGGATGAATTAAATTCAACTCCCTGATTCTTTCCCATGTCATACAGCCATAGAGTCATAGAGTGATACAGTGTGGAAACAGGCCCTTTGCCACAACCTGCCCGCACTGACCACTCGGATGATCAGCCGTGAACACATTGAATGGCGATGCGGGCTCGAAGGACCAAATGGCCTACTCCTGCATCTATTTTCTATGTTTCTGTGACCAACATGTCCCATCTACACTAGTCCCACCTGCCTGCACTTGGCCAATATCTCTTGAAACCTATCCTATCCATGTACCTGTCTAAATGTTTCTTAAACGTTGCAATAGTACCTGCCTCAACTACCTCTTCCGGCAGCTCATTCCATACACCCACCACCCTTTGCGTTAAAAAAATCACCCCTCAGGTTCCTATTAAATCTTTCCCCACTTCCCTTAAACCTACGTTATATGGATCTTATTTCATCTACTCTGGGCTAGACACACTGCGTTTACCCGATCTACTCCTCTCATGATTGTACAGCTCCAAAAGATCACCCCATATCCTCCTGTGCTCCAAGGAATACAGTCCTAGCCTGCTCAACATCTCCCTATAGCTCAGGCCCACGAGTCCTGGCAACATGCTCGTAAATCTTCTCTGCACCCTTCCAACTTCCAACATGGTGCCCAAGACTGAACGCAATACTTTAAATGTAATTGCAACTTACTTTATTGATTTATTTTATTATTATGATTTTCTCCTGTTTGGTTTACCATTAGCAGCATCCCACCTCATGGTTTGCACAGTACTTTCATTCATTCAAAAAATGTGAATATCATGAGCAATACCAGCATTTAATAGCTATGGTAACTGCTCCTGAAATGAGAATCCATTTAATAGTTAACCACAATGGTGGCCATGAGTCACAAGTGGACCTGACCAGCCAATTCCCTTCCCTGATTGTCATTAGTGAATTAGATGGGATTTTACAACTATTCAGTAGTGCAGGATAAATGTTACTTTGATAGCTGAACACTTGCATTCGGTCAGTGAAGCCCAACTAGTTATCTCAGTTTAAGAAGGAACTGCAGATACTGGAAAATCGAAGGAAACTGCAGATGCTGGAAAATCCTTCGCTCCATAGATGCTGCTGCACCCGCGGAGTTTCTCCAGCTCTTTTGTCTACCTTAGTTATCTCGGTTGCTAACTATTTTAACTCCTCTTCCCATTCCTATACTGACTTTTGTGTCCTGTGCCTCCTCCATTGCCAAAGTGAGGCCACGCGCAAACTGAGGAACAGCACCTCATATTTTGCTTGGGTAGCTTGCAACCCAACAGTATAAACATTGAATTCGCCAATTGTTGGTAACTAGCAACCTCCCCCCACCCCTCCTACTTTTTTCACACACCCTCATTTCTCCCCCTCCCCACCCCAATTCGCAACAATTCGCGACACTTCGATCCTTTAGTCTCACACAGTCTGTCTTTTCATCTCTGGCATTTATTCAACCATCTGCTATCAACCCCTTCCCCCCTCACCTGTATCCACTGACCACTTCCCAGGCTTTCTCCTGTCCCTCCCCTCTTCCAGCTTTCTTTCCCCACCCCACCATAATCAGTCTAAAGAAGTGTCCTTAACTGAAACGTCACCTGACTATGTTTTCCAGAGATGCTGCTTGACTCGCTGAGTTACTCCAGCACTTTGTGGCATTTTTTGTAAACCAGCATCTGATTCGATTCGATTCGGTTTATTGTCATTCAGACCTTTCGGTCTGAACGAAATTTTGTTTCCCTGCAGTCATACATATAATTTAACAAGTGGCAAAAACACACAATCAACACAAATTTAACATCCACCACAGTGAGTTCACCAAACACCTCCTCACTGTGGTGGAAGGCAAAATCTTAAAGTCTCTGTCTCTTCCCTCTTTGTTCTCCATCTGCGCCGAGGCGACGGTTCAAACTCCGCTGCTGTTGCTGCCTCCGCCACAACTCCAGGGCCGAGTCGGGTCCCCGCCGCCGCCGCTGCCGCTGCCGCCGCCACAGCTTCGGTGCCGAGTCAGGTCTCCGCTGCTGCCGCTGCCGCCGCCACAACTCCAGGGCCGAGCCGGGCCTCCGCTGCTGCCGCTGCCGCCGCCACAGCTCCAGGGCCGAGCCGGGTCCCCGCCGCTGCCGCTGCCGCCGCCACAGCTTCGGTGCCGAGCCGGATCTCCTCCGCCGCCGCTGCCGCCGCCACAGCTCCAGGGCCGAGCCGGGTCCCCGCTGCCGCCGCTGCCGCCGCCACAGCTTCGGTGCCGAGTCAGGTCTCCGCTGCCGCTGCTGCTACAGCTTCGGTGCCGCCAGCTCCGCCATTAGGCCTCAGCGCAGCCGGAGACGGGGAATACGACCGAAGAAAAAGTCGCATCCCCCCGAAGGAAGAGACCAAAGCATGTTTCTCCCACCCCACCCACACACATACACAACTTAATAAAACAAAATTAACTAAGACATGACAAAGAACAAAACGAAAAAAAAAAAAAACAGACGGACTGCAGGTGGGCCGCAGCTGTTAAGCCAGCGCCGCCACTTCTGGAGTTACTTATTTCAATTCTTTGATCACTCCTTTCTTTTTAATTTCAGATTAGTTGTTTTTAGTTATATCTATCTATCTATCTATCTATCTATCTATCTATCTATCTATCTATCTATCTATCTATCTATCTATCTATCTATCTATCTATCTATCTATCTATCTATCTATCTATCTATCTATCTATCTATCTATCTATCTATCTATCTATCTATCTATCTATCTATCTATCTATCTCTTTCACTTCAACTCGAGGTTGAGTGGTGCCATCTGCTTCATGATGCCCTGCCACTCTCTTCCGTCCCCAGCTAGCGTGCTAACTCTGACCGGAGAGTTGATGTAGTATAATCAGGGGCTGAAACCCTGGTGCTGTGTTGGCCATCTATCATGATGCAGTTTTGCTCAAGAGTAAGCTGGGTGGATGAGCAGTCCTCTCCCAGCAAGACAGAAAGAACACGATACACAACAGAAATTCACCATAAAACATAAAACATCCACCGCAGTGGGACCTGCGCTTCCGCTGTGATGGAAGGCACAAATGTTCAGTCAGTCTTCCTCGTTCTGTTTTAGTTATTTATCTGATTTTAAAGCTCAATGTGGGATTTAAATGCATGTCATCACATCAAGGGTCCAGCACTTCAGTAACTTAACTATGACATTACCATGAAGATAGAAAACAAATGTTGGAGTAACTAAGCAGGACAGGCAGCATCTCTGGAGTTTTATATCTATAAAATAAATACTGATGGAATGGATGAAGTGGAATTTTAAAATGTCTGTGTTTCACAATAACCTGGCTCTCAACACCAGCAAAAGCAAGGAACTGATTGTGGACTTCGGAAGGGTAGGATGATCCAGATTCAGGAACAGCCATTTCCCCATAGCCACCAGACTATTAAACACAACTTCAAACAAACTATGAACTATAACAACCTATTGCACTCTATCTGTTTATTGATGTGTTTATATATATATTCTATGGTATATGGACACACTGATCTGTTCTGTATTTATGACTACAATATCCTGTTGTGCTGCAGCAAAGCAAGAATTTCATTGTCCTATCTGGGACACAAGACAATAAACTCTCTTGACTTGACTTGACTTGAAAGGAATTTAATTTACTTTAATAATAGTTATCACAGATGATTCATTCTTTATCACATGGCTGCACTGGGAGTTGCAAACTGACGGCCACATTCCCATATTATGACAAAAAACTGCATTTCAAAACTAGTTCAATGGCTGTGTAATGCTATAAAGAGCAGCACCTCGAAGGGGGTCTGCAAGGTGCGATATAAATGCAAGTCTGTCTTCCTCTATTGCTTCCTCTTGATCTCACAGTGCTGTGGATTTTGTGCTCATGTTTGTCAGTAGACGTTGAGCCACATCCTTCTAACTCGGAGCAGAAAGACCTACCACCACAAAGGTGGAAGACGAGGAAAGGGAAATATAGATCTGGAAACTTGAGCAGAAAAAAAATCAAAATCGCATCAATTTGCATATTATCTATTTTAACTGCATGTGAGACATAACGCAGGAACACCATTCAGAGGAATAAAAGTAACATTGATTAACTTAAAAACAGGCCATTCTTTT
Organism: Amblyraja radiata; assembly: GCF_010909765.2. Classification (NCBI taxonomy): domain Eukaryota; kingdom Metazoa; phylum Chordata; class Chondrichthyes; order Rajiformes; family Rajidae; genus Amblyraja; species Amblyraja radiata. The sequence goes on along the minus strand of NC_045959.1, from coordinate 14,101,334 downwards.
GAGACATCTTTCACTTTGATTTGCTTGCTTTCTCATTGCTTTTTTTAGAAACTTGTCCACAGTGGAGAGCCTGCCTGTGTCATAAACTGCATTCTTGTTTCTTTACGACTTGGTAAAAATTGTGCCAAATTTGATACGAACAGTGTCGACATTTGAATTGCAGGTCACAATGTGACTCAACCTTTTCCCTTTGAAGGCCGGTTTATATATGATCAGAGTGTAGATGCATAACTAAGTCATTAAAGACTTTACAAGCTATTACCATCCATTCAGTATAATATCATTTAAGTACTAGTAACAGAGGGATCATGTCCTGAGATTCTACCCCCAGCTCAACAATCCTTATAAACCTAACCACACAGGTCAAATTCAATCCTTAAACTGTGCTGAATTGCCTAGTCCCATAATTAGACTACAATTTAGCACACTGGAGAGGCATTGAATCAATCCCACAGCCACAACCTCGACTGCATAGACTCATAGACATACATCGCACAGAAACAGGCCCTGCTGCCCAACTTATTCGTGTGTACCAGGATGTATATATGACCTACATCCTACAATTGCCTAGTCGAGGATGTAACTAGTAGCGTGGATAGGGGAGAACCAGTGGATGTGGTGTATCTGGACTTCCAGAAGGCTTTCGACAAGGTCCCACATAAGAGATTAGTTTACAATCTTAAAGCACACGGCATTGGGGGTTCAGTATTGATGTGGATAGAGAACTGGCTGACAAACAGGAAGCAAAGAGTAGGAGTAAACGGGTCCTTTTCACAATGGCAGGCAGTGACTAGTGGGGTACCGCAAGGCTCAGTGCTGGGACCCCAGCTATTTACAATATATATTAATGATCTGGATGAGGGAATTGAAGGCAATATCTCCAAGTTTGCGGATGACACGAAGCTGGGGGGCAGTGTTAGCTGTGAGGAGGATGCTAGGAGACTGCAAGGTGACTTGGATAGGCTGGGTGAGTGGGCAAATGTTTGGCAGATGCAGTATAATGTGGATAAATGTGAGGTTATCCATTTTGGTGGCAAAAACAGGAAAGCAGACTATTATCTAAATGGTGGCCGACTAGGAAAAGGGGAGATGCAGAGAGACCTGGGTGTCATGGTACACCAGTCATTGAAAGTGAGCATGCAGGTGCAGCAGGCAGTGAAGAAAGCGAATGGTATGTTAGCTTTCATAGCAAAAGGATTTGAGTATAGGAGCAGGGAGGTTCTAATGCAGTAGTACAGGGTCTTGGTGAGACCACACCTGGAGTATTGCGTACAGTTTTGGTCTCCAAATCTGAGGAAGGACATTATTGCCATAGAGGGAGTGCAGAGAAGGTTCATCAGACTGATTCCTGGGATGTCAGGACTGTCTTATGAAGAAAGACTGGATAGACTTGGTTTATACTCTCTAGAATTTAGGAGATTGAGAGGGGATCTTATAGAAACTTACAAAATTCTTAAGGGGTTGGACAGGCTAGATGCAGGAAGATTGCTCCCGATGTTGGGGAAGTCCAGGACAAGGGGTCACAGCTTAAGGATAAGGGGGAAATCCTTTAAAACCGAGATGAGAAGAACTTTTTTCACACAGAGAGTGGTGAATCTCTGGAACTCCCTGCCACAGAGGGTAGTCGAGGCCAGTTCATTGGCTATATTTAAGAGGGAGTTAGATGTGGCCCTTGTGGCTAAGGGGATCAGAGGGTATGGAGAGAAGGCAGGTACGGGATACTGAGTTGGATGATCAGCCATGATCATATTGAATGGCGGTGCAGGCTCGAAGGGCCGGATGGCCTACTCCTGCACCTATTTTCTATGTTTCTATGTTTCTATCCCTTTTGCCTGCATTTGACCCACATCTCTCTAAACCTTTCCTATACATGTATTTGTCCAAACGCCTTAATAATTGTACCGGCATCTCCAGTGTCCTTTGGCAGCTTGTTCCATGTACCCACCACTGTATGAAAAAGGTGGCCCTCAGTATAAATCTTTCCCTTCATCTTAAATCAGTGCATTTTAGGTTTAGACTGCACTACCCTGGGATAAAACTATTGTACCCATCCATCCAATCGGTGCCCCTCATAAGTTAAATTAACCTCCTAGGCTCCAATGAAATCTGTCCCAAATATCAAGTCTCTTCTGACAACTCAAACAACCTGATGAATCTTTAATGCATCTTTTCCAGCTTAATAACATCCATTCTATTGCTGGCCGAGCAGAACAGGCCAAAATACTCCATGCAGGGTCTCACCGACTAACATAACATTCCAACTCCTGCACTCAGTGTATTTACCAATGAAAGCAAAACTGCTAACAGCAGTCCAGAACGTCCTCATCTTGCAGGGTATTTATTTATTCAGCATCTGCAGGTAATGCAAGCCACACTATTTTGTTCTTGGTGACTGTAACGTTTAGGGATGGCAGACACTCGTCCACAGTGCTGCTTGGTTTTCACACAGCTGTAGACTGGCTTATCCTGGTGATCCCAGCTTCGCTGTTTGAATGTACTGGAACGTTGTGCCACAGAAGGCTGTGGAGGCCAAGTCAATTGATATTTTTAAAGCCGAGATAGATAGCTTCTTGATTAGTATGGGTGCCAGGGGTTATGGGGAGAAGATAGGAGAATGGGGTTAAAGGGGAAAGATAGATCAGCCATGGCCTTATGACCTTTCCTGCAGTGGATACTGTTAATGTGAGCCGACTGAAGAGGCGGCTCCTTAAATGCAGGTGGGACAGGACTTTGGCCCATGATCAAAGTTGGTGGCTGATGCCAGCTTTCCTGGCAGAGATCTTCCTTTGTTGTGACCTGGTTTATGGGCCAGTCCCTCTGCATACAGAAGTTGCACTAAAGAGGCAGGTTTGGCTAGGCATCGAAGGTAGACAAAAATGCTGGAGAAACACAGCGGGTGTAGCAGCATCTATGGAGCGAACGAGATAGGCAACGTTTCGGGCCGAAACCCTTCTTTTGTATTGTATTGTATTGTATTCAAATTTATTGTCATTGTCTCAATTAGAGACAACGAAATGAATTTTCCTTACAGGCAGTATCATAAAAATAAATAAATAATAAATAATAAAACATATTAAAAATAAAATTGAATTAAAAAAATTGAATTAAAAAAAGAAAAGCACAAACACAGAAAGTCCACGACACAACATAACACAGTGGCACCAAGGTGAGGAAGGCACCATAGTCCAGCCAGCCTCCCCTCCGATCTTCCCAGATGTTCATCCGTGGTCTGGGCCTTCCGAGATCTTCAGACTGATAGGGGGTGGGGGGAGGCGGGGAGAAGAAAGGAAAAAGGAGGAGGAGGAGCCCGAGGGCTGAGGGAGAGGTAGGCAGGGGAGGAGACAACAAGGGCTACCGGAATTGGGAGAATTCAATGTTCATGCCACCAGGATGCAGACTCCCCAAGCGGAATATGAGGTGCTGTTCCTCCAATTTCCGGTGTTGCTCACTCTGGCCGTGGAGGAGGCCGAGCACAGAGAGGTCGGATACAGAGTGGGAGGGGGAGTTGAAGTGCCGAGCCAACGGGAGGTCAGGTTGGTTAGTGCAGACCGAGCGGAGGTGTTCGGCGAAACAATCGCCAAGCCTACGCTTGGTCTCACCGATATAGATCAGCTGGCATCTAGAGCAGCCGATACAATAGATGAGGTTGGAGGAGGTGCAGGTGAACCTCTGTCGCACCAGGAACGACTGCTTGGATCCTTGAATTCTGTTAACCCTTGCTATCTCCTCCCCTTCCTACCTCTGCCCTCGGCTCCTCCTCCTCTTTTTCCTTTCTTCTCCCCGCCCCCCCCCCCCCCCCCTATCAGTCTGAAGAAGGGTTTCAGCCCGAAACATTGCCTATCTCCTTCGCTCCGTAGATGCTGCTGCACCCGCTGAGTTTCTCCAGCATTTTTGTGTACCTTCGATTTTCTAGCATCTGCAGTTCCTTCTTAAACACTTTGGCTCCTTGAGCAGCTTGTTGCAACCCCCCTTGTAATGTGGGGGGATAGCAAAATGGTGCAGAATGGGAAGCCATGGAAGATGAATTAACTGCAGTAGAACCACAATAATGCACAATGCTGAGTTGGAGATCTATGAGCTTGTAACATGCAGTACGACTTGATCCTGGCGCACACTAGGGGATAGCAAGTGCTACTTTCCCTAGTGTTGTAGCACTATGATAAGGAACCTACAATGTGCAGAGGGACTTGCCATGTGCCTTGAACTTTGCTGCTGTAATGCCCAGTTGTATTCTTCATGTTGTCATTCAGTCAAGGGTAACAATAAAGTGAATTGCAATCCACAGGCCATGGCTACCAAGTGGGAGGCTGCACTAAGCATGATTGTGATTCCCTCTGAGGTATTCCAGCGTAATGTTTTGACGAATAGACACCAGGCAGCTGCCTGTGAACCTGGAGCCTGGGAAGAATCATTTGCCTTGTCTGATAGCTTAAGAATGCTTCTAACCCGTCCAAGTCACAAGATCAGCGCTTTCTTTCCCTGAAAGTCTAGCTCAAGGTTACATACAGGTTTCTAATCATGTAAGTCGTGTCAGACATCAGGAGATGGTTAGAACCGCAGGTCGTTTCTTTGCAAACGTGTCCTTTTTAGAAGCCGCTGCAGCTAATGTTCTTTGTCCTGTATAATTTGTGAAACAACAGCAAGTAATTTCAGACTTTGCAGACATTGTGGAAAACAATAGCAGCTTTAACGGGAATGGTTTTTGTCAATGTGTATCGTACAGGTCATGCAGTTGACACTATTTTTTTTCTCTATTACTCAGAATTATACCCAGTTTGTATAGAAAACATTGACTTTTACCAGCTCTATTGATTGTTTCCAGTTTGCTGTGACTGACACGGTGTGATCCACAAAGCTCACTGAGTACAGGCTGAAGCCATCGTGCTCACACATTGTTGAGTGAAGTTGAGTTAGACTGATACATTCCAGTGAAGCTTAAAGAGCTTTAGAATAAAGGTTGGGCAGCGTTAGTATCAGGCAGTTAGGTAAACGCCTAAATCCATGGCTATGAGATAGGGGGTGCTTGCGGTGAGGTGCACAAGAGGGTTTGGAGCTGGGGAGGGTTCCTGGTCAGTGATTGATTGAAGGCAATAGGTCTGGGTGTGGCAGGAGCAAAGGCTGGAATAGCGTAAATGGAGACTGTCTCTGATTTCATCACCTCCGGCGATCTGCCCGACACAACCTCAAACCCCATCGTTCCCCAGCCCCGCATTGCCTGCCTCGCATCTCCTCGCCAAAATCCAAAAACAAGAATGCCCCAGCAGATCCAGGATCTCTGTCTGCACCTGCCCCACTGAACTCATCTCAACATACCTCAATTCCACCCTATCCCTCCTTCTCCAGTCACTTCCAGATGCGAGGAGGCTGCAAGGTGACTTGGATAGGCTGGGTGAGTGGGCAAATGCATGGCAGGTGCAGTATAATGTGGATAAATGCGAGGTTATCCACTTTGGTGGCAAAAACAGGAAATCTGAATGGTGGCTGATTAGGAAAAGGGGAGATGCAACGAGACCTGGGTGTCATGGTACACCAATCATTGAAAGTAGGAATGCAGGTGCAGCAGGCAGTGAAGAAAGCAAATGGTATGTAAGCATTCATAGCAAAAGGATTTGAGTATAAGAGCAGGGAGGTTCTACTGCAGTTGTACAGGGTCTTGGTGAGACCACCACCTGGAGTATTGCGTACAGTTTTGGTCTCCTAATCTGAGGAAAGACATTCTTGCCATAGAGGGAGTACAGAGAAGGTTCACCAGACTGATTCCTGGGATGTCAGGACTTTCATATGAAGAAAGACTGGATAGACTCGGCTTGCACTCGCTAGAATTTAGAAGATTGAGGGTGGATCTTATAGAAACTTACAAAATTCTTAAGGGGTTGGACAGGAAGATTGTTCCCGATGTTTGGGAAGTCCAGAACAAGGTGTCACAGTTTAAGGATAAGGGGGATGTCTTTTAGGACCGAGATGAGAAAAACATTTTTCACACAGAGAGTGGTGAATTTCTGGAATTCTCTGCCACAGAAGATAGTTGAGGCCAGTTCATTGGCTATATTTAAGAGGGAGTTAGATGTGGCCCTTGTAGCTAAAGGGATCAGGAGGTATGGAGAGAAGGCAGGTACAGGATACTGAGTTGAAGATCAGCCGTGATCATATTGAATGACGGTGCAGGCTCGAAGGGCTGAATGGCCTACTCCTGCACCTATTTTCTATGTTTCTATGTTTCCCACCTGCGAACGAGATGCCTCACCTCTTGCCGTACAACTTTAATAACTTTCAATTTCTAGGCCCCCTTTGCCTTATCTTCACCATGGAAGTTCAGTCCCTCTACACCTCCATCCCCCACCAGGAAAGTCTCAAAGGCCTCCATTTCTTCCTCCAACAGAGACCTGTATTAATAATTTCCCTGAACTAACACTTTCCTCCGCATGGTGGAACATCCTCATTTTCAGCAACTTCTCCTTTGATTCTTCTTACTTCCTGCAAGTTAAAGGTTTAGCCATGGGCACTCGCATGGGCACCAGCGATGCCTGCCTTTTTATTGGTTATGTTGAACAGTCCTTGTTCCAAATGTACACTGGCCCTATACTAGCAATGATACAAAATTTTAAAAATCAAGTCTGCAATTTATTCCATCAGATAAAGCATAACAAGAAGTTTAATTTGACACCTAATTCACTTTCATATCTTTGGTATTAAAAAGGTTATGGCCATTTTCATACTTGGAAATTAGCATCTTGTTCCCTATTGCTTTTCCATTGACTTAACACAAAAGCTGTGATCGAGGACAGTCAATAGCCCATAACGTTCTTAAAAATTAAGAAAACTGAATGAAATTTTCAGTTATTATAGATTGAAGCATTCTGAAACAAATTTAAAACATCTTACTTGGATGACCTGAGATTAAAGCATATAATTAGTTAATTACTTAATTGTAGCTAATTACAAAATTGCCCGTTGTAACGGAAATAGTAATAAACACCCAGACTGCCTTGAAAATTCAATAATGTGATATTCTCAAGATCAGAACTTTAATATTATTGTATTATATGCTGTAAATCCATAACAGATAGGTAAATAATTTACAATTTCTAGCTATAGACCAAGTCTTTATGGAGAACATCAGTTGCTAACTGGTACATTGGCATATCATAATCAGTAGCATCATCATACTCCTCAAATTGTAACCAATAAGCAACTCTGTACACCTTGTTTTTCCTCAACTTTTCAATTTTGGCATTGTAAACTACAAGTTTTTGCTCTTCAAACCACGCCTAACATGCCTTTCTGCCCACTGCTTTCCCATTAAGAATGTCCTGTAGATTCAATTTCTTAAGAAAGGGATATTTTTTAAAGATAGCCAAGTATCCAAATAACAAATAATCCCATTCACAATATAGAATTCACAATATAACATGATATTTAAATCTCACTGTCATTAATTTATATGCCAGATGGAAGGAATTTAAAATGTTTAATTCCCATAAATTAATCTAGACTCAATATAATTCAAATTATTATTTTTTGCACAATACATGGGACTAAAACTGATATTTAGTATACAAATATTGACTATGGGTAGACATTAACACAAAATGTAGATGATTTAGATGCTGTTATGACATGATTGTCCAAAAAAAAGAGCATTTAAATCATCTTGCGAGTGGGTTTTTCTGGAACACGATCAACGTTGCATTAGCGGTGAATTTGAACCCCATATCGGCAGGAAAAACACTGCCAGTTTGTATGGGGCCCAAATTTTCACAACGTAAAATTAGATTAAAGTAATCCCAAGAAGCAAGTTTATGTGTAAAATAGACGACTTACATTTTGCTTTGTCCCGTTCATGCGATCCGTCACGTTGTAGGCGTTGAGGGCGTTAGAAGTCGCTTTTTATTTTAGTCAAATTATATAATCCCCCTTGCCATGTCAACCTGCCATGCTTTGTCCTGCTCCTTTTTTCCCATCTTAATTCGCCCTCCCCCCAACATGCAGTCTGAAGAAAGGTCCTGTCCCGAAATGTCACCTATCCATGTTCCCTTGAGATGCTGCCTGACCTGCTGGTTACTCCAGCAGTTTGAGTAACTGGAGTGACTGGTAAGTGGGGGCATTTGTTATACAGCAGGCAAATGCCAAGTCGGTAAATTCCTATTGTGGGAAGCCAAAAAACTGAGTGTAATTAGTTTGAACGCTTGTAGTGGATAGAGATTTCATGCATCACATTTGTAAAAGTAGTGGGTTCCCATTCAGCACAAGTCTGGCACTGGAGTTCTTAGCCCACATGAATCCTGGCAGCTTCACACTCTTGGCACTAGTTCTGTTTTACCATCTGATAAACTGAAGAAGCAGTGAAAACCTACGTGACTGGTGGCTTGGGTCGAATGGCAAATGTGTTGCACCAGGACTTTTGTACTGGTACCAATAATTATATTAAGTGTCGATGTAACTCAATAGGTCAGGCAGCGTCTCTGGAGAACATGGATAGGTGGAGTTTCAGTTTGGAACAGAGTCTGAAGAAAGGTCTCAACCTAAATCGTTGCCTATCCATGTTCTCCAGAGATGTGGCTTGATCCACTGAGTTACTTTGTGTCTTTTTTTGTAACCCAGCATCTGAAGTTCATCGTGTCCCCAATATTGACACTGTTTCAGGAAAACTTATTTGACCAGAAAGGCCCATAGTTTTAATCCATGGCCTCTGTAGTCAATTGAACTCATGCACAGGAGGCAGAGCTGTGGTGTGAATGACCTGGGCAATACAGAGGGGAACAGTAAGAGGTTATATTCATTACTGCAAACCACATATCTGTGGTGAAGTATCAGTGAGAATAGGCAGGGATAGGAGATTTCTTTCTGTGAACAAGAATGTTTTGTTTACAACTGAGCAAATAAATTGAAAACCAATGTTTTAAATTACAAATGTATTTAGTTACTTTTGATTTAAATTCACCATCTGGTTTTGAACTCATGTTACTTGATAAGAAGATTGGGTCTTTAAATACCAGTTTAGTACCGTTCCTTTCATGACAATGTGTATAATGAGGATGTGGAACTCATTACCCAGAGAAGAAAGGTGCAGATACACTAAGATGGGCAAGGTTGTTATCATGGAATGATAGGGCCAAACTAAACTATGGGCCTTCCTGGTCAAATAAGTTTTTCCTGAAACAAGTGTCAGTATTGGGGACATGACAAACTTCAGATGGTGGGTTACATAAAAAGGCATAAAGTGCTGGAGTAACTCAGCTGATCAAACCACATCCCTGGAGAACATGGATAGGCAACATTTCAGGTTGGGAACCTTTCTTTGAATGATGTATCCTCAGTTGTAAAGGATCAACGTTACTTGTTAACTCTGCAGTTCAATTGTCTGCCTCTTTTCCCACCTTGTAAGGTAAGGTTCAAGAGAAGTTCAGTGGGCGGCACAGTGGTAGAGTTGCTGCCTTATGGCTCCAGAGACCCGGGTTCGATCCTGACTACGGGTGCTGTCTGTACAGAGTTTTGTATGTTCTCCCTGTGACCATGTGGGTTTTCTCCGGGTGCTCCGGTTTCCTCTCACATTCCAAGACATACAGGTTTGTAGGTTAATTGGCTTCTGTAAATTGTCCCTATTGCATAGGACAGAAGAAGTGCATGGGTGATCATTGGTCAGCACGGATTTAGTGGGCCAAAGGACCTGTTTCCACGTTGTATCTCTAAAATTAAAAGCTAAGCCAACACTGAAAATAAAAAGAAACTGCAGATGTTGGAAATCTGAAATAAAAGCAGTAAATGCTGTAAATACTCAGCAAGTTGGACAGCTTCCATGGGAAAGAAAACTATAGAGCTGGAGTATCTTCCATTTGAAATATTATCTCTATTTCTCCTTCCATTGATGCTGCCTGACCTGCTGAGTGCTTCCAGCGTGTTCCGTTTCCACAGTATCACACAATGCAAGTCACTTTGAGGTGAGGTGCACAGGAGAGAGGAACTGAGACCAAAGTGCTCTCAGTGAAGGGATGAGATGAGATGCATGAAGCTGATGGATATTAAGAATCACTGCAGGGTTTCCTCCAATGCAGAATACTTGTATGTACCAGTAAAGGTACGTCAGCACTGAAACATCACAGGTAACAAGAATTGAACATATTTTGTGCAATTATGTTTCCATCGGATGATTAATTTGATTATAATAACGGCAAGCAGCGGTGAGAAATGGCCTTGGTTACCGATTAACTTGGTTAATGAGTTTGCAAACCTTAAAGGGACCATCACCATTTGCAGCAACAGTATTTTTATTTTGGTCTTCAGGAAGAGAGAAGAGCAGAAGAATTAGTTTCCATTTTTGTTGCAGTACTTTCTCGCCAAGGTAACAAGTTTCTAGTACGGTAATTTACATCATATTTTGGTTAGACCACAGAAAGTTCTGCAAAAGGAGCACCGTGATCATCTAATCACGGTGCTCCGTTAATTCACTTGAGTGAGATGAGTTGTTTGCAGATACAGCCACTATCTTCTCTGAGCAGGCTTAAATAGAATTCAGCATACCTTCACGATCCTTAATTAAACACATCACTGGGTCGTCGGATCATTTAACAATGGAATCAATGGGAAGATTGCAAAATGTGTTTCATCCAAACTGAATTTTGACACCAATGCATCAGCCAATGAGTGGAAATTAGTCCAAGACTTGATTATCTCCAAAATCACAGCTGACAATTTTACGAACCCCAGAAAGATAATTTATCTACACATATATGGTGTTAAATTCCCTCCTAGGTCCCCATTCCATACATTGAATGAGGAAGAGTACACCACAGAACATCAACAGGCATTTTGGCCCACAATACCTATGCCAAACATGATACCAGGTTAAACTAATCTCCTTTACCCCTGTGTGAATCATATTGCTCCATTCCCTGCATATCCACGTGTCTAGCTAAAAGATTCTTTGTTGCTTTTCTTAAGGGCCTGTCCCATGAGCATGCGACCTGCATGCGGCAAGCGCGACCTAAAGGGCCGGTCCCACCAGCATGCGCCTGCATGCGGCAAGCGCGACCAAACCAGAAGCGGGAGCCGCGCGGAGGTCGAGTGAGTGACACGGCGTTGAGGCGGCTGCGGGCCGGCAGGCCGTTGCCATGCAAAATTTTTAAACAGTGTCTGTTTTTCAGAGCTCCGCGCGATGTCGGGACCAGCTCCGCACAACTCCATATGGCTCCGGCGATCGAAGTGGGACCGGCTCCGCGAGGCCGTACGGCTTATGCGACCACGTTAGGTCGCGCTTGCCGCATGCAGGCGCATGCTCGTGGGACAGGCCCTATAATTCTTTTAATTTTTTTCATATGAAGATGGTGATGCAACAATAGTCAAACTTCTCAGGAGCCTTGAGGAGATGATCACCAATATGATCACCAATATTTGAACACTTCTTAGCACTAGTTATCTGTGCCATGTTACCAACTGAGCAGTCATGTTTTTAAATATGTAATTATAGGATATGATAGTTTAATGTTTGGACAGCCTGATGATAGTGTGGTCTCCTTCTGGAAGTGTGACTGAAAAGTTATAAATGCAAATAGTGATGTGGTGGTTCAATTACAATCTGGAGGCATGGACTAACAATCCTGAGATTTGAGTTCAGATTTCACCATGGCATCTGTGGAATTTAAATCTAATTAATAAAGCATTCTGAGCATTTTCTTTTATTGAAAGATGCTCTGATTTCCGACAGGCGACTGGGCCCCTGTGGAAACAGAAAAGGTTTTATATTGTAAGTTTGAGACCTTTTGTCGGAACTGGGAGAGATTTAAAAAAAATAATGATTTTAAATAGCGAAGAATGTGTGGGCTGCCAGAACTCAGAGGGATAGATAAAAAAAGATCATTTAAAATAGCAGAGAAGATGGAAGTCCTTTGTGTTGACCACTGAGAGGGAGGAGAGATGAGGCATGGGGAACATTGAGAGCTGGAGAGGAGAGTTAAAAGCAAAACAATCCTCCAGCTGAATTAGTCTGCAAGGTGACCCTGCACTTGGTGTCACCGTGATCCCCCCCCCCCCCCATCTAATCTCATCCATCCGAAGAGTGGGGAAGAAGAAGACCATTTTTGCAGGAAAACAAAGGCAGGTATTCTTTAAATACATCAAATGCTTTCCAGCTCCAGTTGCATTCCAGCAACACCAGTAAAATCATCACATACTGGGTTGAGTATGTCCTGCATGTCCAGCTAGCCTCAGGCTGATATCTTTCCACATCATCCCCAAGGGGCAGAGATAGAACTGAGGCCAGTTATTGTATCTGTCACTCCTCTAGTTTGGACAGCAGTTCACCAGCTGCTGTAAAAGTTCAGTGGAGTCAATTCAGTGACTCTATTTCCAATTCCTGGCTCGAAGGGGAAAAAAATGAATTTCAGATACAAAACACTGTTCCTTTAATGGCTGTCAACCACTTAGTTCAATATCATCTTTTAGCAAGTTACTCCTTGGAATCAGAATTATGAGCAAAACTGTAGATAGCAGCTTCTTTTAACTTCAAAAGCATTTTTTTGGTATTTGACAACCATCCATAGAGATGGATTCTAATAAATATTGAAATAAATGAATGGGGTTGTGAAACTTACCAAAGAAAGTTATTAATTTTGGGATTTGTAGGATTTAGATTCTCATGTATGAAAAACAGATTGCATGCCATAATTATGTTGTTTTATGTACCATTCTTCTTCTAGTAATCTGTCCTTAGTCAGAGAGCAATAGGTGTGGCTGGCTCTATTACATTAATCAGTCTGGGAGAAAGCTTGTATTCAAATAGTCCAAAGGCACGTATAGATAAAGGGAAAGGATATGGGTAGGTCCAGAAAATATTTGTTCACTCATTGTTCAAAAGAAATGCCACTTAACTGTAAAAGGGCAATTCTATTAACACGTTATTCCAGTGCAGAGACGTAATTTCAGAGAATGTGTTTCAGAGATAGGGCCGCAGAACTGCCAGTACACTTCTACAACCTACACCACGACAAAGGCGCGTCATTCAGTGCTGGGACAAGATTGTAGAATCACCCATTAACTTATCAGTTAGCTGCTGACAGTCCAAATGTCTTTCTGGTTTGCATGGAAATTAAGCTAGTAAATGCTTCACCAAACGTGAAGGCTAATAGATATTCACCCTGGAAGGTATTGTGGATAGAATAACAATATCAATATTGCTTAAGGCTTTGTAGTGGAGTTGATGTGATAATAATATTTCGAAAGGAGACTATGTTTGTCATTCACAGCTTATTTAAGGCAACACTCTTGCCCGTAAGTCATACGTTTGTGAATTCAACTCCCTTTCCAGTCATAGAGCTACACAGTAGATAGAAAAAAAATCCTGGAGTAACTCAGCGGGCCAGGCAGCATCTCTGGAAAAAAGGAATAGGTGACGTTTCTGGTCGAGACTCCTTATCAGATTGAGGCCCTTCGACCCATTTGTGCATGCCAACCAAGTTGCCTAGCCTAGCTGTTTGTGTATGCCTGGCCTATATCCTTGCAAACCTTTCCTATCCATATACCTGATCCAAGTATCTTTTAAACATTGCACTGTAATTGGAGCTGCCTCAACCACTTTCTTTGGCAGCTAATTAGATATATTCGCCATGCTCTGTGTGCAACATTTGCACCTCAGGTCCCTTTTAAACCCCTCACTTTAAACCGATGCCCTCGAGTCCTCCATGGGTGTCGTGTGAATGTAACTTTGGTCATTTGGAGGTTATTGTCTGCTCTCTCAACTGGTGATAACAGAACTGATGGCCGATGTATTGTTGTAGATTTGGCCCGTACATTTCCTTTAACCAGCTTTGACCTACCTGATAGTTTCTTACTTTTTCTTCAGGAAGCACTGGGCCACCCCTCCATCAACAGCAACACAAGTTACCCTCTTGCAGAATGCTATCACACAACAGCAGGAGTTGTAACATCTACCCTTCCATTTCTTCCCTTTTGATCACCCAGAGGCCCTCTATGCAATGACACACTTGTACTTCTACAAGTTTAGTGTACTGCATTGGTGCTCTTGATGTGGTTTTTTCTATATTGAGAAAACAAAATGCAGATTGCATGACCTCTTTGCAGATTGCATGACCCAAACCTTCATTCAGCTAGCATCCAGAATTTCTAGTTGCCTGCTACTTTCACCTTCCACCCCTCTACCCTAACTACCTCTTACCTCCTTGCCTTTTTACATTGTTATAGCAAAGCACTCATAAGCTCAAGGAATAACCAAGGCCGCACAGTGGCATAGAGTTGAAGGTGGTTGCCGGAGGTTGCAGGTGGTTGCCGGAGGTTGCAGGTAGTGCAAGGTAAGACCTTCCACTACCTGCAATCAACCAGCATCGCAACCGGCTTCAACTAAAAAATTACCGATTTTTAAAACGGCAACCTATTTTTAGTCGCGGCCGGTTTTGAATTTTTTGAAATAATCGCCGGAACATAGAAGAAGCGGAAACCACTTTCGACCATTAGGGAGACTGACAAAAACCTCCGGGAACCGCACGGAAACCTTGGGTGGGGCGCAAAGTCTCCAGAGGTTTCCGTTCAGGTTTCCTAAGTGGGACAGGGGCATAAGACCCAAGTCGATCTTGACAATGGGTTATGTCTGTACAGAGTTTGTATATTCTCTTTGTGACCGTGTGGATTTTCTCTGAGTGCTCTAGTTTCCTACCACACTCCAAAGACGTACAGGGTTGTAAGTTAACTGGCTTTGGCAAAACTGTATATTGTCCGTAGTGTGTAGGATAGTGTATGTGTACGGGGTGATCGCTGATCTATGCGGACTCAGTGGGCTGAAAGGCCCGTTTTCACGCTGTATCTATAAATGAAACTAAATCCTCAGCTAATATCTGGGGACATTATATCAACCAAGATTAAACAATGAATTAATCAATTCCAGAAGTTTTCGATAGAGTGATCTGCTCATCTTCTAATCCACATTTCCAGCATTCAGTTTTGTTTTCTCTTCCTTCTAGAGGTGATTCAAACTTAATTCATTTCTATCTACTTATTCCCCTAACCTTTATCACGCTCTTTGTATTTCCTTGTCATCATTCTATCACGAGGTTTTCTTTTTGCTCTCTCTGCTCCTCCCCGCTCCCCCGAACATTTCTTACTTTACCCAGTCCTCATGGAATGTCTTTACCCTGAAACATTATGTCTCTCTCCACACAAGCTGTTTGAACTGCTGAGGATTTTCAACATCTCCTGGTTTTGCAAAATGACAACATTGCTGATTGTGGGACAAATTGCTGCATTTTCTACACTACAAAGTGACTATACTGCAAGTTATTCTGCTTCAGTTGCCAAATGATTTGGACATTCAAAGAATGCCTTTCTTTTTTTTTAATGAATCACACACTGGTGTGCTCATCTAATTAAGCAAATAATCAGAATGCATTCAAGGGGGAGCTGGATTAACACATAAGCGATTAAAAATCTGAAATATAAATTGAAAGACAAAGACACGCCAGACAGACCATCGGAAGCTGAGGGATCAAATTCAGTATAATAGCCTCTCAAACCCACGATGGGCAATGAGGCCACCTATGTGGCATTGGTGCTTTGTGGATAGAAAGTATTGATTTGATGATAATATGACTGTATTGATGTAATGATACTACGAATACAAAGAATAGAATATAATACGTTTTATTGCCATTGCACAGCAACTGTACAACAAAATTTCAGTGCATCTCCTTCAGTGGTATACAATAAAAGGCACAGGATAAAAGATTTAAAAGAACAAAAACACAATCAACCATTAACTCTCATATTTACCGGCAAGATCAATGAATAAATAAGTAAATAGACAGTAGAAATAGTGCACATTATATTGCACACTCCAACAGACACATTTTTATATTGCACCACGAATTGTGTTGTGTTGCCCGCAGTGTTATCTATTTGAGTTTAGTTCTTTAATGGCACAGAAAAGCATTCTGTTCGTATTGTACTTTCTCTCGCTCTGTTTTTTAAGTCAAATTTAATTTAGTTTAGTTTTTAGAATTTAGTTTAGAGAATCGATCTTTGGAAATATTTAAAAAAAGAAACATTCGACAAGTAAAAGCAGCAGAAAGTAAAAATGCTGAGTGCAAAACAAGGGCATTGTGTGAGTTAAGGGGCACAGTGAAGCTGAGTTAAAGTACAGTAAAGAAATTAAATCAGTAGCCGTTCCAGCATTTCATTTAAAAAATAAATCAGCTACAAGAAAAATACAAAGCAAAGGGCTAAAGGAAGTGACTTCAGTTACAAAAAGTTCTGGAGTAACTCAGCGGGTCAGGCAGCATATGTGGAGGGAATGGATAGGCGATGTTTCGGGTTGGGACCTTTCTTCAGACTGATCAAGATTCCAGCATCTGCAGTTCCCTGTGTCTTCAGTTGTTTTCAAGATGATTTATCAGAATATGACAAGGGAAGAATGGAAGAAGCATGCCAATTTAGAGACTTATAGGAACAGAAATCTACCTCTCACAGCAAGGCCAACTGTGAGCACTTGCTCAGAGCACCTGACAATCTACAGAGCTTTATTACCCAGTCTGGAACTTAACTTGGAAAGACACACAATGCTGTAGTACCTCAGCCGGTCAGGCAGCATTCCTGGAGAACATGGATAGGTGACATTTTGGGTTGGGTCCATTCTTCAGACTGATTGGAGGGGTGGGGGGGGGGGGGAGGAGCTGTCTGTGCTACCTCTGTTGCGGTCATTAAAGATAAGCTGCACAAGGAAACCCCTTTACATTCCCTTGGTGCTACTTCACACTCATATTACTTCATGACACAAATGAACAATTAAACCCTTGTAACCTATTGTGCCACAAGTTGAGAGCTGGAGAGGAGGTGGGTACTTTTACATATACTAATTTTGGAAAGCAGGCACACATAGAAACATAGAAACATAGAAAATGGGTGCAGGAGTAGGCCATTCGGCCCTTCGAGCCTGCACTGCCATTCGATATGATCATGGCTGATCATCCAACTCAGTATCCCATCCCTGCCTTCTCTCCATACCCCCTGATCCCTTTAGCCACAAGGGCCACATCTAACTCCCTCTTAAATATAGCCAATGAACTGGCCTCAACTACCTTCTGTGACAGAGAATTCCACAGATTCACCACTCTCTGTGTAAAAAATGATTTTCTCATCTCGGTCCTAAAAGACTCTTATCCTTAAACTGTGACCCCTAGTTCTGGACTTCCCCAACATCGGGAATAATCTTCCTGTATCTAACCTGTCCAACCCCTTAAGAATTTTGTAAGTTTCTATAAGATCCCCCCTTAATCTTCTGAATTCCAGCGTGTACAAGCCGAGTCTATCCAGTCTTTCTTCATATGAAAGTCCTGCCATCCCGGGAATCAGTCTGGTGAACCTGCTCTGTACTCCCTCTATGGCAAGAATGTCTTTCCTCAGATTAGGAGACCAAAACTGTACGCAATACTCCAGGTGTGGTCTCACCAAGACCCTGTACAACTGCAGTAGAACCTCCCTGCTCTTATACTCAAATCCTTTTGCTATGAATGCTTACATACCATTTGCTTTCTTCACTGCCTGCTGCACCTGCATTCCTACTTTCAATGACTGGTGTACCATGACACCCAGGTCTCGTTGCATCTCCCCTTTTCCTAATCGGCCACCATTCATATAATAGTCTACTTTCCTGTTTTTGCCACCAAAGTGTATAACCTCACATTTATCCACATTATACTGCATCTGCCATACATTTGCCCACTCACCCAGCCTATCCAAGTCACCTTGCAGCCTCCTAGCATCCTCCTCACAGCTAACACTGCCCCCCAGCTTCGTGTCATCCGCAAACTTGGAGATGTTGCATTCAATTCCCTCATCCAGATCATTAATATATATTGTAAATAGCTGGGGTCCCAGCACTGAGCCTTGTGGTGCCCCACTAGTCACTGCCCGCCATTGTGAAAAGGACCCGTTTACTCCTACTCTTTGCTTCCTGTCTCTTTTGTCACAATGACCTCTTTTTTATGTTTCATTTTTCTGTTTTTTATGTTTCATTTCTCTGAATGCATGACAACTAATTTGCTAATCTAGCCTTTCCCCTGTATAATTGTACAAGCCATTTAATACCCTTGGTCTGGTTCTCTCTAAAGGAAACACTTTTCCTCGTCTTTATCAACTGAAGACTCCTCTCTGGAGAAATGTATGTTTTCTCCATGTTTTTTTATGCCTTTTTATAAAGGACCACCCATATCCAAGCACACTTCTCCAACTGTGACCTGTTTCGTATTTAAACCTCAAGATTCTCTGTCCATAGTATTCATTGAATGAGCTCTCATGCTGTGTTTCCTATAATCTCACTCATAACAATGAGTTGCCCAGCATATGTTCAGACTTGATTTTATAGTTGTCTTCACTGCCCTGCAAGGTTGCTATTTCAGCAGGATCTTTCAACATCTTGTTCCCCCCATATCCAATTACAATTAATTGATACAGAATAACAGTAGACCCAGTACCGACTTCCAAATTATATCAATGGTTCGATGATTCCGTGGTCCAATAGTTCTTTATAGTCATGCATGCATAGCATAGTGAAACTCTTTTGCACAACCCGCAAATGCACAGTCGTCATATTTTGGTGCCGTTTTACAAGGAAAAAGTAAAAGTCTAAAGTCGGAAGTACTGGAGCGCCTCCAATCCAGGTGAGCCCAGGTAAGCCCCAGCTGCTGCAGGCCGACATCCTGATGTTCCTCTCCTTGTCCGGCCGTCTCTGTCCCGTGGGGGGCGCTACCTGCAGTCAACCTTGCAGGTGTTGTTGGGGACAATATCCCAGTCCCCTCTCCTGCCGGCCCACTCCGTGCATCCATCCCTTCTCCTTGACTCTTCGGTCTGTGGGGCTTCAGAGCTTCCCCCCTGCAGGCAGCGACCCGCTAGGCTCAACTTCGCAGCGTTGAACCAGACCTGCCCTCGCACGTGGTCACGTTGGACTTCTGGGTCTTCGATCTCGTCAGTAACACGATCCATCCTTGTTCTCAGCTGGACGCCGGGTCTGCTCATTCACGGCTCCACGCCACCCGCCAGGAGTTTCCCTTCTGCTCCGAGTGCCATCCGCTTGTATCAGAGACATGGAATCATAGGTACATACAGCACGGAAACAGGCCCACCGGCCCACCCAGTCTGCACTGACATTCCAACATCTATGTACACCAACTTTCAGAAATCAGTTTAAAGCAAAACTAACCTGCTTTCCTCGTTCCTTTCCCCATGTTCTGCTTAAAACTCCCCCCAGTTTACAATAGTAGTTCTTTTTTTTAAGGAGAAAGCAGAATGATATTACTTATAGATCAAAGACTTACAGTGTAGTTGCTGCATGTCTCTGGACTTTTGATTTTACATTAGCATATCCATTGAGTGGTCTCATGCATTCATCCTTAATACATGTCATCGGAAGTGAGCAGACATTGATTTTGTGTGGTACATGCAGTGAGTAATCCCCCATTGCTGATTTCACTGGCCCGAGTGCTCTGTCTGCTGTCTGAGAGCCTTTATTCGACATCCCTTTGATTATCCACATTAAATATCACAAGCAAAATTCAGCTCACTTTGGCTTTAGATGCCACATATAGCTTCCTTACACCAAGGTGTATGGTAGAGAGCATGTTAACTGGTTGCCTCGCAGCCTAGTTCTGTAACTCAAATGCCCAGGAATGAAAGAAATCACAGAGAGCGATAGTCACTACCCAGGTACTGATCTCCCCGCCATTGAAAGCATCTATAAGAGGCGGCTAATATTATCAAAGACCCACATCACCCTGGCCCGCTCACATTTCACTCCTATCATCAGGAACAAAGTACAGAAGTCTGAAAACCAGATTCAAGAATAGCTTCTGCACTTTGTTGCCGATGATAGGAGTGAAATATGAGCGGGAATTCAAGACACTACACATTAACCTCAACTATGAACTTCTATGGACTGGCTTTGGTTACACTCAGGACTTTTTCTTTGCATTATGGTTGTTACAGCCAATATATGCACAGCAAGATGCCACGATATTCAATGTGCTCATGATAGACACAAAGTGCTGGAGTAATTCAGCGGGTCAAGCAGCATCTCTGGAGAAAAAGGATAAGTGACATTTTGGGTCGGGACTGAAGGTAGGGGGTGGGGCAGGGGTTGAAGAGCTGGAGTTGAGAAAACACCAGGAACAATCAGGGCTGGCAACAAATTGATCTTAGTCTTTCCTTGCCTCCATATCTCCACCCCCCACTCCACTACCCCCCCCAACCCACATTCAGTCAGAAGAAGGGTCCCGATCCGAAACATCATCTATCCTTTTTCTCCAGAGATGCTGCCTGACCCGTTGTGTTACTCCAGCACTTTGTGTCTACCTTTGGTATAAAGGGCCTGCCCCACTTGGCAATTTTTTCGGCGACTGCCGGCGTCATTGACTGACCTATTAGGGTCGCCGAAAGATTTTGAACATTTCAAAATCCAGTGGCGACAAAAAAAATCCTGCGACACTTGAGGAAACGCCGCCCGTCACATACGTCATCATGCCGCATCACCGCCGCTTCACGCCGCGACTTTTCCGGTGACCTGATATGTCAGTCAATGATGCCGGCAGTCGCCAAAAAAATCGCCAAGTGGGACAGGCCCATAAACCAGCATCTGCAGTTCTTTGTTTCTGTCATGTGCTAATGGTGTCATTGTTTAAGGAAACATAGAAACATAGAAAATAGGTGCAGGAGGAGGCCATTCGGCCCTTCGAGCCTGCACCGCCATTCATTGTGATCATGGCTAATCATCCTCTATCAATAACCCGTGCCTGCCTTCTCCCCATATCCCTTGACTCCACTAACCCCTAGAGCTCTATCTAACTCTCTCTTAAATCCATCCAGTGACTTGGCCTCCACTGCCCTCTGTGGCAGGGAATTCCATAAATTCACAACTCCCTGGGTGAAAAAGTTTTTTCTCACCTCAGTCTTAAATGACCTCCCCTTTATTCTAAGAATAAACATTGGCCAGATTATTATGGATACTTCCATTCCTTTTCTTCATCGTAGTTCTGGAGAATCCGTTATATCCACCTCTGAGTGTAGATAAAACCTCAAATCAATAAATCATCCAAATAGTGACAAGTCCATTAGTGCAGCATTCCCTGATTGAGGTGTCGGTCATGATTTGAATGTACAATCATTAAAGTGGGACTTGAACCCATAACCCACTGCCACAAAAGTCAGAGTTGCTACCAATAGAGCCGCAGCCAACACTGGCAATGTTCCAGGGCAGCCTTGGCTGAGGTCCCATTGGATTTATCCATTCTGCCTCATTTAGAACCACTTGGCCTTTACTTGGCAAAAAACCTGCACAGTCACTGACCTGAAGTCAATTAATTACCACGGGCAATATTACACCAGTAATCCTCTGCATGCATACAATAGTAGAAACCTTTCGGATTGTACCAAAAAAAAAATCTTCCAAATCCTAACTGCTGGATATAACAAAATCCCTAAAGCTGAAACTGCTCAATTTCTCTGCTTTAACACATTGGCAAAAGTAACAACATTTTAGTTTCAATTCAAAATTAATTAATTCCCCCACTGTGCCAAGTGGAATTTGAATATTAAAATTACACTTAAAAATGTTCCGAATTATCCTTTCTACTTTTCATTTTTTCCATATTGATGGAAACGCAAGGGAGGCTGTTCCCTTTTCATGTTTCCTCACTGCTCGTTACCTGCCTTAAGATTTAGCTGTGTTTGAATCAATCTAACTTGACTCATGCAGCAGCAAAGCTGAAGTTAGAAATACTCGATATGTGTAGGAAAGAACTGCAGATGCTGGTTTAAATCGAAGGTAGACACAAAATGCTGGAGTAACTCAGCGGAACAGGCACCATCTCTGGAGAGAAGGAATGGGTGACGTTTCAGGTCGAGATGCCAGTCTGAAGAAGGGTCTCGACCTGAAACGTCACCCAATCCTTCTCTCCAGAGATGCTGCCTGTCCCGCTGAGTTACTCCAGCATTTTGTTGCAACCTACAAGCCAATGCACCTTTGGAAAGTGAGAGGAAACCGACCACCCGGAGAAAACCCACGCAGTCACAGTGAGAATGTACAAACTCTGTACAGACAGTCCCCATAGTCAGGATCGAACCTGGGTCTCCGGTGCTGTATGACAGGAACTCTACTGCTGTGTCAATGAGCCTTACATTCTTGTTGATGCAAATCTAGCAAACGCCACCCTGCCCCCCTCGCCACCCCTGGTCTTTATATGTTCTTGGCCTTGGTACCTGCAATGGCATTGAACCTCATTAGTTTGGTGTTCGTGCGTTGTTCATTGTGTGAATGAAGGAGCTGATCTTCAGCCAGTGGGAAAAGGCAGTGGTGATGACATTCACAGTGGACTCCAGATAACGGACTCACCATCATGGGGCTGGCTGCTGCGGCCCGACCCCGGCGATTCGGAGGCTCCAGCTGCAGTCCCGGTGGACGGTGATATCGGGAGCTCGCGGGTCCCTGGTGGGAGGCCACTTTTCGGGGCTTCCGCAATGACAACTTCTCCCGCCCGAGTTGCGGGGTTGAGGGTGACCTGGAGTGGGGCCTTACATCGCCCGGCGCGGATTTAAATGGCCGCGCGACTTGCTAGCGCCCGCGGGGGGGCTCCAACTCCAAGACCCGGAGCGTGGCCTTGCATCGCCCGGGGCGGCTTTAATGGCCGCGGGACTTATTTACCATCGCCCGCCGGGGGCTTTGACTTTGACATCGGGAGGAGAACGAGGAGTGCAGGGGAGAGATAAGACTTTGCCTTCCATCACAGTGAGGAGGAGATTCACTGTGATGGATGTTTGTGTAAATTGTGTTGTGTCTTGGTTCTTCTACTTGTGTGTATGACTGCAGAAACCAAATTTCGTTTGAACCTCAATGAGGTGCAAATGACACAAATAAATTGTATCAAATTTGTATCAAAAAATGGAATCGGGATTTATTCTTTGTTGTTGGTAATCAGCATGTGAAGGGTTAATACTAACAGTATAATGTATCGAGGATCCCTCAAATGACCATTAGTGTACTATATTATTAGTAAAGATTAGAGCATGAAGACCATCACTTGGTTGCCAATGGCACCTATAAATGTGCACTCTGCTTCTGTAAGGAAATCCCTCACATTATAGCCTTCCCCCTTTTGCCTCCACAGATATTGACTTACCGGCTGAATTCCCGAGTTGTGCTTTTCCCCCCCACATTCCAGCAACGTCGGTCTCTGTTGTATTCATGCTACATCTCTGCTGTGAATTCTCCTCAATACATGCCCACTCTGACGCTGCGGACGGGAGTGAGAAGTCGAGGAAGGTGCCTACTCCACTCCGGCCTCTGTCGTTTGGGAAATTGCTGAAAATTGCTGAATCCATGCTGCTGAGAATTCCTTCATGAAAATAGTCAAACTGAAATTTCACCTCGAATCTCCATTCAAAGAAATGGAGAGCTGCTCTCCCCAGTGTATGGACCAATACTTATCAACTCATTTAAGATAAACTTCTAGCCATCCTTGCACAGCTGTTTGTGGTGCCTTTCTATGTGTAAATTAGCAGCTGGGATTTCTGTACTGCACCTCAGAACTACTTAATTAACAGTAAAGGGCTTGTCTCACGAGCATGCGACCTGCATGCGGCGAGCGCGACCAAACCGGAAGCGGGTGCCGCGCGGAGGTCGAGTGAGTGATGTTCGAGCGAAGTCCGCGGGAAGTTCGCGCGTGACGTACGGTGTTGATGCGGCTGCGGGCCGGTAGGCCGTTGCCGCGCGGAATTTTTTAACACGGTCAGTTTTTCGGAGCCCTGCGCGATGTCGGGACCAGCTCCGCACAACTCCATACGGCTCCGGCGATCGAAGTGGGACCGGCCCCGCGAGGCCGTACGGCTCAAGCGACCACGTTAGGTCGCGCCTGCTGCATGGAGTCGCATGCTCGTGGGACAGGCCCTTAAGGTAGACAAAAATGCTGGAGAAACTCAGCGGGTGAGGCAGCATCTATGGAGCGAAGGAAATAGGCAACATTTCAGGCCAAAACCCTTCTAACTGTAAATCACTTTGGGGATGTACAGAGATTATGCAAGGTTCTGTTAAAATGAAAGTCCTTCTGTTTCATTGATCAGTTAAGGCAAAGGGAATTTATTTGAAGTGCAATGTACCGGGACACACTCTATCTAATGCCACAGATTGCAAGTCAGAGATGGTGATGAATAAATATTCAGAGTTTTTTTCTAAGTAATTATTTTGCAGCATTAAAGCCTATGGAATCTGTATTCAAACACAGATATCAAATGAATTAATTTGCTGGCCATTGGCTAATTTACACATAGAAAGGCACCACACATTGTCTGGGCTTTGCAAGCTCACTTGTCTATCTCGTCACTTTTATCTTGTGCTCAAACAAAACCTCCCACTTGGAGATTAAATTCGGCAAAACCCATTCTAGAGCAATTTGTACCTGGATGTGTGATTGATTGGTTCCAAGGCTTTTACCTCTTTCATATTTCCTCGCTTTGTGATATCCTCAGCTTTTGAGCATGTAGGGGAAGACGAATCATTGTTAATTTCCCTTATAAGCAATTTACGTATGGCTACGTCCCATCACAAAGCAACAGAAAAACTACTGACAAAGTCTGATTGAAATTCTGTTAGCTTCGAACACTAGTGATCTGCAGAATGATTAGAGAAGCATAAAGTCTGCTGAGTAGGTCCTTTGTGCTCTCACATAGGTTGCTACTAACAAGCAGGATAAGGCCTGCTTTTAGTCAGGGCCTCCGTCATCTACAGTTGAGCAGCATCAGCTGAATTTAACCTTTCTAGAATATTGTGGTGGTCATAAAAGGAAAAAGGATGTTCACGGGCATAGTTAGCACTGAGCTGGAGCCTGGGAGGTTTAGCGTTGGCATTTCAGCTATCTTTTCACGATCTTTCAAGATTATCAGAGTAGTCAGGATAGAAACATAGAAAATAGATGCAGGAGTAGGCCATTCGGCCCTTCGAGCCTGCACTGCCATTCAATATGATCATGGCTGATCATACAATTCAGTATCCTGTACCTGCCTTCCCTCCATACCCCCTGATCCCTTTAGCCACAAGCGCCACATCTAACTCCCTCTTAAATATAGCCAATGAACTGGCCTCAACTACCTTCTGTGGCAGAGAGTTCCAGAGATTCACCACTCTCTGTGTAAAAAAATGTTTTTCTCATCTCGGTCCTAAAGGATTTCCCCTTTATCCTTAAACTGTGACCCCTTGTCCTGGACTTCCCCAACACCGGGAACAATCTTCCTGCATCTAGCCTGTCCAACCCCTTAAGAATTTTGTACGTTTCTATAAGATCCCCCCTCAATCTTCTAAATTCTAGCGAGTACAAGCCGAGTCTATCCAGTCTTTCTTCATATGAAAGTCCTGACATCCCAGGAATCAGTCTGGTGAACCTTCTCTATGGCAAGTATGTCTTTCCTCAGATTAGGAGACCAAAACTGTACGCAATACTCCAGATGTGGACTCACCAAGACCCTGTACAACTGCAGTAGACCCTCCCTGCTCCTATACTCAAATCCTCTTGCTATGAATGCTAACATACCATTCGCTTTCTTCACTGATATGTAACATTAAACTGTGTTTTTTGCCCCTTGGTACTGCAATACTTGGAGCTGATACAATGTGTATTCTGTGACTGTCAAGGCAGTGGCATCTATTTACCTATAAGTGTAACAGTGAAAATTAAGTTCAAAAGTCATGGAGCAGAATCAGGCCATTCGGCTCATTGAGTCTCCTCGGCTGATCTGCCTTTCCCTCTCAACCCCATTCTTCTGCCTTCTCCACATAACCTTTGACACTCTTACTAATCAGGTTGGATTATGAAATGTGTTACTCTTATCCAGCATGTGTCAGTGCTGAGTGCATTGGCATGAAATGATTTGTTAGCATTATAGAGGTGGACAGAATTGAATGCATTGTTCAACACCCTTGATCATTCTGATTGTTTGCTTTAGGTAATTCAGCTCTGTGAAACGCAAACAGCCCTGCCTCTTCACTTGCGTTCCTTCATTTCCTTTGAGCCACTAGGAATATAAAACAGGGAGAATAGAACGTACATTCATAGTGCAGCAAATGAGCTGTTTCTTCCAACATTTGCTTCAGCTGGAGGAGGAAGGACAAAAGTTGAATCACCATTCCTAAATCCTCTCCTGCTCTTTAGGGCAGCGTAAAATCAATGCATATATGTAAATATTTTAAATTCATCTTCACTTAGAGAACGATGTACTTGTTATGAAAGATAAGTGTGAGGAGTGGCAGGTGACTTAGTACATCACCTCTCCTTAGGCCAAGGTATTCAAAAGACTTGTGGATGGGCACAGGGAAGTGCACGGAATAGAGAAATATGGATAATTTACAGGCAGATGAGCTCAGTTTAACTGGGCATCATGTTTGGTGTAAAAACTGTTAGCTGAAGGGGCCGTTCCTGTGCTGTACTGTTTTTGATGTTCTACATTCTATGTCAAGTTGCTATGCCTACGGATGCGTTCATGGAATCAGGTAGCTTCTTTGAGAGACTGTAATCCAATAGTTGCAGATGCAAGGTAATCGAGGATGGTGGGGACTGCCTGACCAAGTTGGTGAACAATGAAGGAGACACCCAACTTTCTTGAAACCACCTTACATTAGGCCAATGCCTTCATGGGCAAGTTGACTCCAAGTTAGTGAGCAGCTCTACCGAAACTTGACTATCAGCCTTGCTTGTAACTCTGAACAGCCAAGAGGGACAAGGGGGCGGGCTGCATCTTCTGGAGGCTCAGTTGGTAGGAGACCATGAAACTGAGCACAAAGCTGGTAAAGGTGTGAGCACATAATGTGGGCCTATTTGCTCTTACCCCTACACTTGAATGTAGATAATGGTATATGGACACACTGATAGAATAGAATAGTTTCTTTATTGTCATTGTAACATGAACCATGTACAACGATCTGTTCTGTATTCATGCCTACCATATTCTGTTGTGCTGAAGCAAAGCAAGAATTTCATTGTCGTATCTGGGGCACATGACAATAAACACTCTCGAATCTTGAATCTAGAGGAAGAAATATTCCAAGGGGTATAAGAGGCGACCGTGGCTGACAAGGGACGTCAAGGACAGTATAAAAATAGAAGAGGATGTATAACATAGCAAAGATGAGCGGGAAGCCAGAGGATTGGGAAACTTTTAAAGATCAACAGAAGGTAATTAAAAAGGCAATATGTGGAGAAAAGATGAAGTACGAAGGTAAGCTAGCCAAGAATATAAAGGGAGGATAGTAAAAGCTTATTTAGGTATGTGAAGAAGAAAGAATTAGTTAAGACAAATGTGGGTTCCTTGAAGACAGAAAAAGGTGGATTTATTATGGGGAACAAGGAAATGGCAGACAAGTTGAACATGTACTTTGGTTCTGTCTTCACTAAGGAGGATACAAACATTCTCCCAGATGTACAAGGGGACAGAGGAGCTAGGGTGACGAAGGAACTGAAGGAAATTCACATTAGTCAGGAAATGGTGTTGGGTAGACTGATGGGACTGAAGGCTGATAAATCCCCAGGTCCTGATGGTCTGCATCCAAGGGTACTCAAGGAGGTGTCTCTAGAAATCATGGACGCATTGGTGATCATTTTCCAATGTTACAGACAATATTCTTTAGATTCTGGATCAGTTCCTGTGGATTGGAGGGCAGCTAATATTATCCCACTTTTTGAATGAGAAAGGGAGTGAGAAAGCATGGAAATATATAGACCAGTTAGCGTGACATCATTGGTGGGGAAGATGCTGGATTAGATTATTAAAGATGTATTAGCGGTGCATTTAAATAGCAGTAACAGGATCGGTCCGAGTCAGCATGGATTTACGAAGGGGAAATCATGCTTGACAAATCTTCTGGAATTTTTTGAGGATGTAACAAGTAAAATGGACAAGGGAGAGCGAGTGGATGTAACGTACCTGGACTTTCAGAAAGGCTTTGATTGGTCCCACACAGGAGATTAGTGGGCAAAATTAGGGCACATGGTATTGGGGGTAGGGTATTGACATGGATAAAACACTGGTTGGCAGACAGGAAACAAAGAGTAGGGATTAACAGGTCCCTTTCAGAATGGCAGGCAGTGACTAGTGGGGTGCCGCAAGGCTCGGTGCTGGGACCGCAGCTATTTACAATATACATTAATGACTTAGATGAAGGAATTAAAAGTAACATGAGCACATTTGCAGATGGCACAAAGCTGGGTTGCAGTGTGAACTGTGAAGAGGATGCTATGAGGATTCAGGATGACTTGGACAGGTTGGGTGAGTGGGCAGATGCAGTATAATGTGGATAAATATGAGGTTATCCACTTTTGTGGCAAGAACAGGAAAACAGATTATTATCTGAATGGTGTCAGGTTAGGAAAAGAGGAAGTACAACAAGACCTGGATGTGCTTGTACATAAGTCATTGAAAGTAAATATGCAGGTACCGCAGGCAGTGAAGAAAGTTAATAGCATGTTCATAACGAGAGGGGTTGAGTATAGGAGCAAAGAGGTCCTCTGCAGTTGTACAGGGCCCTGGTGGGACCACACCTGGAGTATTATGTGCAGTTTTGGTTTCCTAATTTGAGGAAGGGCATTCTTGCTATTGAGGCATGCAGCGTAGGTTCACGAGATTGATCCTTGGGATGGCGGGACTGTCATATGAGGAAAGATTGAAAAGACTAGGCCTGTATTCACTGGAGTTTAGAAGGATGAGGGGATATCTTATAGAAACATATAAAATTATAAAAGGACTGGAAAAAACGTTTTCACCCAGAGAGTTGTGAATTTATGGAATTCCCTGCCACAGAGGGCAGTGGAGGCCAAATCACTGGATGGATTTAAGAGAGAGTTAGATAGAGCTCTAGGGGCTAGTGGAGTCAAGGGATATGGGGAGAAGGCAGGCACAGGTTATTGATAGGGGACGATCAGCCATGGTCACAATGAATGGTGGTGCTGGCTCAAAGGGCCGAATGGCCTTCTCCTGCACCTATTTTCTATGTTTCTATGTTTCTAGTTTCTATGTTTCTATGTTTCTATGTTTCTATGTTTCTATGTTTCTATGTTTCTATGTTTCTATGTTTCTATTCAGAGACCTATATTCAGTTTGTAGAATCTCCCTCAGACTGCGTGTATTTCCTCCGGGTGCTCTGGTTTCTATCCACATTCCACAGGTATGCAAGTTAATTGGCCACTGTAAATTGTTCCCTGTGAGAGGTCAAATTTGGGAAAAGCTGATGAGAATGTGGGGAGAATTAAGAAAAGAATGTGGCAGGAAAAAAAGGGTGCTTGGATCATGTTAATTGGATTTGCAAGAGAAAGGTATTTGCGAGAGATACTATTTTTGAAATAGATACTATTTAACCCAATTTCAATTTATTTTTGAAAATTCCTATTGAATCTGCATCCCTCTCTGGGAGTTTAACTTAAGCCCCGTCCTTCTTTCACTACCTAATTGGCGACCTCTGCCGAGTTTGCCCTTGACTCATACTCGCAGCATGGTCGCCACGAGGTCGTAGGAGGTCGTAGGAAGTCTTTGTAACTGTTCCTCATACTCGTGAGTGGTCTCCGCGTACTCGTGTCCTCAAGTAAGTTGCTGCGTTTTTTTCCGTCTGATAAAAAATGTCCATGAGTAAAAAAAAATAGGCATGGAAAAAGTTAATACATTTAGGTGTAGGTAGGTCGTAGTAGGTTGTGTTGGTAGTCGTAGGTAGTCGTAGATAGTCGTAGGTAGTCTTAGGTAGGTGTAGGTCGTTAACTGGCCCGAGAAAAAAAAATGCAAACATGACATCATTTTATCATGTGATAATTTTCCACTTGTAGCTAGTCGTAGTTGGTCTTAGGTGTGGAAGACTGAGGTCGAGGGGGGTCATAGGAGGTTGTTGACATAGTCGTAGGAGGTCGTAGACATGGTCGTAGAATGTCGCAGACATAGTCGTAGGAGGTCGTAGATGTAGTCGTAGGAGGTCTTTTACTTCGGAGAGTCAACATGACCGTGACATTTTTTTCAACTCGTCTAGGGTGTTCTAAACTCGTGGATTAGGTCGTCCAAGTGGGACAGGCCCTTTAGGTTGCTGCAATTTGCAGCATAAAATACTTCTCAGCTTCCATCTGGTTGGCAGCTACTATAAATCTGCACCCTCCAGCGGAAGCAATTCAAGCTTTATTCTCTATCATAAATGTGAACACTTTGATTAGATTTTACTTCGGAGTCACGTGAGTGATTCCGTGAAGAACCTGTTCAGCACGCATGCGCGGCATTACGTCCAGAGTTGGGCTCTCCCGCTATGGAGGTGAAAGAACGGACCGTCAGGTAAGCTGACGTCGGTTTCCTTCACAGGGAGCCTTCTGCTGTCCGGCAGAGAAGAAAGGCTCTGCAACAAACCTGTCCCCCGCTCGACTCCACGGAGGAGCCTTCCATCTGGGGCGGGGGGGGGGGCAGCAACAGAACAGACCTGTCCCCCGCTCGACTCCACGGAGGAGCATTCCTTCAGGGGGGGCAGCAACGGAACAGACCTGTCCCCGCTCGACTCCACGGAGGAGCGTTTCCATCTTGCGGGGGCAGCATCAAGGCGGTAGGACCGCTTACCCAGCGCTCCGCTATCCCGACACCGCGCCGAGCCCAGCCCCGCTAGCGCCTCAGCAGCGGGCTGGAAGTACCGCCACGGG
Source organism: Amblyraja radiata (assembly GCF_010909765.2). Classification (NCBI taxonomy): domain Eukaryota; kingdom Metazoa; phylum Chordata; class Chondrichthyes; order Rajiformes; family Rajidae; genus Amblyraja; species Amblyraja radiata. The sequence continues at coordinate 14,070,651 of NC_045959.1, read as the reverse complement.
AGAGGCGTCCAGCCTTATCGGACGGGACGTCTTTCCACCCGCACGGGGGGAAAGACAGCCGCCTGCACAGACCTGCCCCACGCTCGACTCCACGGAGGAGCGTTTCATCTCGCGGGGGCAGCAACAAGGTGGTAGGACCGCTTACCGGGCGGTCCGCTATACCCCGACACCGCGCCGAGCCCAGCCCGCTAGCGCCTGAGCAGCGGGCTGGATGTTAAAGCCAAGGAAGAGGCATCCGGCCGGTGGCTCCGACTTATCGGACGGGGACGCCTCTCCACCCAGGCGGGGGAGAGACAGCCGCCTGAGCCGCCTGGAGCGGCTCTTGGAGCAGGAGCTCCAGCGAGGTGCACCCCAGGAGGGGAGCTCTCGCAGAGGGGGGTCAGGCACTCCCTCCACAGTGCCTTGTGCACTGTCCATTGCTTCCTCCTTTCCAGAGGATAGCTTTGGTGACCAGGACTGGCCTGGTCAAGAACAGGGGCAATGGCTGAAGATCTCGGGAGTATGCAAGGGGTGCAGGAACAGGAAGAGCTGCTAGGTGTGGTGGACAGCTACGTGGAAACCCCACGTGCAGGAGGCCGTTAAAAGCCTGACGACAGCCATCACATCGTTCCATGGACAAATACGGAGATGACCACAACCTTTGTAAACAGTCATAAGACCCCAGCCACTGAGCCAGACCCACTGCTCTTTGGCAAAAACCTCACAAAGCATATGAAGGACATGCAAGAGGTTTTACAAAACTTTCGGCTCATGAGGGCAGGGCCGGGACGAGTAACCAAAAACAGTAATTCCTACGCAGCAGCACCCCATCGCATCCATCAGTCAACGTCTACCATATCGGACTGATGAAAGCTCGGGGTCCGCATCTATCACCGAAAGTCTTCTTTAGACCAGGGCCCAGAGCGGACCCCATAGAAAATGTGCCACCCCCCAACGTCACCGCCACGTCAGACGACGTGCAACACTCGTTGGACCGGCAGGAAACAGAAGAATACCCATAACCATGGAGGTAGGTGGGTCTGGTTCCTACCAGTATATAGAGCATACTAACACATGGGAGTCTATCACGAGTGATCAGTAGATACTCAATGGCATTAGTGAATACAATTCATACTAGAAAAATTGCCACCAGGTCCACATTCACCCCAGAGGGTATTTTTCCCTCTCTCCGTTAAAGAAACAAGAGGGACAAGCTGAACTGGTGAGAATAATTACAAAGGGTGTCATGGGGAAACCTGAACCCTTGCAATTCGTATCAAATATATTCACTAAACCCTAAAAAGATGGTGGATGTCGCATCATCATTGACTTAACTTCACTAAATATGTTTGTTAAGTATATACATTTCAAAATGGAACCAGTTGTTACTGCCAAACAACTAAATTCCAAAGGATACTTCATGGCAAGCATTCATCTTAAAGATGTTTACCATTTAGTACTATTCACAAGGATCATCGCAGATACCTGAAATTTACCTGGATGGGGCAGCTATAGCAGTTTAAAGCGTTACCCAATGGGCTCACATCAGCCCAAGAGTGTCACCCAGACACTAAAACCAGCTCTGGCAATATTCAGAAGACAAAAACATATTGTCATGGCATATCTTGATGATATCCTAAATGGTAGGTAAGACCATGAATTTGACTATGTTAGCTGTTCAGCTACCAAACAGTTATTCGAAACCCTGGGGTTGTCTTACATCCAGATAAATCTAAGTTGAAGCCATCCTCTATCATGGACTACTTGGGCTTCACAATTAATTCAGTCTACGTGACTGTAACATTGCCTAGAGACAACATAGTTAAATTGGCACAATCGTACAACAATTTAATGGTCAACAAACTACCAACTACTCGACAAGTAACAGAGTAATTGGGAAAATGGTAGCAGCATTTCCGGCTACATAATTCGGACCTTTGTACCAAAAACGACATACAGGTCATTATGATCGTTTCATGAAGTTACCCACTGAAGTAATATCAGAACTACAGTGGTGGGCAAAAAACGTTTGACATAGTTTCAGCCTATTATCATCACTAACCCTACGTCAGTTATCCAAACAGATGCCAGTGCTCAAGACTGGGGAGCAACTAACTCTATATCCAGCACAAGTAGTAGATGGACTAACCCAGAATCATCGTTACCACTTACACTGGGCATTAATTATCTAGAGATGTTTGGGTGACTTTTTATGGTTTAAAAGCATATGCATAAATATGCATCACTTGCATGTATGGTTATAAATAGATAATACTACGGTGGTGGCCTACATTAACCATATGGGCGGCATAAAATCGGCATCATGCGACAAGTTGGTCAATACAATTTGGCAATGGTGTGTCCAAAGACATATTTGGCTATCAGTAACTTACCTGCCAGGTAAGCTAAATACAGTGGCAGACACCAGATCACGTAAATTTAATGACAACATCGAATGGATGTTAAAACCCCAAAAATATATATTTTTTCACAAAAGTTATCAAGCAATATGGCACGCCAGATATCGATTTATTTGCATCTAGGCTAAATCACCAGGTACCTATGTATGTCGCTTGGGAACCAGACCCTGAGGCAGCAGCGGTAGATGCGTTCGCGCTGGATTGGGGAAATTTTTCTTCTATGCATTTCCTCCCTTCTGCCTCATCAGTCGGGGGCTACGCACAGTACAAATGGACTCTGCTTCAGGTATTTTGATAGTACCCGACTGGCCTACACAGCCATGGTTCCCAATACTCCATGACATGGTTGTTGAAACTCCGATGGTATTCCCCAGTGACCCAGAGTTATTAACACCCAGTGTTGGGCACAAGCCACCCGTGCCATGAAAAAATCAAACTCCTGGGTTGCAGATTCTGCACAAACCACTTCTGGGACTGGGATTATCATAACAAACCATCGACACCATGTCAGCATCCCTCCGAACATCCACTAAAAAACAGCACTTGTCCAGCATCAAAAAATGGGAGAAGTACTGCTTGGATACAGGGACCACCTACTCAACCGCTACAGTTACCAACGTACTGGAATTCTTGATGAACCTTCACCACGATGAAGGACTTCAGCTACAGAGCCATCAACACAGCTAGAATTGCCCTGCCTGTCTATTTCAAAACCAGCTCCAGGACAACAGGCCATGGGGTCCCACCAGCTGGTGGTCAAACTAATGAAGGGTATTTACAACTCTAAACCCCTAGACCAAGGTACACCCATATATGGGATGTCAGTGTGGTCCTGACATACCTCAGGGGATGCCCACCAGCCAGATCCCTCAACCTGAAACCATCTATGCTCAAAACACTCATGTTGATGGCACTTGTAGCTGCACAGAGGGTCCAGTCACTACACCTATTGCGACTGGACACCATGCTCACAGCTCCAGACCAGATCTCTGTCGTTGTCCAGGGAATGGTCAAACAGAGCAGACCAGGAACACCTAATCCAGTCGTGGAATTCCGGGCTTACCCGCCAGAAACACGGTTATGTGCCATGACCCTATTATCCTACATAGACCCAACCAAAATATTCGAGGGAGATGAAAAGCCTTGTGGGTCAGTCATAAAAAACCTTATGGTCGGGTGACGAGCCATTTCGGGATGGCTCAAGCAGGTGCTAAAAGCTGCTGGGATAAAAACTAACATGTACAAAGTTCATTCCACCAGGGCAGCATCCACGTCGACGGCTAAAACAATGGACGTGCCTATAAACCACATCCTGGCTACAGCAGGATGGTGGGGGGAAAGACCGTTCAGAAATGTTATAATAAGCCGTTGGCAAAACCTGTTTTATTTGCAGGAAAGATTTTACAGACTGCAAATATTTAATTTAAACCCAGGGGAACAATTTAATTTCTTTGTTGTTATTGTTTAAAAAAATACCATTGTGTTTTTCTACAAACAGATTCATTGGTTGATTACGATAACACACTTCCTCCCTCAAAGACTTCGGCAGTGATGTAGTAATAACTGTTACACGGTTTGAAATCACAGAGCTTTGAAATCTTCACGGAATCACTCACGTGACTCCGAAGTAAAATAGTAAGATTAAACGAGAATTTACCAGTTTGAAGTTTGATCTGTATTTTATGAGGAGTTACGATGAGGGATTACGTGCCCTCCGCTCCCACCCTCAATAATATGGGTCAAATTCATAAACTGATGTCTCCTTATCTTTACTATGTTTACTTCAATAACTGTGTCTATCTGTGATTCCACACCGCTGCTTTGAAGTATGCCGCGCATGCGTGCTGAACGGGTTCTTCACGTAATCCCTTATCGTAACTCCTCATAAAATACAGATCAAACTTCAAACTGGTAAGTTCTCGTTTAATCTTACTATTTTATAGCTCCACAATCTCTCTGCATCACTCAACTTCCTCATCACAGGTACATTTGTGATAAACCTATCCTAAATGGTTTTTTCCATTCACAACCCTGAAAACAAAGGGTGCTCAGTATAACTATGTTGCGTGTGTGTGCTAAATGCACTTACCAAAGTTAGTGTAGCCTTTACTGTGTTTTAACAGCTGACAGCTTCAAGTATTCAAGTGAGTTTATTGTCATGTGTCCCTGATAGGACAATGAAATTCTTGCTTTGCTTCAGCACAACAGAACATAGTAGGCATTGACTACAAAACAGATCAGTGTGTCCATATACCATTATATACGTAAATAAACTGATAAATAAATCATACATGAACATGAATAAATGAACATGAATAAATAAACTGATAAAGTGCAAATAACAGATAATGGGCTATTAATGTTCAGAGTTTTGTCCGAGCCAGGTTTAATAGCCTGATGGCTGTGGGGAAGTAGCTATTCCTGAACCTGGTCGTTGCAGTCTTCAGGCTCCTGTACCTTCTACCTGAAGGTGGCAGGGAGATGAGTGTGTGGCCAGGATGGTGTGGATCTTTGATGATGCTGCCAGCCTTTTTGAGGCAGCGACTGCGATAGATCTCCTCGATGGAAGAAAGGTCAGAGCCGATGATGGACTGGGCAGTGCTTACTACTTTTGTAGTCTTTTCCTCTACAGGGCGCTCAAGCTACCAGTCAGCATGCTCTCTACTGTGCACCTGTAGAAGTTAGAGAGAGTCCTCGTTGACAAACCGACTCTCCGTAGTCTTCTCAGGAAGTAGAGGCACTGATGTGCTTTCTTAAGAATTGCTTCAGTGTTCTCGGACCAGGAAAGATCTTCAGAGATGCGCACGCCCAGGAATTTGAAGTTCTTGACCCTTTCAACCATCGACCCGTTGATATAAATGGGGCTGTGGGTCCCCCTCCTACTCCTTCCAAAGTCCACAATCAGTTCCTTGCTTTTGCTGGCGTTGAGGGCCAGGTTATTATGCTGGCACCATATAGACAGTTGCTCGATCTCTCTTCTGTACTCTGCCTCATCCCCATCAGTGATACGTCCCACAACAGTGGTGTCGTCAGCGAACTTGATGATGGAGTTCGCACTATGACCGGCTACGCAGTCATGAGTATAGAATGAGTACAGCAGGGGGCTGAGCATGCAGCCTTGAGGTGCACCAGTGCTGATTGTTATCGAGTCTGACACATTTCCACCTCTCACCTTGTCACTTCATTTGCAAAGCCTTAACGATTTGACACATAATTCTGCTCAGATGTGAAGAATTTGGATCTGTACCTAATCTGTGCCAGTTATCTCATATGTCCTTATCCCATAGTGCCCTTCAGTCCATCGGCTTTGCTGACTCACAGAACAATCCCATTCTTCCATGAATTTTCCCTGCAACATATTCTCCCCATATTCCCCAGATTCAATGACTTACTTAAGTACTTGGAGTGATTTGCTGTGGCTACATAACTTCTAAACTGGATATGTTTGGGATTTGGGAAGAAACTGGGCCTCTTAAGGAAATCTACAGGGAGAACATGCAAGCTCCACATAGACAGCACCCGAGATCAGGAGTGAACCTTTGTTGTTAAAGTTGTGAAGCAACAGTTATACTACTCAGCTGCTCAGTGTTTGGTTAAGGATGTGTGGGATCTAATACATCACTGCATTTATGCCTTAGGTTGCAGTCTTTGTACTTGGTCTTTACAGATTTTTTAATTTTGGTAAGTTAGTGACATCCTACCTTCCCAGTGCTTTGCCTCTGTGAATGTTTTACCATTTTAATGTTTTAACTACTCTTGAAGATGTTGCAGTCGCTTCTCTCATCGAGTTGCCCTCGATGCTCTCGATGGTGCAGCGGTAGAAGTTCACCAGAATGGACAGATGGACCTTCTTTAGTCTCCTCAAGAAGAAGAGACGCTGGTGAGCCTTCTTGACCAATGTTGAGGTATTGTGGGTCAAAGAGAGGTCATCGGAGATGTTGACCCCCAGAAACCTGAAGCTGGAGACACGTTCCACCTCCGTCCCGTTAATGTGGATGGGGGTGTGCGTGCCGCCCCTAGACCTTCTGAAGTCTACCTTGAGCTCCTTGGTCTTCTTGGAGTTAAGGGCCAGGTTGTTGTCAGCGCACCATGCTGCTAGGAGTTGGACCTCCTCCCTATAGGCTGACTCATCGTTGTTGCTGATGAGGCCTATCACCGTTGTATCATCTGCATACTTGATGATGGTGTTAGTGCCATGTACAGGTGTGCAGTCGTAGGGAGTAGAGGGAGTAGAGGAGGGGGCTCAGCACACAGCCCTGTGGAACGCCGGTGTTCAGGGTGAGGGTTGAAGAGGTGTGCTTGACTAACCTAACAGACTGGGGTCTGTTGGTTAGAAAGTCCAGTATCCAGTTGCAGAGGGAGGGGTCGATGCCCAGGTTACCGAGTTTGGTGATCAGTTTGGATGGTATAATGGTGTTGAGTGCTGAGCTGTAATCGATGAACAGCATTCTTACGTAGGTGTCTCTGTTGTCGAGGTGGGAGAGGGCGGAGTGAATTGCCGTTGAGATGGCGTCCTCCGTACTCCTGTTCTTGCGGTAGGCAAACTGATAGGGATCCAGTGTGGGGGTAGGCAGCCTTTGAGGTGTGCCAGGACCAGCCTCCCGAAGCACTTGGTAATGATGGGAGTAAGTGCAACTGGGCGGAAGTCGTTGAGGCTTGCCACAGTGGAGTGTTCTCACACAAAGAATGTATTAAGGTAGTCTTGCAATGCTTGATCAGGTCAGGGGGAATCCCGTCGCTGCCTGGGGCCTTGCCTGTTGCAATTGCAACAACTACAGAGGCATCTCCCTCCTCAACAGCGTCGGCAAGGTCTTTGCTCGGGTCATCTTGATCCGCCTGCAGAAGCTGGCAGAACGTGTCTACCCAGAGTCACAGTGCGGTTTCCCAGCTGGAAGGTCAACAGTGGACATGGTCTTCTCCATTCACCAGCTCCAGGAGAAGTGCAGAGAACAGCGGATGCCCCTGTATGTTGCTTTCATTGACCTCACCAAGGCGTTCGACCTCATCAACAGAGATGGCCTATTGAAGGCTCTGCCAAAGATCGACTGCCCACCAAAAAGGCAGAGCATGATAGAATCCTTCCACATCAACACGAAGGGGATAGTGGTGTTCAATAGCAGCTTCTCTGAGCCCTTCGACATCCGCAGTGGTGTCAAACAAGGCTGCGTCCTCGCTCCCACATGCTTTGGGATTTTCTTTGCTCTGCTCCTGAAACATGCCTTCGGCACTGCAACAGAGAGAGATCTACCTGCGTACTAGATCAGGTGGCAGGCTCTTCAACCTCACCCACCTCAGAGCAAAGACAAAAGTAAGTTTGCCGACGACATTGCTGTTGTGTTCCACACCCAGCAGGAACTACAGTGTTTAAGAAGGAACTGCAGAAGCTGGAAAATCGAAGGTAGATAAAAGTGCTGGAGAAACTCAGCGGGTGCAGCAACATCTATGGAGCGAAGGAAATAGGCAACGTTTCGGGCCGAAATCCTTCTTCAGACTGGACTACAGTCACTGATGGACCACTTCTATCGGGCATGCAAGGACTTCGGGCTGACCATCAGACTGAAGTAGACAAACGTCTTGGGGCAGGATACAGAGGGGCCTCGTGCCATCACCATCGACGACTACGAACTTGATGCCATCCATCAGTTCACGTACCTCGGCTCCACCATCACCGACAACCTCTCCTTGGACACAGAGATTGATAAGAGGATCGGGAAGGCAGCTACAACTCCCGCTCACCTCACAACTCGAGTGTGGACCAACCCAAAGCTGCCAGTGAAGACAAAGATAGCAGTCTACAACGCCTGTGTCAACAGCACGCTGCTGTACGGCAGTGAGACATGGACTACATATGCCAGACAGGAGAGAAGACTCAACACCTTCCACCTGAGAAGTATCCGCCGTATCCTGGGCATATCCTGGCAAGACAGAGTGTCCAACGTCGAGATCCTGTCTCGCTCTGGCCTTCCCAGTATGTACACTCTACTCAGGCAGCGCAGACTGCGGTGGCTGGGCCATGTCCACCGCATGGAGGATGGCCGCATTCCAAAAGACATCCTCTATGGAGAGCTGACATCTGGGAGGAGAACCATCGGCCACCTCCAGCTACGTTACAAGGATGTCTGCAAGAGAGATATGGCGGCGCTCGACATCGATGTGGAGTCCAGGGAGAGCCTTGCAGCTGACCGCACGAGGTGGAGAGGCACCCTGGACCAACATCTCTAAACGGGGGAAGAGAAACTGTTGAACACAGCGGCAGACAAGCAAGCACGCAGAAAGGAGCGCAGCAACTTCAACAAACCAGAGACCACACACACATGTGACCTTTGCCACAGAGACTGTCACTCCCGCATTGGTCTCTTCAGCCACAAGCGACGCTGCTCTAGACGAGGTTTGGAGCAAGCAGCCAACAACTAGGATGCATCACCCATGGTCAGTCACGACCGAGGGGGGCCTACGACTCTTGAAGAAATGGCCAGAATAGTCCACAGGGTTTCATCAGTGGCCTTACTTTCATCTTTGATCTTTTCGGGGATGAGGTTGCTTCACGATCTCTTCTTCTGAAGGACCAGTTGGTCATGATAATCTGAGGAGTGAAATCCTGTCACCCTGTAACGTTGAGGGTCAACTTGTGACATTACTCCAGAATTCTCCCAAACTTTTAGAATGTGGCTCTTGGGAGTGAGTTACCATTGCAGTGTAGCCATTACTTTTTAATCTCCTGAATTAGGTTTTTAACTCTCGTTCAAAATAGAGATAAAAGATCTCCATGAAAACCGTTTTGATAATATGCCGATCAATTCTAGAGAGCGTGGGCCATTAGCACAAAATGGTATCTAAACTGTCTGGAAGTGGCAATGCCATTGTCTGAAGCAACAGCTGGTAGGTGGAATAGCGACTCAGATTGATGCAGGGGGTGTAATCTCTTAAGGCATCTCATTAGGCTTTGGTGGAAGGTACTTTACCTGCATTTGGTCTGTGGGTGATGGAAAATGTTCCACTACCCAACATCAACCTTTCGCAGTAATGAGCAGGATGTTGACAGGGAAATGAAACCATACTACTTGCACTTTTACCACTTCTGCCCCTGCAACCCACAGTTCATCATTATATTTTTAAGCCATACTTTGATATGCAGCCTTCCTATTTCCATCTTCCTTCTTGTGGCCAACAAGATAAAAAAAGGACAAAAGTAATTCTCATTCATATGGTTGGTTTATTATTGACATATACACCAAGACACAGTGAAAAACATTGTTTTTGTGTGCTATCCATCCAATGAGTACATCAGATACTACTAAAGAGAAAATAGAGTGCAGAGTAGAGTGTTACAACTGCAGAGAAAGTGCAGATTAAAAACAGTGCCAGGGCTGCAATAAGGTAGTTTGCAAGATTAGGAATTTATCCTGACCATTTGATAGGTCCTACATGGTGGAAGACCTATTGTATACTGTCACTTGATGATGGAATAGTTTCATCCATTATTCCTCTTTTGCACAGCCCCCTGTTTAAAGATACATGATGTATCTAGCATATAAAGCAAGAGAAAACAATTTGACTCTTTGCACCTACTCTGCCATTTATTAAAATCAGGGCTGATCTTTTACCTCAGCATCAGTTTCCCGTACCAAGCTTATATACCCTAATTTCCTCAGTATGTAAAAATATTTTCAATCCATAGTGCAGTGACTTACGACACTGGACAGCAGCCAGCTTAAAGCTCTAGCTCAGCACAAATTGCTGGCTTCAGCACTAGAGTGATCAATGGCAGATGGGGTAACCACCCTCCACCATATCAATGGTCAAGGCTGGGATGCACAGGATGTTTGATTCACATTATATCCTTCTTTCATTTTACCCCATTCCTCCTCTACGAGGTAAAACATACTCCAATTAAAAGGTATGTTATAAAACACTAATCATAAAGTTCTGGAAATACAAGCTTGATTCTCATGTCAAGACTAAACCTGGTGCTTGAAGAAAAGGTACAAAGTGCTGGAGTAACCCAGCTGGTCAGCCAGCATCTTTGGAGGACATGGATTAGATGACGTTTTGGATCAGGACCCTTCTTCAGGCAGATTGTAGGAGGGGTGGAAAATGTTGGAAGAGATGTAGGTGCGGAACAAGGCCTGGAAAGTGATACTTGAGTATAGCTGAGGGGGGTTTTTGATCGGCACATGGTTGGACAAAGTCCAGAGATGAAAAGACAAAAGGTAGTAAGGAGATAATGAAGGATGTGGAATGTGAAGCCAAAGGAAGGTTTATAGGTGGAAGGGAAAAGGGAGAAATGGGTTTGCATCCAGATGAGGCACAGGAAAGAGAGGGGGGAAAGCAGCAGGAAGGGCGTTGTAACTTGGTTAGTTACCTAACATTGGAGAATTCAATGTTCATTCCATTGGGTTATAAGTTCCCCAAGCGGAATATGAGGTGCTGCTCCTCCAATTTGTGCGTGACCTCACTCTGGCGATGGAGGAGGCCCAGGACAGAAAAGTCAGAATCGGACTGGGAAGAGGAGTTTCAATGGTTAGCAAATAGGAGATCCAGCAACCATGGCAGACCAAACACCAAAAAGGTGTTGGGTGAAATGGTCACTTAGTCTACACTTTTACTCACCAAGCTATAGGGCACATTGGGAGCACCAAATGCAATGGATGAAGTTAGGACAGGTGCATGCGAACCTCTGTCTCACCACTGCCTAGTGTTTGACTTGGGTCACTTGAGTTTTGAGGGTAGGCTCAAAAGTAATTCAATTAGAATGAGGCAGAGTCGCTGCCAATGTTACAATTAGAGGTTGATATAAACAGTAAGCGAGATTAATTTTCGGCAAGAAAACCATAAAGTGCTGCAGTAACTCAGCGGGTCAGGCAGCATCTCTAGAAGACATGGATTGGCGATGTTTTGGGTTGGGGCCCTTCTTCAGGGTCAAGACGGGTCCTAACATAAAACGTCACCTAAACGTCTTCCAGAGTTGCTTCCTGACCTGCTGAGTCATTACAGGACATAGTTTGTTTTGTGTAAACCAGAATCTGCCGTTCCTTGTGTTTTAGTTTAGGGCAGTTCTGTGCACCACACCACAGGAAAGAGATGATAACAGTGGAGAGAATGTAGACGAGATTCTCTAGGATGTTGCCTGTGGTGGAGTGATTCAGAGATTAGATACAGTAAATGAGATCTGTTTTCCTGCAGAGGAGAAGGACCTGATAGAGGGGCACAATGCTGATAGAAGAGATTATAGGAAACCTTCCCTCAGAGCAGAGGCATCTAAAACATCTAAAGGTCGAGGACTTACATAGATTTAGGGGAAGAGGAAAGAACTTCTGAGGGGGGGATTACCAGGGAGAATTTTATTTCATAGAGAGGATAGTTGAAGCCTGGAACACACTGCTCGTGTGGGTACTGGAAGCTCTCAATATCTAAGAGGTTTGTGGAAGAACACTTGGATTGCCAAAGCATGGGAAGCCACAGACAAAATGTTGGTAAGTGGAATTTAGTATAGATTGAGCCTTGATGATCAGTGGGGATAAGATCTTTGTTAATTACATTTACCAAAAAAGATGTCCAAACATCAACATACATGTTGGAAGAATTCATACTGCTTTGACTCAATTATCTCAGTAATCTTTTTTTTCTTTTTTTCTTTTTTCTTTTTTCAATTATTTTTTTTAAAATAATATTTTTATTAGAAGCAAGCACATATTATGGTAAGAACATTTCATGTATATCAGTCGTACATTATTAATATTATCAATTGTGGATTGATTCTGCTTCTAGTTTTTTTAAATATAGATAGAAAGAAAGAAAGAGAAAAAAACCCACAAATGTCAAGATAAAAAAAGAATGGAATGATTTACCAATAATACATCATTGGAGATAGGTTCATAAATTATAAAGTATAACTTTTCATCTAATCCTGAGTTCAAGCTTCAGTTAGCTTCCCGTGCTGAACCAATCTACCCCTTCAAATAGTAATCTTTGACAAAAACCGTGGATGTGATGGAATGGGTTGGGATGGATGAAGGTGATCTCAGTCTGGCCATTGCAACAGTGAGCGCCCTTGGGAAGTGTTGGCCGGCAGGGAAAGCACTCTGGGTTTCCGAGAGATCGCGCAAGATGCTATAGAAAACCATGCCGTTCCCTTGCACCTTGGGTTGAACAGCAGCGCCCTCTACAGCTTACTGCAGGCCGGGGACACGTCTGCAAGTGCGTGGTCCACTACCCGACCTGCAGAAGATATGTACAGGAAAAAAAATGTATAGAATGTATGACGAGCCATTTGAGTCAAGAGTTTTTGTTTCCATTACAAAATGCACAGTTGCTGAAGATTGACACAAAAAGCTGGAGTAGCTCAACTGGTCAGACCTTTCTCTGGAAAAAAGGAATAGGTGACGTTTTTGGTCGAGATTCTTCTTCAGACTGAGAGTCCGGGGAAAGGGATAGGAGAGATATAGACGGTAATGTATAAAAATATAGAATAAACAAATGAAAGATACCTGTATGCAAAAAAGTAACGGCGGTAAAGCAAACAGGCCATTGTTTGCTGTGGGTGAGGTGAAAATGAGTTGCAGACAATGAGACTTTTGTGTCGCTCATGGTTGGAGTTAGGCACACTCAAAACTATTCAGTCCCCTGCCAATCTCAGTCCCACTTCCACCTCCCATAACTATCCTTGATAACTCACTTGTTTCACATCTACATGCTGCCATTTGGGGACATCTTGGTAGAAACAAGCTCTGCTTTCATCTGAATGCTGTCAGTAGATTGTGTTCTTTAACTCAATAAGTACCATGATGGTGAATGGGGAGGTCCTCAGCCCATCTTAAGTTGTTCCATGCAGAAGTATCCTGCAGACATATCCAACTGTGGCTTGAATGATTCTAAAGGGCCTGTCCCACTTTCCCGAGCTGCTCATGAATTCTCCCGAGTTTTCCCCTTGATTCAAACTCGGAGAATGTTTGTAACGGGTCCGTAGGAGTCCGTAGATATATCGCAGCGGCTCGTTATGTCAGCCATAGGTCCTCAGGGCATTAAATGTGTCGATTTTTCTCCTTCCGACTATTTATTTACTCGTGGACATTATTTGTCATGCTGGAAAAAAAGGTCCCGACTTACCTGATGCCCCGAGTACCTACAGCTGACATAACGAGCCGCTACGATATATCTACGGACTCCTACGGACCCGTTACGAACATTCTCCGAGTTTGAATCACGGGGAAAGCTCGGGAGAATTTGTGAGCAGCTCGGGAATGTAGGGCAGGCCCTTAAGGGTTTTTTTTTATGACCCTGATCTATACTCATTAAAAAAACAAATTTCTAGCTGTCAATTTTAAAACTAGCTGGGTTCCATTCAGTTCCTGCTACAATTTAACTTAAAGTCATATTTGCCCTGTCATTATTTTTTGCACTTCTCAAGTCAAGTCAAGTCAAGTCAAGTTTATTTGTCACGTACACATACGAGATGTGCAGTGAAATGAAAGTGGCAATGCTCGCGGACTTTTGTGCAAAAGACAAACAACCAAACAAACTATAAACACAATCATAACACACATATTCTTTTACATAATAAATAATGGAAGGAAAAACGTTCAGTAGAGTTAGTCCCTGGTGAGATAGGCGTTTACAGTCCGAATGGCCTCTGGGAAGAAACTCCTTCTCAACCTCTCCGTTCTCACCGCATGGCAACGGAGGCGTTTGCCTGACCGTAGCAGCTGGAACAGTCCGTTGCAGGGGTGGAAGGGGTCTCTCATGATATTGTTGGCTCTGGAGTTGCACCTCCTGATGTATAGTTCCTGCAGGGGGGCAAGTGAAGTTCCCATAGTGCGTTCGGCCGAACGCACTACTCTCTGCAGAGCCTTCTTGTCCTTGGCAGAGCAATTCCCAAACCAGATGGTAATGTTCCCGGACAAGATGCTTTCCACCGCCGCTGCGTAGAAGCACTGGAGGATTCTCTGAGACACTTTGAACTTCCTCAATTGCCTGAGGTGGTAAAGGCGCTGCCTTGCCTTACTCACGAGTGCTGAGGCGTGTGATGCCCATGTCATATCCTCAGAAATGTGGACCTTTGTCAATCTTTATTGTGTCAAGAGGAAAATAATCCAAAACTCTGTCCATTTAACAATGGCAATAAGATGGACCCATTCTGTGGCCGTTGTGACAATGTTCCCAATCCCAGGGGTATTTCTGGCTCTTGGTGTAGTGGGAACCTGGTGAAGTCCACCCTCAATGTGTCAAATTTTAAACATGATCGTTGACACCGCTTCCACCAGCAAAAACCTACAACTTCCATTCCTAAAGTATAGTTCCTATTCCTTTCTTCTTTCCACCCCCCACCCCCACCCCCACATCAGTCTGAAGAAGGGTCGACCCGAAACATCGCCTATTTCCTTCGCTCCATGGATGCTGCCTCACCCACTGAGTTTCTCCAGCATTTTTGTCGACCTTCCTAAAGTATATCCTCCTTTTGCTGTCACCTCTTCCTACAGCGATTGCAACTCCTTTCCAACACCTTCAACTTTCTTTATCCCTCTCTTCATCCACCATTGTCCAGAGTTCATCAAATGTAAACTGCAAACCATTCAAAACTCTGTACTCAGCACCTTTCTCACAATAAATGATGGATACCTTTCTCTTTTCGCTGTGTGTGTGTGTGTACCCTCTTCTCTATTAGTTTTAGTTTAGTTTAGAGATACAGCGTGGAATCAGGCCCTTCGGCCCACCGGATCTGCGCCGGCCAGCGATCCCCGCATATTAACACTATCCTACACCTACTAGGGACAATTTTTATATTTACACCAAGCCAATTAACCTACAAACCTGTACGTCTTTGGAGTGTGGGAGGAAACCGAAGATCTCGGAGAAAACCCACGCAGGTCACTGGGAGAACGTACAAACTCCGTACAGACAGCACCTGTAGTTGGGATCGAACCCGAGTCTCCAACGCTGCATTCGCTGCAAGGCAGCAACTCTACCACTGCGCCATCGTGACCGTTTTCTGATTTTTGGTATTATCTATCAACCACCGCTCCCCCCAATTTCCTCTCCAGCCCTCCTCTGCTTATTGCTACCTGTTTCACCATATGAAATGTTTGCTCTGCTAGTCACTTGCTATAGCTCCTTATCCTTCTTATCCTTATCCATGTACCTCATGCCTCACGCTATTTTGCCATATTAAATGAACCAAACAAATGTCAGCTGTGCATTGAAGGGTTCTATCTGCTGTTCCTTGGAGATTCTGTCAGGGAAGGTGGGGTTGGAGTAACTGTACCTTGTGGGTTGCACAGCGGTTAGTGCTGCTGCCTCACTGCTCCGGAGTCCCAGGACTGTTGCTGACCTACGGGTGCTGTCTGTGCGGGTATGTATGTTGTCCCTGTGACCGCGTGGGTTTTCTCTGAGATTCAAGAGATTCAAGATTCAAGATTCAAGAGAGTTTATTGTCATGTGTCCCAGATAGGACAATGAAATTCTTACTTTGCTTCAGCTCAACAGAATATAGAAGGCATGAATACAGGACAGATCAGTGTGTCCATATACCATTGTATAAATATACACACACATGAATAAATAAAACAGATAAAGTGCAAATAAACAGATAATGGGCTATTAATGTTCAGAGTTTTGTTTGAGTTGAGTTCACTAGCCTGATGGCTGTGGGGAAGGAGCTGTTTCAGAACCTGGACCTTGCAGTCTTCAGGCTCCTGTACCTTCTACCTGAAGACAGCGGGGAGATGAGTGTGCGGCCAGGATGGTGTGGGTCCTTGATGATACTGCCAGCCTTTTTGAGTGCTACGGTTTCCTCCCACATTCCAAAGATGCACAGGTTGTGTAATTGGAGTGTAATTGTCTTCTGTAAATTGCCCCTAGTGTGAAGGATAAAGCTAGTGCACAGGAGTTCACTGGTCGGAGTGGACCTGGTAGGCCGAAGTGCCTATTTCCACGCTGTGGAGTTTGCATATTCTCCTTGCCACTGTCTGAGTTTCTCTTTGGGAGAAAAAATAAGCACAAAGTGCTGGAGTAACTCAATAGGTCAGGCAACATCTCTGGAAGGCATGGATAGGTGAGATTTAGGACTGGATATTTCTTCAGGTCCTGACTGGATAGACTCGGCTTGTACTCGCTAGGGAGGTTCTACTGCAGTTGTACAGGGTCTTGGTGAGACCACACCTGGAGTATTGCGTACAGTTTTGGTCTCCTAATCTGAGGAAAGACATTCTTGCCGTAGAGGGAGTGCAGAGAAGGTTCACCAGACTGATTCCTGGGATGGCGGGACTTTCATATGAAGAAAGACTGGATAGACTCGGCTTGTACTTGCTAGAATTTAGAAGATTGGGGGGGGATCTTATAGAAACTTACAAAATTCTTAAGGGGTTGGACAGGCTAGATGCAGGAAGATTGTTCCCGATGTTGGGGAAGTCCAGAACAAGGGGTCACAGTTTAAGGATAAGGGGGAAATCTTTTTGAACCAAGATGAGAAAAACATTTTTCACACAGAGAGTGGTGAATCTCTGGAATTCTCTGCCACAGAAGGTAGTTGAGGCCAGTTCATTGGCTATATTTAAGAGGGCGTTAGATGTGGCTCTTGTGTCTAAAGGGATCAGGGGGTATGGAGAGAAGGCAGGTACAGGATACTGAGTTGGATGATCAGCCATGATCATATTGAATGGCGGTGCAGGCTCGAAGGGCCGAATGGCCTACTCCTGCACCTATTTTCTATGTTTCTATGTTTCCATGTTTCCATGTTCTCCAGAGATGCTGCCTGACCCTCTGAGTTATGCCAGCAGGTTGTGTCTCTGTTTGTAAACAAGCATCTGCAGTTCTTTGTTTCCACATTTCTCCTTGCGGATCTGATTTCTCCCAGCTATTAAAGATGTGCTGGTTGATTGGTTAATTGGCTAGTGCACATTGCCCCTCGTATAAGTGGGTGCCAAGAGAATTGGGTGGAGGGGAGGTCTTGATGGGGGTTCAACAGAGAATAAAGCTCAGGGAAATACGTGGGGTAATAAATAGACTGATGTTTGATGGACTGAACAGCCTTTTGCTGTGTTCTGAGTAATATGAAACACAAATAAGTAAGCAGTATAAATGCCATCCAGTGTGTATCAGTTGAGTAGAGGGACAACCTGACCTCGTGTGCTTTGTACCGTCCAGTAGCCAGCTGATCTCATCTCGGTTCTCACACAAGGGAGGACCACTCAGGTGCTGCCCCGTAACTGGTACTGCCTTGGCGCGGAAAAAAAACCAGGCTATTAGAGTAATTAATCATATGCTTATTTCTTGGGTTTTCCACAGTATGTTCCGAGTGGCGAAGTGTATAATCAACTTGTCATTTTAATTCCCAGGCTGTGCCCTGTACTTGGAGAAGCTGAGCTGAGCTGGAAGTCATTCATTTACCCTGCAACCTTGGTGCTTTTATTTCTGGTGACTTAGTAATCAGTTTGTTTCAGTTGCAATTTGTGTGATAACGACATCCATTTACCATAAATTGGTAACTGTTCTTGATATTATAAAGTGTTACAGGAATGACTAATAAATGTAAAGAGCTAACAACTTAAAACTGTTAGCACACTGGGCTAAGTGAGAGGTGTGCTAACTCACCAGCAGATAACTGTTCGACAATGAACTTACTGGAACTCCAAGGATACCTATTGAATAAGCATTGCTTTGGATACTCTATTTGTTGAGTCCCTAGATCTTTGTCCTTTCTCCCCTATTGTGGGTAGACCAGAAAGAATCTGATTAGTAGCTGTTCCTACCTCTCTTTGGAACTTACACTCTATAGCCTAGGTCTCCAGCTCAAGCCTGACTTGACCTTGACCTGATAGATACTTTTGGTTCAGGTGGGGATGGGATCTGCCCTGCTGGCCTGGCACAGTGCTTTGAGGTATAATGTGGTTAATATTGTTGCTATGTGTGAAGAACATCATTTGACATCATTACATTAACAGAGGTGGCTGGGCAAGTCAGGTGTGAAAGCAAATAAAGGTCATTAGGTTCAGTTTAGGTTTATATCGGGTGTGGCCAAGCCATATATGGGTCAGATTTTAATTGACTAATTGAAGAAGCTTCACCTAAATTACAGTGAGGTCATTCAGTTTTTACTTCTCTTTATTTCTGGTACTTGGTATGGTATACATAGAAACATAGAAAATAGGTGCAGGAGGAGGCCATTCGGCCCTTCGAGCCAGCACCACCATTCATTGTGATCATGGCTGATCGTTCCCTATCAATAACCCGTGCCTGCCTTCCCCCCATATCCCTTGACTCCACTAGCCCCTAGAGCTCCATCTAACTCTCTCTTAAATCCATCCAGTGATTTGGCCTCCACTGCCCTCTGTGGCAGGGAATTCCATAAATTCACAACTCTCTGGGTGAAAAAGTGTTTTCTCACCTCAGTCTTAAATGACTCATCCTTCTAAACTTCTAAACAGTGAATACAAGCCTAGTCTTTTCAATTTCAATGGTGGTAGATTTCTGCAAGTACCTTCCACTCTCTCTCCCTTGTGGCCATGCACAGGTGCTTATGGAGTTAGCATTCAGCAAACCTGACCCTATTCCCTAGAGTCCAGAAGGAGAATAAGTACATAGTTCCCTGAAAGTTGTGTCATACTTTAGGTGGGCAGGGTTGTAATAATGACTTCCAGCAGTGAGTAGAGGAAAGAGCAATATGTTGGTGAGACTGCACTTAGAGTGTTATGTTCAGTTTTGGTCACCCTGCTGCAGGAAAGTTGCCATTAAGTTGGAAAGAGTACAGAAAAGATTTATGAGGATGTTGCCAGGATGCGAGGGACTGAGTTATGGGGAGAGGATGGGCAGGTTAGGAGCGTAGGATACGGAGGGATAGAAACATAGAAACATAGAAATTAGGTGCAGGAGTAGGCCATTCAGCCCTTCGAGCCTGCACCGCCATTCAATATGATCATAGCTGATCATCCAACTCAGTATCCTGTACCTGCCTTCTCTCCATACCCCCTGATCCCCTTAGCCACAAGGGCCACATCTAACTCCCTCTTAAATCTAATGAACTGGCCTCAAATACCTTCTGTGGCAGAGAATTACAGAGATTCACCACTCTCTTTGTAAAAAATGTTGTTCTCATTTCGGTCCTAAAAGATTTCCCCCTTATCCTTAAACTGTGATCCCTTGTTCTGGACTTCCCCAACATCGGGATGATCTGAGAGAGAGTCATAAGATCAAGAAGGGATCATAGTCAGGATGAATACACACCTTATTATTCCCCTTTTCCCATCTTGATTATGGAATCAAAAACTAGAGAGCTTAAGTTTAAGGTATTAGGGAAAACATTTAATTAAAAAAAACCTAAGGGGCAACCTTTTTACAGAGAAGATGGAAAGAGCTGCGGAGGAAGTGGTTGAGGCAGGTAAAATAAGAACATTTAAAATATAAATTTGGACAAGTACAAGGATAGGAAAGGATTAGAGGAATGTGGGTTAAATGTAGGCAAATAGAACATGTGTATATGGGTAGATAAAAATGCTGGAGAAACTCAGCGGGTGAGGCAGTATCTATGGAGTGAAGGAAATAGGCAACGTGTCGAGCCAAAACACTTCTTCAGACTGATGGGTATGTACATGAGTATCCAGTTCAGCATGGATGAGTTGGGCTGTTAGGGCCAGTTTTGATGCTGTATGACTACGGCTCTATGAAGACGGGCAAGCTCTTGCTGGCACTGATCGGAGTTCAGACCATGAATGGAATATGATTATTGCTCAATGGTTAAATTCTGGACCAGCAACCCAAAAACCCGCACTAGCAATCTAGAAATTCCACCAGTACCGTAGTGCAAGTTGCATCCAGGAAATAAAGTGGAATTTATGCAAAAATGACTGCAGAAATGTTGGGTTTGTCATTAAAAACCCACCTGGTTCACCAATGGCCTTCTAGGAATGAAATTCTAGGAATGAAATCCTAGGAATGTTACTCTGCTGCCCTTGTGGTGTAAACCCAAACAACCTTGTTGACTCTGAAATGGTAAGTAAGTCATCCTGCACGGGAACATTAAGGAATGGGCAATGAATACCGAGCTTGCAACATCACAATTAAAAAGTTAATAAAAAATAAGAAGTACGTTCTGGGCTTGCATGCACTCGTTGTAAGGTCGGTGCTTACAGAGTAATGGATGGTGCTACGCTGTGAGCAGGCATAAGACCCAGGCTCATGGATATAACTTTTAATTTCATTTTATTTTTAAATGATCTTGCTTTAATTCAATGTTTTCAATTACTTTAAAGTATTTGCACGTGTTTTCAATGAACCTATATTTTAAAATTTAGAATGCTTTGGGCAGGCCCCAATTCTTTTCAATTTTAAGGATTTCTCTCTATTTTAAAATGTTGCAGATCCCCACTTCACTGTTAATTAACTGTGTTTCTTTCTGAAAAAATAAGATGGAACGCTGCAGCTGAAGAAAATCAGAAATAAAAGTGGGAAATACTTGCATTGCAGTGAGAGGCAGCCGACTTTTCAGATTGATAGCATTTCACGGACTTTGAAATCATTTTCTTATCGAGTCCACATACAAGCTAGAGCCGAACACACTTCTCGGCATCTGCACAATGGTGTCTGTCTTGTGCTTCTTGTGTTTCTTGTGCTACCAAAGTAGTTATTCAATTGGTCTGCCATGTCCTTGTTCCCCATGATCAATTCACCTGTTTCTGACTGCAAGGGACCTACATTTGTTTTAAAAAAGATTAGTTAAAACAAATGTAGGTCCCTTGCAGTCAGAAACAGATGAATTGATCATAGGGAACAAGGATATGGCAGACCAATTGAATAACCAATTTGGTTCTGTCTTTACTAAGGAAGACATAAATAATCTGCCGGAAATAGCAGGGGACCGGGGGTCAAATGAGATGGAGGAACTGAGTGAAATCCAGGTTAGCCGAGAAGTGGTGTTAGGTAAATTGAATGGATTAAAGGCCGATAAATCCCCAGGGCCAGATAGGCTGTATCCCAGAGTACTTAAGGAAGTAGCCCCAGAAATAGTGGATGCATTAGTGATAATTTTTCAAAGCTCTTTAGATTCTGGAGTAGTTCCTGAGGATTGTAGGGTAGCTAATGTAACCCCACTTTTTAAAAAGGGAGGGAGAGAGAAAACGGGGAATTACAGACCAGTTAGCCTAACGTCGGTAGTAGGGAAACTGCTAGAGTCAGTTATTAAAGATGGGATAGCAGCACATTTGGAAAGTGGTGAAATCATTGGACAAAGTCAGCATGGATTATCAGAAAGGTAAATCATGTCTGACGAATCTTATAGAATTTTTCGAGGATGTAACTAGTAGCGTGGATAAGGGAGAACCAGTTTATGTGTTATATCTGGACTTTCAGAAGGCTTTCGACAAGGTCCCACATAAGAGATTAGTATACAAACTTAAAGCACACGGTATTGGGGGTTCAGTATTGATGTGGATAGAGAACTGGCTGGCAGACAGGAAGCAAAGAGTAGGAGTAAACGGGTCCTTTTCACAATGGCAGGCAGTGACTAGTGGGGTACAGCAAGGCTCAGTGCTGGGACCCCAGCTATTTACGATATATATTAATGATTTGGACAAGGGAATTGAATGCAACATCGCCAAGTTTGCGGATGACACGAAGCTGGGGGGCAGTGTTAGCTGTGTGGAGGATGCTAGGAGGCTGCAAGGTGATTTGGATAGGCTGGGTGAGTGGGCAACTGCATGGCAGATGCAGTATAATGTGGATAAATGTGAGGTTGTCCACTTTGGTGGCAAAAACAGGAAAGTAGACTATTATCTGAATGGTGGCCGATTAGGAAAGGGGGAGATGCAACGAGACCTGGGTGTCATGGTACACCAGTCATTAAAAGTAGGCATGCAGGTGCAGCAGGCAGTGAAGAAGGCGAATGGTATGTTAGCATTCATAGCAAAAGGATTTGAGTATAGGAGCAGGGAGGTTCTACTGCAGTTGTACAGGGTCTTGGTGAGACCACACCTGGAGTATTGCGTACAGTTTTGGTCTCCTAATCTGAGGAAAGACATTCTTGCCATAGAGGGAGTACAGAGAAGGTTCACCAGACTGATTCCTGTGATGTCAGGACTTTCATATGAAGAAAGACTGGATAGACTCGGTTTGTACTCGCTAGAAGTTAGAAGATTGAGGGGGGATCTTATAGAAACTTACAAAATTCTTAAGGGGTTGGACAGGCTAGATGCAGGAAGATTGTTCCCGATGTTGGGGAAGTCCAGAACAAGGGGTCACAGTTTAAGGATAAGGGGGAAATCTTTTAGGACCGAGATGAGGAAAACATTTTTCACACAGAGAGTGGTGAATCTCTGGAATTCTCTGCCACAGAGGTAGTTGAGGCCAGTTCATTGGCTATATTTAAGAGGGAGTTAGATGTGGCCCTTGTGGCTAAAGGGGTCAGGGGGTATGGAGAGAAGGCAGGTACAGGATACTGAGTTGGATGATCAGCCATGATCATATTGAATGGCGGTGCAGGCTTGAAGGGCCGAATGGCCTACTCCTGCACCTAATTTCTATGTTTCTATGTTTCTATAAAAGGCAATAAAAATTGTGTCAGGGGTTATAGGGAGAGGGCAGGAGAATGGGGTTAAGAGGAAAAGATAGATCAGCCATGATTGAATGGCAGAGTAGACTTGATGGGCCAAATAGCCTAATTCTGCTCCTATCACATGATCATGATCTTATGGTATCTCATAGCATGGAAGACCCGTGTTGAGTTGGTACAATCTTCCTCTGACTGTGTGTATTTGCTCCAGGTGCTCTGGTTTCCATCCACATTCCACAGGTATGCAGGTTCATTGGCCACTGTGAATTGTCCCTGTGAGAGGGCAAATTTGGAAAAAGCTGATGAGAAAGTGGGGGAGAATTTAAAAATGGGATTAATGTATGAATTTATGAACTTAGCCTTACAAAGAATGAAGAGTTTCTGCTATTACAAATTTGCAGATACCCCACCATGGTTTCAAAGGTCAGAGATAGCCAGAGAGCAACGTGTTTTTTTTCAAATTTCTGAATGGCACTGATTTCTCCAGGCAAGTTCCTAAATTAAGGCATTGGAATATTGCGAGTGTTATCAGAAATTAATATTGTGTATCTTCAACATAGTGCTGCTGCTGCTGGCTGTAACAGGTATTGCAGCACACCCTTTTAGTAATGCGATATTTCAATCCTCGTATCAGGCACAGGAATTTTTAATGTGCCTTGAAACTAAATGCTATGGCAATATATTTTATATACATATATATATAGCTACTATTCACATTATTTATTTTCTCTCATGGTGCAATGGGCATTTTACATCTGATGCAATGAACGCTAAGTATCTTGTTTGCTGTGGGAACATTAGATAATGTAACATCAATGAAGAGTGGAGGGCACCCGAGAGATAAAGTCCCCTGACCTTGACAATTTTCCCGAAACTGTCCCTTTGAATGCAGTGCAGCAGTTACGGGAGATTGCATCATTCTTCGGCAGTGCCGCAGACAGAAGCAGCATCCAGAACATCCATCAGGTGACTCCCCGAATCAATAGACATGACTGCAGAGAATGGCAAGGGCAGCTATTTATGTCATCTGAGCACTCGGCTTGAGGGCCTGAGTCATCCCCAGCCTGTGCGTCTTTGCGCCTGGCATTAATGAGACAATTTGTAACCAAGGCCAAATCCTAAGCACGACGATCTGGAAGGAATTAACAATAAAGTGGGCTGGGAAACTGGAAGCCTGCTAATTTAAAACATGGAGATTAATTAAAGGGAATTTATTAATGCAGACTGTTTGATGCAGCTTGAGTAACAGAGAGGTGCTTAGCTGATGCAAACTAGTGCAATAGCCTGGCTCAAGGCTACTGTGGCAACAAGTCACACAGATGTCGCCGATTTAAATAACGATAAAATTAAATAATGCTGCTGCGGTTGGCAATGAAACAGCTAAAGCCAGTTAAATGATTTGAACCTGATTTTTATGTCTCTTACACAGGTTGATTTAGTGTCAGATCACACCATGCAAATGGGTTGTTCAATTAAATGTCAGCAAGGCATGAATATTATTTGACTGTATCAGTTCTATTATGTCCCACTTCAGGGAATGGACAACTTAAGTTAAACCATCCCAAGCCTTCCGTGCATTCGCCACAGCA
This sequence comes from Amblyraja radiata, assembly GCF_010909765.2. Classification (NCBI taxonomy): domain Eukaryota; kingdom Metazoa; phylum Chordata; class Chondrichthyes; order Rajiformes; family Rajidae; genus Amblyraja; species Amblyraja radiata. The sequence goes on along the minus strand of NC_045959.1, from coordinate 14,046,130 downwards.
AACAAAAGACATTTTATCTGCCTGTTGTCGCAGAAGAGAAATTAATAGGAAATTCTACATTTGAACAGGCAAATACATTCATTGCCATAGAGGGAGTACAGAGAAGGTTCACCAGACTGATTCTGGGATGTCAGGACTTTCATATGAAGAAAGACTGGATAGACTCGGCTTGTGCTCGCTAGAATTTAGAAGATTGAGGGGGGATCTCATAGAAACTTACAAAATTCTTAAGGGGTTGGACAGGCTAGATGCAGGAAGATTGTTCCCGATGTTGGGGAAGTCCAGAACAAGGGGTCACAGTTTAAGGATAAGGGGGAAAGTCTTTTCGGACCGAGATGAGAAAAACATTTTTTACACAGAGAGTGGTGAATCTGTGGAATTCTCTGCCACAGAAGGTAGTTGAGGCCAGTTCATTGGCTATATTTAAGAGGGAGTTAGATGTGGCCCTTGTGGCTAAAGGGATCAGGGGTATGGAGAGAAAGCAGGTGCAGGATACTGAGTTGGATGATCAGCCATGATCATATTGAATGGTGGTGCAGGCTCAAAGGGCCGAATGGCCTACTCCTGCACCTAATTTCTATGTTTCTATGTTTCTATAATATTAATACAATTTGTCCCTACCTCTGATGCCCCATCATAGGCATTTTGCTGCAGAGTCCCACCTTATTCCAGGTTTCTTTCTCCATTTCGCACATTCTGGTGCTCCTTAAAACCCACCTAGACGTATAGAGTCACACAGCACAGATATAGGTCCCTCAGTTACCTCATCCATGTTGCTCATCATAATCCCAAGTACCTGTCTCTTCATAATCCCAAGTACCAGTATTTTATCAAAGGGCCTTAGAGATTCAAATGTTTACCTAGATACTTCTCAAATGCTGTGAGCGTCTTTTCCTCCACTACCCTATCAGGGACTGCATTCCAAACTCTAGGGGAACTTTTTTTCTTCCTTATGTCCTCTCCAAATCTTACCTTAACCCCATGCCTCTGGTTCTAGTTGGCTCTGCTATGTGATAAAGTTTACTGCTGTCCACCCTATCTCTGCCCCTCATAATTCTGTACAACTCTATCAGGTCTACTCTCAGCCATCTCCACTCCAAGGAAAAAAACAAAGTCTGTCCAATCTATCCTCATAACTGAGAAACTCCATCCTAGGGAACATCATGAACTTGCTCTACACCTTCTCCAGAGCTGTGCTAGCCTTTCTATCCTAAGGCAGTCAAAACTGCACACTATGTTTTAGATGTGGCCGCGCCAATGTTTGAGGACATCTCTGAGATGATGCTTTGGTCACCTAGATATTATGTGCAAGTTCCATGCTCTCTGCAGCTTGATGAATATTTACTTCTGCTCCCTTCCCTGTAGGGTTCTCAAGACAAGTAGGGACCTGAGGCCAATTGTGGCATCTCTACTTCTACCCCTACCACGGAACCAGGACTCAAACAAATTTGATGTTGTTTATTATGTAAAATGAGTACTATGTTTACATATCTGTTGTGCCGCTGCAAGTCGGATGGCACCGGTGCCGCAGCGGTAGAGTTGCTGCCTTATGCCCCTGTCCCACTTAGGGAACCTGAACGGAAACCTCTGGAGACTTTGCGCCCCACCCAAGGTTTCTGTGCGGTTCCCGGAGGTTGCAGGTTGCTGTCAGAGGTTGCAGGTAGTGAAAGCAGTTAGGGAGACTGACAAAAACCTCCGGGAACCTCCGGGAACCACATGGAAATCTTGGGTGGGGTGCAAAGTCTTCAGAGGTTTTCGTTCAGGTTTCCTAAGTGGGACAGGGTTACTGCGCTTGCAGCACCGGAGACCTGGGTTTGATCCTGACTACGGGTGCTGTCTGTACGGAGTTTATACGTTCTCCCCACGACCTGCGTGGCTTTCTCCAAGATCTTCGGTTTCCTCTCACACTTCAAAGACGTACAGGTATGTAAGTAAATTAGCTTGGGAAATGTAAAAATTAACCCTCGTGTGTGTAGGATAGTGCTAATATGTGGGGATCGCTGGTCGGCGCGGACCCGGTGGTCCGAAGGGCCTGTTTCCACGCTGTATCTCTAAACTAAACTAAACTAAACTAAAGTAAGGATCGTATTGTTTCCATTTCTATGACAATAAACCATTCTTGACTCTGGAACATTTCAGTTAAATGTCCAAAATCTTGGCCAAAGGCATAAGTTTAATGAATGATGTGGAAAAGCGGAGAAAGGTGGAATCTGTTTAAGGATCCTCTTGGGAAAGCTGTGGACACTGCAATCAATTATTTTTGTATTATCTGAATTTCAGGATATCCTTTTACTACATCAGTGTGACTGTCATGGAGATTACTGAGCGACAATATGGAATTGAAATGGCAATAGTTGAACAAATCACTTAATCTATAAAGAGACACCATCCAGGTCTCAAATTAGAATAACAATTTTATTATAATATTTAACTATATCATGCTGTGCACTACATTTAGAATTTTTATTTTTGCAATTTACAATTACTACAAGATACAGACTCCTCCTCTCCTTTATAGCTGCAACGACTTGATATGATCCCAACTACAGGTGCTGTCTGTGCGGAGTTTGTACGTTCTCCCCTTGACCTGTGTGGGATTTCTCCGAGATCTTTGGTTTTCCAAAGATGTACAGGTTTGCAGGTTAATTGGCTTGGTTACAAGTGTAAATTGTCCCTAGTGTGTGTTAATGTGCGGGGATCGTTGGTCAGTGAGAATTCGGTGGGCCTGTATCTTTAAACAAAAAATATATAAACGAAGCAGGGAGCACATTGAATCAACAGTTAGTGTTGCTGACACAGCCCCAGAGAGCGTGGTCTCATCCTGACCTTGGGTGTTGAATGTATGGAGAGTGCTTGTTCTCGCTGGTTTCCCTGGTTTCGTCCTGCATTCCAAAGACATTTCAGTAGGTTAATTGGCTATTGGAGATTTCCTCAGTGTCAATAAATTGCAGAATAAGTGTGAAAAGGAATAAATTCCAGGGTTACATGGAAATAACGATAGGGTCGTCTCGACCCGAAATGTCACCCATTCCTTCTCTCCAGAGATGCTGCCTGTCCCACTGAATTAAGGGTCTGTCCCACTTAGGCTATTTTTTAGGCGACTACAGGCGACCAGGCAGTTGCCACATAGTTGCCAGGGTGTCGCCTGTATGGTCGTGAGTAGTCTCCTCAGTCGCCCAGAGAGTCGTAGCATCACTCTGGTCACCGCTGGATTTTCATCATGTTCAAAAATTTTCGGCAACAGTGGGTTGACGCCAATGAGCGTAGCTTGACTTCTCCTGACATAGGTGCTGTCGTAGGTTGTCACCGAATGACGTAGGTTGTCGCCGGTGCTGACTTTGGTGAATTCCATCGGCGACTACCAACGTCAACCGGCGACAGGTACCGGCGGCTGAATTGTCTTCAGTTGTCACCGATAGGGTCGTCAGAGGCCGGTTCTCTGGATACTTTCAAGAGAGAGCTAGATAGGGCTCTTAAAAATAGCGGTGTCAGGGGATATGGGGAGAAGGCAGGAATGGGGTACTGTTTGTGAATGATAATAATGGATGGGATTTATATAGCGCCTTTCTAATACTCAAGGCGCTTTACATCGCATTATTCATTCACTCCTCAGTCACACTCGGTGGTGGTAAGCTACTTCTGTAGCCACAGCTACCCTGGGGCAGACTGACGGAAGCGTGGCTGCCAATCTGCGCCTACGGCCCTTCCGACCACCACCAATCACTCACACACTTTCACACACATTCACACACAGGCAAAGGTGGGTGAAGTGTCTTGCCCAAGGACACAACGACAGTATGCACTCCAAGTGGGATTCGAACCGGCTACCTTCCGGTTGCCAGCCGAACACTTAGCCCATTGTGCCATCTGTCATCCCACAATAATGAGTCATGATCACATTAAATGGCGGTGCTGGCTCGAAGGGCCGAATGGCCTCTACTCCTGCACCTATTATCTATTGTCTATTGTCTATTGTAGCTTGTCGCGGATGGACGTAGTTTAACTTTGGTTGTCGTAGGTGTGGTCGTAGATGGACGTCCAAATGGGTCACCGGTTGTCAGTAGCTTGCCGTAGCTTGACGTCAACTAGGTGGTAGGTTGTTGTAGCTAGTCGTAGACATTGTCGTAGGGGGGGGGGGGGCCAGTCACCGGTTTTTGGTGACCTTCTACGACTATGACAGTCCCCAGCAGTGGTCTAAAAATCGTTTAAGTGGGACAGGCCCTTTAGTCCAGCTTTTTGTGTCGATCTTCGCCCCCCTGATACTCAGCATGGAAACAATGGGCCTGTTTCTGAATTGTTGTAAATATAAGATAGTTTGTAAAAGATAAGAAACAATTATAAAATTGATCCCAACAGAGCAATTCTATCAATACCGTTTTCTCCCACCAAGCTCTTCCCACAAAATGTTGCAAATTCTTCCTCCTCATTTGTGTGTCTAATTCCCTTTAGAAGGCCCTGTTTGTTTCAATTCCCATCACTCCTTCGGGCACTGAATTCCAGATTACAGCTACTCTCTGCTTTAAAAAGATGTTCTCTTCTGCTTAAAAATGTTATTCTGTTCATCGTCTTGTACCTTTGCTCAGAACACTTGAACCAGGCCTTATTCGCTTGGTTCTCTTGACTTCCTCGACCGCACCCCCTAAAATGACCCAAAAGAGTGATTTCACCATGGTTCCCATACATGAAGAGTTCAAAAAGATTCCGATAACTTTATCCTGTGAACATTCCAACGTGGTCTTCATCACTATTTATGTTGCTTTGATGTGAAGGCATTCTCTGTTAAGATGCTGCAGAGTTTTCAAGCTGCAACAAAGGCCTTACTGTCTCATAATAATGACCATCCGAATGTAAAAATAAACTGAAAGGATCACATGCTTGCTTCTGAATTATTCATCTATGTCATGTGATGGTTCTGTTTTAGACATGCTTGTGACTTTGCACTTTATTGACTGTGATTGACAGAAGTTGAAGAAGGGAGTGCCTCTGACAAGAAACTATTGTGTGACAAGCTTGTGGAGAGACCAGTGCATATAGGTTTAGTTTGGTTTGGAGATACAGCGTGGTAACAGGCCCTTCGGCCCACTGAGTCCGCACCGACCAGCGATCCCCACACATGAAAGCTATCCTACACCCTCTAGGGACAATTTACACATAGCCAATTAGCCTGTATCCCTGTACGTCTTTGGAGTGTGGGAGGAAACCGAAGATCTCGTAGAAAACCCACACGGTCATGAGGAGAACGTACAAACTCCGTACAGACAGCACCCATGGTCGGGATCGAACCCGAGTCTCCGGCGCTGCAAGCATTAAGACAGCAACATCTACCTCTGTGCCACCTTGGCCGCCCACTGTGTAACCATGTAACCATGACCTGCACTTGGTCTGCCTATAGACACCAGAAACATTCAAAATAGGAGAACGCCTTTTATTTTAGGAAAGGATTAAATAAAATCCATGTGTCCTATAACAACCTATAACCGTCATTCCCTTTCCCAGGCCAGTGCCAAGAGGAGGGTGGAAACATACTGTTGCCCAATGTTTTGCAGACATGAAAGGAAGAGTGTGTGTGTGTATTCTCCTCATTCTTTAGAAGTTGATAAGGTGGAGGAGCCCTAGTGGAGGACTAGATCTTCATTGCTAACACCCAGACTCCATGGCCACTGGTAGGTGCCTGTTTTTTGTGAATGTTTTGTATGGACCATCCCTCTATCATCCACTGGCTTTACCTGCGTAACAGACCAATGATTCATCTACAGTAATCCCATTTGCCCTCATTTGGACTATACTTGCTATATTTAAGAGGGAGTTAGATGTGGCCCTTGTGGCTAAAGGGATCAGGGGGTATGGAGAGAAGGCAGGTACAGGATACTGAGTTGGATGATCAGCCATGATCATATTGAATGGCGGTGCAGGCTCGAAGGGCCGAATGGCCTACTCCTGCACCTATTTTCTATGTTTCTATGTCTATGTATACCCGTTTATGCCTTGCCTGTTTAAGTGTCTGTCTAAATGAAAAAGAGCAATAGAAAAACAGAACAATCCCAAGAGTTGCTTATTGATATTAGTCCTTATGCCATTGGTGTACAGGTATATTTTGTGACTCAGTCAACTGGAAATGAACGTGACTTGGGAAAACTGTCATTTGATTCCTTCCATGCAAATGTGCCCTCACTTACACTCCAGAGTGTTGTTATTACATTAAGCAAGTACAATTCTCGCACTAAATCCTGCACCTGCTGCCATTGCTAATTCAGAATGGAAAGCATTTCTCAGAATGATGTGTCAATGGAAGAATTGCCAGAACTCTTTGTTTCTGCACTTCTGACATTACGGCAGCTGGTATGGCTTCTCTGATTGGTTATCTAGTAAGTAAATTCATTTCAAATCATCTGCTTAAGAACCAGTGGGAAGACGATGGGAAATGATTTAATGGAGCAAATTGTTACGATCTGCAACTTACAGAGAAGCAAATGGTAAATTCAGATTCAATAATAACCACACAATATTATTGAGGAGATTACAGCTCAAGAGTATCTGATAAAGGATTCCGACCTAAAAAAATCACCTATCCATGTTCTAACAGATATACTTAGTTGAACTTTGTTAAATTGTAAACATACATCTGTGAAGGGTGGCAAGGAACTTAACAATATAGGTATATCATTCAGTCTCTCAAACCTGGTCTATCATTCACCCAGATTGCAGGAACTGTTTATCTTAAATTAATTTATCCATGTTAGTTTTGTAATCCTTATAGACCTGCACGGGAAGGTAGACGCTCCCGCCCGCACGAGTCTCGGGCAGATGGGGCTCGTCAGCCTGGGAAGGCAGTCCATCTAGGAGAGGGAAAACTCTCCACTGCCTTGTGGCCATATCCAGTCATGGAAAAGGCTCCAGGAGTAAAGCTCAAGAAAATCCTGAGTCGAAGCAGTTTGTCGTTGTCGACAACCTCACTCTGGCAGCTCCTGCGATGGCGCTGGTGCCAAACTGTAACGGTCCTGCTGTTCCTTTGGATCGATCAGCGACGTGGAGAGGGCAGACGTGCTGCATGGCAACATCCTGTCCTCCATATGACATCGCCCAGGCTTGCATCCGACCAGGATGCATCACCCATGGTCAGTCATGACCGAGGGGGGCCTACTAACTATAAAAAATTGATCAGTCCTGAATAATACATTTCCATTGTACTACACTACGGACTTTGTAGTTTAGTTTAGTTTATTGTCATGTGTACAGAGGTACAGTGAAAAGCTTTTTGTTGCCACCGATCCAGTCAGCGTAACACTAATATCGATGAATAAGTCAGAAGCAAGCATGTGATCCTTTCAGTTCATTTTTACATTCGGATAGTCAACATTATGAGACAGTAAGGCCTTTGTTGCAGCCTGACGTCTCTGCAGCATCTTAACAGAGAATGCCTTCACATCAAAGCAACATAAATACTTAGTGATGAAGACCACGTTGGAATGTTCACAGGATAAAGTTATCGGAATCTTTTTGAACTCTTCATGTATGGGAACCATGGTGAAATCACTCTTTTGGGTCATTTTAGGGGGTGCGGTAGAGGAAGTCAAGAGAACCAAGGGAATAAGGCCAGGTTCAAGTGTTCTGAGCAAAGGTACAAGATGGTGAACGGAATAACATTTTTAAGCAAAAGAGAACATCTTTTTAAGCAGAGAGTAGCTGTAATCTGGAATTCAGTGCCCGAAGGAGTGATGGGAATTGAAACAAACAGGGCCTTCTAAAGGGAATTAGGCACACAAATGAGGAAGAAGAATTAGCAAGGTTGTGTGGAAAGAGCTTGATGGGAGGAATGGTATTAATAGAATTGCTCTAATGGCATGATTACAATCGAGCTGTCCACAGTGTCTCGACCCAGGCATAAAGGAAATAACATATAGTGCAAGTCTGCTTAAAGATAGTCCATGGGTCTCCAATGAGGTAGATGGTAGCTCAGGACCGCTCTCTAGTTGTTGATAGGATGGTTCAGTTCAGCTTCGGACTAGCTTTAATCACACTTTACTGAAATTGAAAGGGAAGGTCCTCACTGTTAGAAGGGTTTCTCCCTTTTTGCTTTGAATCTTACCGACCAGAGGAAATACTTTCCCTTCCATCACCATTTCCAATTGCAATAAGATCAGGCCTCAATCATGCTTACATAATCAAAGCTCATAACCATTCTCCTTTGCCAGTGGTAACTCAGTGGAATCTTCGTCTCTGGGACAACTCAACAGACCTGAAACACAAAAACTCAGTCTACCTTACTAGTGTGGAGCTGAGGGAGTGTTGCACAAACATTTTCATTTGGATAAGACTTCCTTTGACCGCTGCCTGTTCTCTTGGGTGGGTGGAACAGTCCTCAGGTACTCCATGGTGAAAAACAGCTACGTTATCCTGGAAATATGCATTCCTCAATGAACATTGGTATTTGTGGACCTTCCTGTGTGCAGGCTGTGTTCCTTAGCTTTCAAGCAAGAATGCATATTACAGCAGTCACAGGGATAATGTAATAATTATGTTGAAAATGTATTGAAATAACTAAGCCAGTGCACCTTGCATTATTTATTCAAGCTTGCTTGGGCACGATGGGATGCCTGGTATCTCCAGTGTTACTTGGTGGTAAATGGTGGCTGCAAACAACAGGCAAGCTTTTCTGATGATTAAAATGAGTATACGAGATGTGAAGAGGCAAACAGTTGGAGAAAGTAACCTAATGCTCCAAGGAAGACTATATCTTGTAATGAGGTTGGTGATGGGCTGATATCATAAACTATTTGCTCATGGAATATGAATGCCATGCTGAGTGATAAGGTATGAATGTTACTCATTAATCATGGCTTGTACCTCTAGCCTCGCTGCTCTGCAACGCTGCTCCTAGCTCTCCCACGTTGTTTCATTGTGACGTTCCACAAACACTCATTGTCAATATCATACACATTATGGCTCGATCATTGGAAGAGAAAGACACATTCTCCAGGCACCTCACACATACACCACTAAGTTGCAGGGAGAGGGAGCAGACAACCTGCCTGGCTGCTACAAGAGGAGGTATCCAAGCACTACTGTGCAGTCACCATCCTTGTGGAAGGATCCTTGCTGACCATCATGGGCAGGAGAGGAGGTCAAGGCTGTGGTTTCCTCTTTATCACTTCCTACTGCTACCTTACACAACACAGACTGCAAGACAAGTGGAAATGCCTAGTTTCCAATGTCAAGAAAATCTTCCTCCAAGCACCATCACGTGCGCAGTTGTTCAAGAAATGGCACCCGAGATTCCGCTACCTCCTCGATGTATTTTGACTAGGTGGGGTACATGGCTCTCTGCTGTACTCTACTATACTGCAAATTTTGAAAAGATAAGATAAATCGTCAACTGTTTTGAAGAAGAAGAAACTGCCGCAGTCAGAATCGTCAGTGAAATCATGCAGAAGTCCCTCCACCGCGATCTTGTGTTTATTGCTTCTAATTTTGCCAACTTCCCACAAGCTCTCACTACCCTTGAGAAATGTGGCGAAACATTAATGAATAACTTACAGGTTTTCAACAAAGTAACTGACGATATTCGTAAAGTTCCTGGCGATCTAGGTAAAGACATACAAGGAAAATGTGAGAGAGTGATTTTGTGTGAGAGTGATTTTGTGAGAGAGTGAGTTTAGCTAACAAAGATCTTGAAGAAATAGAAAACATAGCTAAAGTTCTCAAAGGTAGCTATAATGCCACAAGATATCGACATGAATATAGAGTATGTAGCTTGTTTCGGGTATGCACTAGTGGCCTCAGCTGAGGTAAAAATAAGTTTTTCACAACTGAAACATATTCTGTCTGACGGACGGCATAGTTTAACACCAGATAATTTGAAAAAAATGCTAGTAATTTTGTGCAACCAGGCAACTTTGGTCATTTAATGTAGTATACCTTTATATTATCATTTTTAACCATATTTTGGTGGTGGAAATAAATGCCTTTCATGCCTTTTGTTTGTCAATAAATGCCCATCACATGCCTTTTTTGTAATTTTATTATGCCTTTTTGCCTGCCTATTTCAGTTTTTTAGTGCCTAAACACCCTGGCTCTAGTGATCACTGTTACCCTTAGCTTTGTGCTAGGTTTGCGATCTTGATCATCTAATGCCTTCTTCTCCATCAGCCAAATTTTGTACTGACCGATGGCAATGGTGAATTTTATCATTGATCTTTGCCTTGGCTGTGAGGTGGTTCCTGAGTTAAGGGAAGCAGTCCACATTTCCCAAGTCTCATTGTGGACCTAATTGGCGGATGTTCCATGAGGACAGCGAGTGATTACCTTGGTGGAGGACCTTTGGGGCTGGGCGACACAGTGGTAGAGCGATTGAGTTGTTGCCTTACAGCGCCAGAGACCCAGGTTCGATCCTATCTGTGGGTACTGCCTGTACGGAGTTTGTACATTTTCCATGTGACCTGCATAGGCTTTCGCCGGGTGCTTCGATTACCTCCCACACTCCAAAGGTTTGTAGGTTAATTGGCTTCCATAAAATTATAAATTGTCCATAGTGTGTGCATGGGATAGTATTAGTGTGCGGATATCGCTGGTCGGTGTGGACTCGGTGGGCTGAAGGGCCTATTTCCACGCTGTATCTCTAAACTAAACTAAACTGGTTTGCAGATATTAGATGTTTTATCCATTATCTTATTTGCTTCCTTAGTGGAGCAAATGATAACTTTGAGTGTATTCTCCAACTATTCAAAAATGCAAATAAGGTTGCGAAGGGGTGAACTTGACTCAGAAATGCCAGCGCTGCAGTTTGAACATTTTCCCAACAGTACTGAGAATGGACTGAATTGACAGCCTGATGAAGGGTCTCGACCCTTCTCTCCAGAGATGCTGCCTGTCCCGTTGAGTTACTCCAATATTTTGTGTCTACTGAGAATTGACTTCCGTTCAATGGGAAGCTCGTTGGATCCAAGGTGAGGCACTGCATAAGAAAAATTGCTGATCTTATGACACAGCCTTGGTTGACACCAGTCTACACTGACATCGGGTCTCTCATGGACCTTTTTGTTAGGACCATGACTTCCATGCCATTGTATAATAGACATAAGATGGAGATACATTTCTGTGAACATTTTAATTTGAGAAGGATGTGTGACAAACCCTTTAGATTGACGAGGTCAAGTAAAGGTACATAAAGTGGCTGATATGGCCCTTCATTCCAAGAGCGGTGTGCATGTGCGGTGATGATCATGTTGATTCTCCTTCTGGATGGAATCCATGCTGGGAGCCACCCTGAAAGCACTGAGAGAAGACTGTTGAGTAAAGGGCCTGTCCCACGAGCATGCGACTCCATGCGGCAAGCGTGACCTAACGTGGTCGCTTGAGCCGTACGGCCTCGCTGGGCCGATCCCACTTCGATCGCCGGAGCCATATGGAGTTGTGCGGAGCTGGTCCCGACATCGCGCGGGGCTCCAAAAAAATGACCGTGTTCAAAAATTCCGCGTGGCAATGGCCTGCCGGCCCGCAGCCGCCTCGACGGGCATACGCAGCATCTCGACGCCATACGCACGTCTTGACGCCGTATGTCACGTGCGAATCTTCCACGGACTTCGCTCGAACTTCACGTCACTCGCGTGGCCCCCGCTTCCGGTTTGGTTGCGCTTGCCGCATGCAGGCGCATGCTGGTGGGACCGGCCCTGTACGGGGATCATTCGACCACCGCGCGGCCCCCCCATCCGGTTTGGTCGCGCTTGCCAAATGCAGGTCGCATGCTCGTGGGACAGGCCCTTAAGAGTCTGGATGTGACGTTGTCCATGGCAGACAGCAGGGAAACCTCTCAGTAATTGCAGTAATCAGACTTGTCTCTATTATTAGAAGAAAGTCACAATTATGGTGACTCCGAGCTTCCCTCGTACATCCCTTTAATTCTATATCGAAGGCAGTTAATTCCTGTTTATTGCAAAGGAAGATTCTTCGGAAAGATGTTAATTCTGGGATTAACTCCATTTGCACTCCATAGTATTTTATACCTCTCCGCGACTTTGCAGCTTTCCGATTACCGTTAAATACTTCGCTAGCAGCTGACTAGAGTAATTATAAAGTCAAGGAGCAACCTGTGATGGAAATTGAAGGCAGAATGTGTGGGGTGGGTGTCGGGGGAGTTTAGGGAAGGATGGGTAAAATCATTGCTATAAAGCCACCATTTTAGTGTGTGTGTAAAATGTGTAAAAGGATGAATGTTTTAAAAGAACTAGATTTGAAAGCACTTTGCTGTGACACCACATGTGCTATTCATTGAAGCGTGAAACACTTACTCTGTAACTAAGATGCATTTTAGGTATAAATAATATATGCCAAAAAAGCCTTGCATCACCATTAATACTGACCTTGCTGAATAATTCATTATAGGATTCTGTCCAGCTGTTACAAGTGCCCCAGCAAACTTTCAAGAGGAAAGGCAAATTTCATGGGTTTCTGCTTTAATTCATGTCACAAAACATTAGGTTCTCTCCCGTTTCCTTTTAGATCTTTTTCTCAAGAATATAGGAAATGCATTTCCTGGATTACTCAAATCAATTTTACTATTACAACTATTTCTATAACTTCCCACCTCCAAAGAAACAATGAATTAATTCTGGTGTCCAGAATGAATAGGGGACTAACCTGTCCTGTTCATTTTTAGTTTTAGTTTAGTTTAGAGATACAACATGGAAACAGGACCTTTGGCCCACCGAGTCCATGTTGATCAGTGATCCCCACACATTAACACTGTCCTACACACACTGGTTTACACACACAGGGACAATTTACAATTTTACCAAGACAATTAAGGGCCTGTCCCACCAGCATGCGATTGCATGCGTCTAGCGCGACCAAACGTGGTCGCTTGAGGCGTTTTGCCTCACGGGGCCAGTCCCACTTCCAACCGCGGAGCCGTCTGGACCGGTTGCGGGGCCGGTCACGACATTGTGCGGGGCTCGGAAAATCTTGCACTGTCCGAAAATCCTGCGGGACAACGACCTGTCGGCCTGCAGATGCTTTGAGGTCGTACGCAGCGTCTCGATGGGCGTACTTAACATCTTGATGTCATACGCAGCGTCTTGACATCGTACGCAGCGTCTTGATGGGCGTACGCCTAGCGCGTGGCGTTGCGCGATGATATCACCGCCCGGCGTGCCGTTGCGAGGAGAATGTACACAGGGAGCACCCTTAGTCAGGATCAAACCTGTTTCTGGCCCTGTAAGGCAGCAACTCTACCGCTGGACCACCGTGCCGCCCCATGTATTTTCTAAACCAGTTTGGTTAACACAGAAACGGGCCATTTTGCCCAATTAGTTCCTAGTAGTGCTTATCGAGCCTTTACTTAGTCTTGCAACTTCATCTTGTCCAATTGCATAAGTTTCTCTTCCATTTTTTAGCTTCCCATGGATTGCGTCTATTCCAAGTGAGGGTTTTGGGTATTTATTTACTGAAATGAATATTGCAGAAAGGGCCAGCATTTACTGCCCATCCCTCGTTACACTTGCGAAGATAGTGGTGATCTGTCTTCATGAACCAGTGCAGTCTTCCTGGTGAATTTACTTCCACACTGCTTTTGGGTGAAGACTTAGTGATGATGTAGGGCTGTTGATATATTTCCAAGTCAATATCATGTGCAACTTGGAGTGTAGAGTTATGAAGATCTTTTGTCCTTTCAGCCCTTGTCCATCTTAGTGGTAGATGTCATGATTCCGGGGGGGTTGGTCACACAAATCTGGTGAGTAACAGCAGCATATTTTGGAGACGGTACATACTGAAGCCACTAGTATAGAGCCATACAGAACAGAAACAGGCAAGTGTGGAAAGATTGTCTCATAGATTCCTAATAAATCTTCCCCACTTAAATCTATGTCCTCTGGTGGTGAGGGGAATGAATGTTTAGGGAGGCGGATGGAATAAATTTAAGCAGGCTTCTTTGTTCTGGTCGATGTTAAGCTTGAATGGTGTGGAAGTTGCTCTCATCCAGTCAATTGCCGAGTTTCACCTCACTTACTGATTTGAGCCTCGTAGTTGGTGAAAAGCTTTGGGGTGTCAGGAGTTGGTTCACACATAGCAAGATGCCCAGCTTCTGACCTGCCTTTGTAACCGCAGTTTCGATGTGGCTGGTAGTTTCAGATGAATGGTGGGACTCCAGTATGTTGATGAAAGGGGACTCGTACAGGAAATAAAAGCAGTAGCACACACCATTGCACTTCACAACCATTCAATAAGTTGATGACTCGCCTTTTACCTCAGCACCACTTCCCCCACACATGTGCACCACTCAGCCGTACAAGAGAGTACAAATAAGGAATTGCAGGTGCTGGTTTACAGAAAAAGACACAAAGCGCTGGAGTAACAGTGGGTGAGGCAGCATCTCTGGAGAACATGGATAGGTGATTTTTTTAGGTCGGAATCCTTTATCAGATACTCTTGAGCTGTAATCTCCTCAAGGTTTGCCTACTTCAAAGATATTCTCCTCTTCTCTCCTAAGGGAGTTCCGTGACATCCTCTCTCACTGCCCCCCCTCTGTGATTCCTGCTGCTCTCCTGCTCTTTGAGAATGTTCTCACCCTCACACTGAAGAAGAGTTCCAACCCAAAATGTCATAGACAATAACCATATAACAACCATATAACAATTACAGCACGGAAACAGGCCATCTCGGCCCTTCTAGTCCGTGCCGAACACTTATTCCCCCCTAGTCCCATCTACCTGCACTCAGACCATAACCCTCCATTCCTTTCCCGTCCATTTATTTTTAAATGATAAAATCGAGCCTGCCTCCACCACCTCCACTGGAAGTTCATTCCACACAGCTACCACTCTCTGAGTAAAGAAGTTCCCCCTCATGTTACCCCTAAACTTCGGTCACTTAATTCTCAAATCATGTCCTCTCGTTTGAATCTTCCCTACTCGCAATGGAAAAAGCTTATCCACGTCAACTCTGTCTAACCCTCTCATCATTTTAAAGACCCCTATCGTCCCCCCTTAACCTTCTGCGCTCCAAAGAATAAAGACCTAACTTATTCAATCTTTCTCTGTAACTTAGTTGTTGAAACCCAGGCAACATTCTAGTAAATCTCCTCTGTACTCTCTCTATTTTGTTGACATTCTTCCTATAATTTGGCGACCAAAACTGCACACCATACTCCAGAATTGGCCTCACCAATGCCTTGTACAATTTTAACATTACATCCCAACTTCTATACTCAATGCTCTGATTTATAAAGGCCAGCACACCAAAAGCTTTCTTTACCACCCTATCTACATGAGATTCCACCTTCAGGGAACTATGCACAGTTATTCCTGGATCCCTCTGTTCAACTTCATTCCTCAATTCCCTACCATTAACGATAGACAATAGATAATAGGTATTCTAATAGGTGCACCACCATTCAATATGAACATCTATCCATGTTCTCCAGAGATGCTACCTGACCCACTTAGTTACTCCAGCACTCTGTGTCTTTTTACAGTTGTACTATACGTTGGTGAGGCTGCACTTTGAGTATCGTGTACAGTTTTGGTTACCCTGTTATAGGAAAGATGCCATTAAGCTGGAAAGATTGTAAAGAGGATTTGCGAGGATGATGCCAGGACTCGAGAGCCTGAGCTAGAGAAATAGGTTGAGCAGGCTAGGACGTTATTGCTTGGTGTGCTGAGGGGTGATCTTATGGAGGTGTATAAAATCATGTGGAGAATAAATGGGGTGAATGCCCAGTCTTTTACCCAGAGCGTGGGAATCAAGAACTAAAGGGCGTAGGTTTAAGGTGAGAGGGGAAAGATTTAATAGGAACTTGAGGGGTACCTTATGGCATGGTGGGTATATGAACCGTTTGGTCCCTGTCACACGGGAGGCCTGGTCCCCCAACGCAACGTGTTCCCCAATGCAATATTCTACCACTCACCCGTTCCCCCAATGCAACCCGCTCCGCCCCCCCCCCAACGCAATATTGCAACACTCATGAATAGCCCCCAACTGCGCTGGGCACGGCTCATTTCCCCTCATCCCCAGCACTCCCTTCCCTTCCTATTCACCCTCCCCCTTCTTTCCCCCTCTCCTCCTCCCTTCCCCCAATCCCTCCCTCACCTCTCCCTCCCTCTCCTTTCCCCTACCCTCAGTTACTCCCTCCCTCCCTCCATAACTCCTCTCCCCTCCCTACCCCCCTCTACCCCCCACTCCTCAGCTCCCCCTATCCCCCCACTATACCTCCTAACCTCCCCCACTGTCCTCCTCTCCCTCTATTCCCCACCCCCTACCTCCCCCACTCCCCCCTCCTCTTCTACCCCTTCCTCCCCCTCAATCCCCCCACTCTACCTCCTCACCTCCCCTGGATCTTTCACCACTACTACTCCCCTCCCCCAATCCCTCCCTCACCTCTCCCTCCCTCTACTTTCCCCCACCCTCATGGGACTGTTTAACTTATGCGATTTTTTAGGCGACTACAGGTGAGTGCCGCAAAATTTTCAACATGTTGAAAGATTTTCGGCGACAGTGGCGACAATTTTTGCTGTTGTAGATTGTCATAGATTAACGTAGGTGTTGTTGTATGTGTGTCATAGGTTGACATAGGTGTTGTCGTAGGAGCTGTCGTAGGTTGTCGCCAGGAGCTGCAGATGGATTCCATTAAAACTAGTCCCCGGAAGTCACCTAAAAAGTTGCCTAAGTGGGACAGGCCCATCACTCATTCCCTCCCTCCCTCCTTCCATAAAAAGCAGCATCTGCAGTTCCTTCCTCCACAGGTCATTCATTCATTGTTAGCTGTGGTTTAGATCCTGTTGACTTGACGATTGGAATAGTTTGCATCGTGTGTGTGTGTGAGTTACTCAAACTACGTGCAAACTGCTCGGCCACCCTGCAACCCGACTTTCCTTCCCTTCCTCGGCTCACTCCGGCTCAGCTGCCGCTTGACCCGTCCCCGCCCTGCTCTCCCGCCTACCTGCCGGCCTGCTTGCTGCCGCCGCTGGGCTGCGGGGGGAGGGGATGGGCACCATGAGCTTCGATGAGCTGGCGGAGAAGATCTCCTCCGAGAAGGCCGTAAGGTTGAGTTACCGCAACAGCGGCGGCAGCGGAGGAGATGGTCCCGGGGGGATGAGTAGACGGGACCTCCATTGCCATAGAGGGCAGGCAGGGGAGAGGGTGTGTGATGAGGGAGAGATAGACAGGACCAGGGCCTCCACGGGGCCTCCTTTGAATCCCCCCCGGCGGCCGCCACCGGTGGTGGGGGAGACGATAAACAAGTTACTGTGAGGAGGGGAGAGAGGAGTTTGTGAGTGAGGTGGGACAGGCCGCAGCTGGTGGGGCAGGAAGGGGCATCGCCATCCCGGCCGTGGCATTGACTGACAGGAGAGGAGACCAATCTGCGTAGCGCTGACTGAAGGAATCTGCGCATGCGCGGTTTTTAAGATTTTTAAACCTCGATAACGTTTACAATATACCACTGATCGGAACAAAACTTGTTGCACTCGCAGCACAGGAGAACGACGAGTAACCTGGCGAAAAATCGTAACGCTATCGCGTACCGTATTTCCGCTAATAGAAAAACTCCGCAAACCGGAAGAGCACAAGATCAGAGTTTTAGTTAGATGTATTGATTGATAGATAGATGGATGGATGGATGGATGGATGGATGGATGGATGGATGGATGGATGGATGGATGGATGGATGGATGGATGGATGGATGGATGGATGGATGGATGGATGGATGGATAGATGGATATGAACAGGTACACGGATATGAAAGGTTTAGATGTTAACCAAAGGCAAAAGGGATGAGATTAGAAGGACAGCATGGATGGGATGGAAAGCTTGTTTCTGTATTGAGCGACTACCGTTCTATGATTTTAAGGCATCACAGTGGTGCAGCGGTAGAGTTGCTTCCTTACAGCGCCAGAGTTGATTCTGGTTTGATTCTGACCACAGGTGCTAGCTCTATGAAGTTTATCCGTTCTGTCTGTGACCGTGTGGGTTTTCTCCAGGTGCTCTTGTTTCCTCCCACACTACAAAGACATACAGGTTTGTAGGTTAATTGGGTTCTGTAAAATTGTAAGTTGTCGCTAGTGTGTCGGATAGTGCTAGTGTATGGGGTGATCGTTGGTCGGTGTGGACTCAGTGAGTCAAGTCTGTTTCCACACTGTATCTCTAGTCTAAACTAAAATCTACATCAATCTAATCTTGATCTTGGATATACAAAGGGACTGAACCTACCCGGCCCTCTGTGAAAGAGTTTCAAAGAATCATTACCTTCCAGGTGACACCACTTTACCTCATCTCTGCCCCGAATGGCCAGCCCATTATTGTGAGTCAGTTCCATGTGATTCTTCATATCACACTCAACAGGATACTATCCCATCAAACCTCATTAAATAGATTTTTTATGATTCATTAAGAATGCCACTCAACCTTCAATGCCACTCAAACTCAAAAGATTAACCACTTTTTTCACAACAAACCTGCCACCCCAAGAATCAATCCATCCATCTTCCCACTCCCTCTATCTCAAATATACTCCTTATTTGGTACAGAGACCAGGACAGCTCATACTATATAATTAGAAAAAGACTTCCCTACTCTTGTACTCAAATCCTCTTGCAATAAAAAACAATGTTCAAATAGCTTCTTGCCCTCATGTTAATATACGGTATTTCGTGTACTATGACACCCAAGTCTCTTTGACTCACCAAAATATTTCACTCCCTCACCATTTACACAACAAAATACATGTATATTTTTCCTATGAAAGTGGAGGACCTCATATTTCTCCTTTTATATTCCATCTGTCAAATCTTTATCCAATCTCTTAGCCTGGCTATATCTCACTAAGGCATCTCATAGGCTAAAATGCCACCCAGCATTGTTTCAGAAGCAAACTTCAATGGCTCACATTTGATCTCATCCAAATCCTTGATGTTGATTGGGAACAGCTGGAGCCCCAGAACAAATCACTCTGCAACCTCACTAGTTAAGCAGTCCCCCAACCCCAAGTAACTACAATTTTCTCTGAACCTATCCTCTGTCCAGACCAGGATATTACGCCTAATACCATGTAATCTAATCTTCTTTAATAATTTCAATACAAATACCAGCTTGTCTGTCTGCAGTTATTTGTTCCCATTCATTTCAATGGGACCATTGTACTTGCACCTTCCCTAACCTGTTGCAGGCTAAGTGGCAGATTTCTGAGCCCGTAACCATGACTCTTGTTGTGATGTGGAGTGCCAGACTTTAAGCTGGTGATTAGCAGTTCAATATGAATGATAGTAAGCCTTCAATTTATGTCTCGTCTTGCCGTTCGACCATAAACCAAACGAACATGAAGTAATGTGTCCTGGGAAGTTAAACTGGGGATGGACATGCACAATAAATGGCAGGGCCCTCAGGAGTGTTCATCCTGGGATGGCAGGACTTTCATATGAAGAACGACTGAATAGACTCGGCTTGTACTCGCTAGAATTTAGAGGATTGAGGGGGGATCTTATAGAAACGTACAAAATTCTTAAGGGGTTGGACAGGCTAGATGCAGGAAGATTGTTCCAGATGTTGGGGAAGTCCAGAACAAGGGATCACTGTTTAAGGATAAGGGGGAAATCTTTTAGGACCAAGATGAGAAAAACATTTTTCACACAGAGAGTGGTGAATCTGTTGAATTCTCTGCCACAGAAGGTAGTTGAGGCCAGTTCATTGGCTATATTTAAGAGGGAGTTAGATGTGGCCCTTGTGGCTAAAGGGATCAGGGGGTATGGAGAGAAGGCAGGGATGGGATACTGAGTTGGATGATCAGCCATGATCATATTGAATGGCGGTGCAGGGTTGAAGGGCCGAATGGCCTACTCCTGCACCTAATTTCTATGTTTCTATGTTTTGTAAGTTTTTGTAAGAATTTTGTAAGTTTCTATAAGAAACTTATATAAGAAATATACCAACATATAATTTCTATAAGAAACTTTCTGAAGTGAAGAAGGCTAAGGGGTGACCATGTAGCTGTATATAAAATCATGAGGGGGCGTAGATGAGGTAGACAGTCAGGGGAAGGTGAGTCTAAAATACATTTAACGTTAGATAGGAAAGATTTGAAGGGGATGTGTGGGACACATTTAGCAGAGGATAGTGGGTCTATAGAACAACCTGTCAGAGGAGCTGGCAAAGGTGCTTAAACATATAATGTTTAAGACTTTTGGACAGCTATATGGACAAGAGAGGTTTAGAGATCTATAGGCCAAATGCAGGCAGATGGAAGAGCTCAGATAGGGACACCGATTGGCATGGATGAATTGGACCAAAGTGCCTGTTTTGGTGCTGTCCAATCCTATATTTATTATTATATTCTAAGTGCATTGTTATCACTACCTTAACAATAGATATCTATATTTTCCTAGCTTCCGATATCAGATTAATTGTTCTGCAGTCCCTGTTTTCTCTCACCCTCATAGTAATGCCATTGAATGGCAAGGATAGGGAGGTAGACCCTCGAGATGAAATAGTCTTTGACTGGACTTTTTGACTGGAGATTTCTGCTGATTTTATTGTATAAATTGGTTTACTGACTCAGCCAAAATTGGAGACAGTTTTTCACTTCTCAAGGTAATTACAAGCTGTTTGACCAAAGCTCATTAAACCTGAACCAGCCGAGAGACCAACTGAATCATCAAATTGCTTTTTAATAGAATCCATGTTGTCTACCAATGTTCCAATGAAACATATAAAATTGTTAGGGGCTTGGACACACTAGAGGCAGGAAACATGTTCCCGATGTTGGGGGAGTCCAGAACCAGGGGCCACAGTTTAAGAATAAGGAGTAAGCCGTTTAGAATGGAGATAAGGAAACACTTTTTCTCACAGAGAGTGGTGAGTGTGTGGAATTCTCTGCCTCAGAGGGCGGTGGAGGCGGGCTCTCTGGATGCTTTCAAGAGAGAGCTAGATAGGGCTCTTAAAGATAGCGCAGTCAGGGGATATGGTGAGAAGGGCAGGAATGGGGTACTGATTGGGGATGATCAGCCATGATCACATTGAATGGCGGTGCTGGCTCGAAGGGCCGAATGGCCTAATCCTGCACCTATTGTCTATTGTCTATTGTTCCATCAACAAATATTTTAATTTCCAATTTCTCTATGTGAATTAGTCTATTCTAATATCAGCCTTCTGCTTAACTTTTCCCAGTTCTCTCCGTGACTGGGTGGGTTTTCTCCGGGAGCTCCGGTTTCCTCCCACACTCCAAAGACAAAGAGGTTTGTAGGCTAATTGGCTTAGGTAAATTTGTAAATTCTCCCTCTAGGTATAGGATAGTGTTAGTGTATGGGGATCGCTGGTCGCCGTGGACTCTGTGTGACAAAGGGCCTTTTTCTACGCTGTATCTCTAAACTAAAATAAACTAAACTAGACTCTATGAAGTCAATATACTGTCTGTTTTGATACATCATGATGCAGTGATCCAATTGTCCAGTGCAGAATGTGGTGAAGGGAGCATTTTTAATGTACACCACTTTAATTCCTTAATATAACATGATCTCTGAGGTTAACACTCTGTGAATGATCCACTTCGAGGCGAGATAGAATTTGTGAAGACATCACCGCATTTTCTTGGAAGAGCACATTCCTATTTATAATGGTGTGGACAGTGAAGCAATACATTTAGAACATAGCAGCATTTAGTATTTCATGTCACTGAGTTACAGGAAAATGATATGCAATCTGTGATTTATATTTTAAAACATTACTTATGTTGGTACAAGCTGGAGAAGTTCTGTGTGCTAAGCAAAGCAAGAATTTCATTGTCCTATCAGGGACACATGACAATAAACTCACTGAAGAAGAAAGAGCCAACAACTATACCATTCCAATATGTACTCTGATGTAAGAGTAAAATATTGAGGAGGCTGAAATTCTGAAGTAAAACCAGACCAGTACAATGGGTGTAACGGAGTTATGATTCCAGACCACTGACCTCTCATTAGAACTCAAAATGCTGGAATAACTCAAGGGGCCAGACAGCATCTGTAGAGTGAATGGGTAGGAGACATTTTGGTTCAGGATATTTCAGTCTGAAGAAGAGTTCCAACCTGAAATATTACCTGTCCATTCACTCTACAGATGCTGCCTGGGTTACTCCAGTATTTTGTGTTATCCTCAAGATTTCACCATCTGTAGATCCTTGTGTCACCCAACAGAGCTGGGAGATCAGATAATACTGTGCATACATAGAATCAACCCATACTCAAGTACATTGGGTAAAGTGAAGGGAAAAATGCAAAGTGCAGAATATAGTTCTCTGTCTAGATTAATCTAGACAGTGTGCAGGAGTGGAGACTGACAGACTTGGATAAAGAAAGTTTCACTGCAATTGAACAGCGAGAAATCACAACATTCAGTATAATATTTCTACCTCGTGGCATCCAAGGTTTGGAAGAAACTCTTAAGAAAAGAGCTCCCTCCTGAGCTGTTTTCAGACTTGCTGTGTTTTTATTTCTATCTCATAAACTCAGCATGAATTCAGACCAACAGGCTTAATGATGTTTTTAATGAACTTAGTTTCACCGTAGCAAGCTAAGATCATTTTTTGCTGAAGAATCTAACAGATTCCATATTCAAATGGTCAAATAAAATTTGGGACCAAAAATACCAAGGAATAGCCTGAGTGACAGGTGGCTTCTGTTTGTATTCTCTTCTCCTCAGGCAACTTTTGAAAGCAATTCAGCTCAGTCTTTTCCTAGAAGTTTCTTCCATAACTCGACTACCCTGGTGGAAATATTATACTGAATGTTGTGATATCCTACGGTCGAAGCCATCATTGCAGTGAAACATTTCTTCATATAAGTTTGTCAGTCTCCACTTCTGCACCCTGCCTAGATTAATCTAGATAGAGAACTATATTACGCACTCTGTATTTTTCCCTTCACTCTAATCATAAACGTAATCAGATCCTACCGATAGTATGGCAACTAGAACTGCATCCAATATTCCAAGTGTTGTCTCACCAATGTGTGGGATAAACCTACTTGATCACATCATCACCAATAATCTGTGGTAGTTGCATTGGTTCAATGGTCGAAGTGATCCTTATTAAGATGAAGTCCCACCCTCACACCAAACACACTTCCACTTGTATTGTGTTGCACTACAATCGATAAGTGGCAAGTGAAAAGTACAAAATAATGACCCAAACAATATTGTCCAACAATCCCGGTGGAGGACTCTCTCCACAGAGCGCCACGGCCTTACGGAGAGAGCCGGCGCGGAGTAGCGAAGGTGGTCGAACAGTCCCGGCGGGTCGGAAGGAGCCTATTTCCTTCGCTCTATAGATGCTGCTTGCACCCGCCTGAGTTTCTCCACGCATTTTTGTGGAGCCTTCGATTCGATTAGATTAGATTAGGACTTTAGATAAGATTCGGACCTTTCGGTCTGAGTCAAGTTGGGCCGAGGATGGAGCTTCGGGGTCGAGAGGAGCCAAGGGTGAGGTCGAGCCGAGGTGGACGGGCCCCATCACCGAGAACAAAGGGGGACCCGAGTGGGGGGAGGGGGCGTCGATAACAAAAGTGGGACCCGGCATGGGGGGGGGGGGCTGGCGAGAACAAAGCAGGACCCGGTTGGAGGGGGGCGAAGAAGGGATGGGTAATTTCTGTCACTTAGTCGCAGCATGTTGTGGCAACTTCCTACACACTAGGATCAATTTACATTTACTGAATCTAATTAACCTATAAATCTGTATGTCTTTGGAGTGTGGGAGGAAACCGGAGCACCTGGAGAAAACCCACATGGTCATGGGGAGAATGTACAAACTTTGCACAAACAACACCCGTAGTCAGGATCGAACCCGGGTCTCTGCCATTCTAAGGCAGCAACTCTACCGCAACGCCACTGTGCAGCCCTGTACTGTCATCATGACTGGATGGCAGCAGCTTGGGCAATATTCAGGAAGCTCGATGCCATCCAAGACAGGGCTGCTCCATCCACCACCATAATAAGCGAGTTCGGTATTCTGACTGCGCATGCCCAGGTCATAGGTCACAAACAATAAAAAGTCTCAGCACAGGTGGTGTTGCATTGTGTGCAGGCTTGCGTTTTGTCCGTGGTCGGGCAAAGCTCTCTGTCGTTGCGGCCACAGTTGATTTGCTGGTGGGCCGTCTCCATCCCCTCCCCGGTGTCCCGTCCCTGTCCGGATATGTCTGGAGTGGCCCTGGGCTGGCGGGGCGGCCCCGGACTTGCAGCCGGCGCTGCAGCCACTGGCTCCAGCTCGGCTCTGCCTGTCCCGCTGGGTTGGCTGGCAGCCCTCCACCTCCACCCCCCTCCCCTCGGTTCAACACCGAGATCCTGCTGAAGATGGGCAGCCGCCAGCCCTTCTCGAAGATGAGCAACTCGGAGCCGCTGCTGCTGGAGTCGTCCTGGTCGGAGAGAGAGTGGGGATGGGACACTCGTGGGGGGGGGGGAGGGAGACCCGGGACAGTCCAGTGGTGGTTCGGAAGCGGCGGAGACACAGGTTCGATCCTGGCTGCAGATGAGACACGGTTCTGTGTGCGTGCAGCTGCAGAGAACTGGTCCAGTCTCCCCCCCCACCCCCGGTCTTCCACTCGTATCTGCCCCCTCTATCTACTCCCTGACAAATACAAGCTTGAAAAAAGACAAAAAATCACACACAAACTATACTCACTGAATCTACAGCGCTTCGTTCAATTTTTATTTGCATCGTTTGACCTTTGACAAATCCCATGATTCCTTGCGTTTTTCGGAATACCGAACATGCTTATTGTCATTCCCTCGACCGTTTGGCGCTCTGTGGCTGCAGTGTTGCACCTCCACACATTGCGTGGCCATTACCTGCTCCACTAGCACCGCCCATCGTGCAATCTCTACCATCAAGAAGGAAAGGAGCAGCAGGTGCTCACCATTCAAGAACATTTCAGGAGAGTTCCTTCCCCGCTGTTATTGGATCCTTGTACGGATTCTCAAATGCTCAGATTGAGTTCCCAAACTTCCAATCTACCTTGTTGTGGCCCTTTCACCTTTTATTTGTGTGAACCTTTTCTATAGCTGTGATACTGCACTCTTTATATTCTCTTTTTCACCCACCTGATGTATTCATGTATGACATGATTTGCCTGGGTAGCACACAAAACAACATTTTTCACATATCTTGGTACAAATGACAATAATAAACCAATACCAATACACCTTACTGACTTGGAAGAATGTTACTCCTTTATTACTGCTTAGTCTAAATCCTGGAGATTGCTTCCTACCAATACAAAGTACTTGAGGTCATTTCTGGCTGTCCATGTCAGTTGTTCATTCCCATCTTCATCTCAAGGCCAATTTGGGTTGGGCAATAAATGGTGTCAGCAATGGTTTCAACATTAAAAAATAGCGACATGAAAATGCCTCTGATAGTCTGCAACATCCAATCCCTAAATCAATTTCTAGTAGGTAACATCTGTTGAAAGTAATTGGCAAATTCTTTTCTAAATGAATTATGTGTACCTGGAGTATTGCATACAGTTTTGGTCTCCTAATCTGAGGAAATACATTCTTGCCATAGAGGGAGTATAGAGAAGGTTCACCAGACTGATTCCTGGGATGTCAGGACTTTCATATGAAGAAAGACTGGATAGACTCGGTTTGTACTCGCTAGAATTTAGAAGATTGAGGGGGGATCTTATAGAAACTTACAAAATTCTTAAGGGGTTGGACAGGCTAGATGCAGGAAGATTGTTCCCGATGTTGGGGAAATCCAGAACAAGCGGTCACAGTTTAAGGATAAGAGGGAATTCTTTTAGGACCGAGATGAGGAAAACATTTTTCACACAGAGAGTGGTGAATCTCTGGAATTCTCTGCCACAGAAGGTAGTTGAGGCCAGTTAATTGGCTATATTTAAGAGGGAGTTAGATGTGGCCCTTGTGGCTAAAGGGACCAGGGGGTATGGAGAGAGGCAGGTACAGGATACTGAGTTGGATGATCAGCCATGATCATATTGAATGGTGGTGCAGGCTCGAAGGGCCGACTGGCCTACTCCTGCACCTATTTTCTATGTTTCTATGTTTCTATGTTTCTATGTATTAGTTTCTCCTTTTTTGTCACCCGTTTGGCTTTGTGTAGTTGAATTAATGCTGTTGTCACCTTTAGTGGGAGCTAAATGAAAGGGAGAGTGGAAACATCGGTAACCTGTGCTGTAGTGGGTGCTGACAGCACATGTATCACACACATACATAAAGATCATCATGACCTTTGGCAGGCATTTGGGACGAGATGGGGTAGGGGGTGTCGTATTATTGATCTCCGCAGATAGCCTTAGTTGCATTTCACCCAGCAACATAGTTATTGAGTCTTTTCATCGATGCTAATTCAGTCTCTAATTAAGGCTTTCCAGGAAGGTCATTGCTGAACCTTGTAAAACATTAGTGCATCGTCAGGGAAATCCGGAAATATAATCAATCTAAACAGCCTAAACTAATGATTTTATTCATTTCATTTTGGTCTTGTCAAACTTGGCACTAATTTGGGCCTGTACGCATGTTGCAAATGGGCAGCCTGATGCTGGACATGGTATCCACAGGTCTCGGTCCTTCATTGCAAGCAACACTATTATGATCAGATGGTTGAGGCAATCTTAAAGGCTTCACCACTTGAACAACCTTGCTCTCAGTATTGGTCCAACCTCTAGGACCACATGCTCCTCCCATTGAATTGGAATGGGAGCAAACTCTTTAGTTAAGGAGCCTTTTGGCTCCATTGCCTGCATTTTAAATGATAGCGTTTCAAGTGACCTGTTGGATAAGTGCCACAGAATGGCATGTGAATATGCACGGAATGGAGGGATACGGACCCATCAGGCAGAAGGGGTTAGTTTAATTTGTTACAAGTTTTGTGGGCCAAAGGGCCTGCTCCTGTGCTGCACTTTTCTGTGGTGAAGGTTCTATGAATCATAGGGATATCAAATCCAAGAGATCTCTGGAAACTCAGTCACTGAACACAGGATTTCTGATAGTAAAGGGCCTGTCCCACGAGCATGCGACCTGCATGCGGCAAGCGTGACCAAACCGGAAGCGGGGGCCGCGCGGAGGTCGAGTGATCCCCGTACAGGGCCGGTCCCACCAGCATACGCCTGCATGCGGCAAGCTCGACCAAACCGGAAGCGGGGGCCGCGCGGAGGTCGAGTGATCCCCGTACAGGGCCGGTCCCACCAGCATACGCCTGCATGCGGCAAGCTCGACCAAACCGGAAGTGGGGGACGTGCGGAGGTCGAGTGAGCGACGTGAAGTTTGAGCAAAGTCTGCGGGAAGTTCGCGAGTGACGTATGGCGTCAAGACGCTGCGTCTGGCGTCGAGACGCTGCGTATGCCCATCGAGGCGGTGCGTATGGCGTCGAGGCGGCTGCGGGCCGGCAGGCCGTTGCCGCACGGAATTTTGAACATGGTCAGTTTTTCGGAGCCCCGCGCGATGTCGAGACCAGCTCCACACAACTCCATACGGCTCTGGCGATCGAAGTGGGACCTGGCCCCGCGAGGCCGTACGGCTCAAGCGACCACGTTAGGTCTCGCTTGCTGCATGGAGTCGCATGCTCGTGGGACAGGCCCTTAAGGGAACCAATGATGTTAGTGCCTGGAAGAATAGATCAGGCTTAATCTTACTGAATGACAGAGGAGGGCTGAATGGCCTACTCTGGCCTCTTTATCTTACTGTTCTTGTAATTTTGACGTGGAGCTCTCACAACTTGAGCTGGAGGAACTTGCCAAGGTAATTGGAGACTGATCCCCTCACTTTCAAATTTCCCAAAACATTCTGCAGAAACTATTGAGTTGTAGTCCCCTCATCTTTGTTATATTCCGGCGGCAGAATGAATAACAACTTACACGCTGGTTGCTTGGATCACAAGAGAGAGATTTATTACCCAACATTCCCTGCTTATATTGAACACCAATTCATTAACATGTACATGAATATTTATGATTACATTACACTGCTCTCCTTTTATTAAGTATTAAATCTAAGTACTCAGTTACAATTTTGTTGTTGTGATACTCGATTTAAACCAGTTATCATGAAATTCTAAATGATAACATAATATATTTATTTTATATATCTACACATTTTCGTTTTACTAGTGCAGTGATTTATTTAACTTACAAACCTAACCTGATTACTGGTTTACGGATCCTGCCTGATCATCTAACAGTAACAGGTGTAACAGGTTTAGGTGTTGACTCAACTGTTGGCGTGTTTGGTTCTGTTTTAGTGGCTTGTGATCAGTCACTAGGGTGAATGGTCTGCTGAGAAGAGACTGATGGAATTTCTTGATTCCGTACATGATGCTAAGTGCTTCCTTTTCTATCTGCGCATAATTGCGTTCACTCGGTGATAGGGTGCGGGATGCAAAAGCAATAGGCTTTTCCTGTCTGTCATTCATTACGTGGGAGATCACTGCACCTACACCATAACTTGAAGCATCACACGTAAGTTTCATCTCACGTGTCGTACTGAACAAGGAGTTTGTCACTTGTCAAATTGTCCTTGCAGATGTCATATGCACGTTGCTGTTCCTTTCCTCACGTTCATTTCACATCTTTTTGTAGCAGATGATGTAGTGGCTTTAGAACAGATGCTAAATCTGGAAGGAATCGTGCATAGAAAAGCACCATCCCAAGGAATGATCGTAGCTCTGACACATTGTTGGGTTTTGGAGCATTCACTATTCGCCTTCACAGGGCGAAGTCCGTTGGCATCTACTTTGAGTCCAAGGTAGACCACCTCTGACTGCGCAAATGCACATTTACTTTGTCGTAGTTCGACATTGTGGCAGTTCAGTCGTGTGAGAACTTGCTCAAGGATTTCCAGATGTTCTACCATGCCTCTGTGAATATAAGTAGGTCATCCTGGTTGCACACACAGTGCGGAATGCCTTGTAACATTTTGTCCGTGACAAAATTGGGATGAGTGATTACCATTGTAACAATAACAACAGGCTGAACTCGGCTCCCCGTCATACTTTAGTTTTGGTTTAGTGCCTCTTAGTTTGGCCATAGGCACTGCCTTGTGACTGTAAATGGCCACTGCAGTCTGCGATGGATGAAACTCGCGAGCATTCTTTGATGCCATCTCCATTGTGGTAGCAATCTTGCATGCTTTCTCAAATGTAAGATCTGGAGTGTTCCTGTGTTTGGACTGAATTTGTTCATCCACTAGACCACAAACAAATCTGTCGCGTAGTGCGCGTCCGAGAAAGGTTCCAAAGTTACAGTGCACAGCTAAGTTTTTCAAGGCGCCAATGTACTCATTGATTGTCTCATTCTGCTTCTGGTTTCCAGTGCCGAATTTATAGCTTTCTGCAATTTCCAGAGTCTTTGGGTTGAAATGCTCCTCCAACTTCTTCATAATGTCATTGAATGGCACTTTTGCCTTTATGGGCGCAAGGAGATTCACGAGTGTGCCGTACACTTCAGGACCGATCTCCATGAGCAGAATTACTTTCATGCATTCGCAAACGCCCTTATTTGTTTCAGTCACTACCTCTCCTTCACCACTAATCTCCATTATGTTGTTTGCCGTGTAAAACATGTTCGCTCTCTGTATTAGGACTGCATTGCATCATCATTTGGTATATAAGATCTGAAATTTAAAAAAAATAGAGTAGGGAAGATTCAAACAAGAGGACATGATTTGAGAATTAAGGGACAAAAGTTTAGGGGTAATATGATGGGGAACTTCTTTACTCAGAGAGTGGTAGCTGTGTGGAATGAGCTTCCAGTGGAAGTGGTGGAGGCAGGTTCGATTATATCATTTAAAAATAAATTGGATAGTTATATGGACGGGAAAGGAATGGAGAGTTATGGTTTGAGTGCAGGTAGATGGGACTAGGTGAGAGTAAGTGTTCGGCATGGACTAGAAGGGCCGAGATGGCCTGTTTCCGTGCTGTAATTGTTATATGGTTATATGGTTATAATAGCAACCTCTTTCAAAAACTGAGCTATCAAACAGACTCTATTGAGCAGCTTGTTTTGTACACGAATCTCCTCCCAGTTGCACATCGGGTACAACCTGTGCTCGAGGACAGTGCTTCACAATTTATTTCAGCACGTATGAATGAATTTGGTTTGGAATGTGAGTCCACACTAAAACCTGCTCCATTTTAGAATGCTCCATTTAGATTGCTCCATTTGTGAAATAAATTAACTTAATGACCCAATTTCATTAAAAAGATAAACAGATGTTGATGATGTGAGGGCAAAGCAATAAATGCAGGAAAGCAAAGTTATATTAGATGTGTTACATGAACTGCAATAACATTTTATAGGACTACAAACTGTCAGTAATCAGACATCAACTTAAGTAAAAACCGGATCAGTTTCTAGGGCTGGGTCTATTGCTATGCAGTGTCTATACCTTCTGGTAGTTTAGCATGACATTATGACTGTTTTCATAAGTTCAGAGGAACCTGGTTATTATCATTACACTAGGGTCATTTCCTCATTAGAACCTGATGTGTAAACTAGCTCACACCCTTCCCTGAAGGAAACTCATGTGAGGAGGAAAACATTGAGAAACTGAACTGCAGAGCTGGCGTTTCCAACTGATGGATGACTTATTTGGTACTAGCAATTCTTTTACTTCACCACCTTACTCCATCTGCCCATCACTCCCCCTCTTCATCTGGTTCCACCTCTCCCTATCTGTTGCCTGCCTCATCCCTCAGTCTCCACAAACCAACCTCTCTTCCACTGACTCCATTAACACTTCATGCAGCATCGGCAAGGCAACCAGCATAATCAAGCATAAGTCTCACCCTGATCACTCCCTCATCTCCCCTCTCCCATCAGGTAAGAGGTGCAGAAGTGTGAAAACACATACTGTCAGATTTTGGACAATTTCTTCCTAACTGTTATTAATTAACTGAACCATTTTATCAACAATTAGAGATTGATCCTGAGCTACTATCTTCCTCAATGGAGACCCTCAGAGTATCTTGAATTGGACTTTACTAGATTTTACTTAACACTAAATGTTATCTATCTATATATTACTAAAACTCCCATCTTGTTTGTTTCTATGTCTGTGATTCTGTGTGTCTGTCTCTGTGTATGTGATTGTGATCCTGTAATTTTGCCAAAACGGTACATGATAGCTCTACAATTTTGGACCACCTTACTCAGCATTGTCCTGTGATGTGGTGTATAGAAACATAGAAACATAAAAAAATAGGTGCAGGAGTAGGCCATTCGACACTTCGAGCCTGCACCGCCATTCAATATGATCATGGCTGATCATCCAACTCAGTATCCCATACCCTCCATATCGGACTGGTTTAGAGGGATATGGTACAAGGTGGAACTTGTGTGGATGGGACATGTTAGCCGGTGTGGGCAAGTTGAGCCGAAGGACCTGTTCCAACACTGTAAGATTCTATGGCTGTATGAATCTATGACTTAGTTACGCAAGGAGTTATTCAACTTGCTCACATGTCTTTGCGATGTGGGAGGAGACTGAAGCACCAGCGGGACATCCATAATTGCAGTTATACGCAACAACTGCGTACCGAAGTTTGAGAACATGCAAACTTCACTCAGACAGCACAGGAGGTCAGGATTGAACCTGGGTCCCTGGTGCTATGCGTAAGGAGCACCTCCCAGTAAGGATGAGCAAAGTGCTTAGAGCAAGGAGAAAGACCAGGAAATGATTACCTCAGAAAGTCTTGTTAACAAAGGTCGGCCGATATCTTTAAGGTGGCTAATAGCTGGAAAGGTTTATATTAAAATTCACCCTGCAACTTTTACTTTTCCTTGCATATAAAATCTTGATGTACTCCACAATATTTATATTTGGGAACAACACCTAAAATACATCAATGTAAACAGTTTGAGCATGTATGTGGGAATATGAATATTTTCTTCAGGAACCTATGACCAGGGGAGTTATCTTACATTGTCACTGATAGAACATTAAGATCCCTCATTAACATTTACTATTGGAACTCATAATGCTCACAACCGGAGTTCCACTTTGTACATTTCATGTAGTTTTTCACATATATGCACGTCTTTCAAAAAGAAAAGAGAATGGTACGGGTTATAAAAAAGGGTCTCTTTGTTGTTGTCTGAACCCTATTCCCTCAGATACTGAGAATACATAGAAACATAGAAGATAGGTACAGGAGTAGGCCATTCCGCCCTTCGAGCCTGCACCGCCATTCAATATGATCATGGCTGATCATCCAACTCAGTCTCCTGTACCTGCCTTCTCTCCATACCCCCTGATCCCTTTAGCCACAAGGGCCACTTCTAACTCCCTCTTAAATATAGCCAATGAACTGGCCTCAACTACCTTCTGTGGCAGAGAATTCCACAGATTCACCACTCTCTGTGTAAAAAATGATTTTCTCATCTCGGTCCTAAAAGACTTCCCTCTTATCCGTAAACTGTGACCCCTTGTTCTGGACTTCCCCAACATCGGGAATAATCTTCCTGCATCTAGCGCTGTATCAAAGTTTCGATCAGGTTGATGGTATATTTTACAAGTTATTCATATTTTAAACTTTAACATTTTAACTTTTGACTTTAAAGAATCCAATTCCCTTGCCCTGCCCCCACTGAGTCCTGTCATTTGAAACATTGTAATGGGCAGGGACAGGGCAAGGGAATAGGATTTTTTTAAGTGGAATGTTAGTGATTTTCTTAAAGTGTAAAAGGAGGCAGGGTGAAGAGGAGGGGGTGGGAGTGCTGGGTGATGAGGTGAAATGAGCTGCTTTGGGGGACCAGGCCACCCGTGGGGGCTGTGGGTGAGTGGTGGAATATTGCGTTGGGGGAATAGGTTGCGTTGGGGACCAGGCCTCTATGTGACAGGGACCCAATGGGTCCCACTTGGTCTAGTATATATGACTAAAACTCTCATCTTGTTTGTTTGCCAGTTTGTTTGCCTGGTTTGTTTGCCTGGTTTACACAAAAAACAAACATGATAACACTACAATTTTGGCACACAATACCACCGTGATCCTGTGATGTAAATTAAACAAGTTTCGTTCAGATTGATGGTATATTTTACAAGTTATTGACCTTTAAAACTTTAAAAAAACTGTTTTCAACTTGCCCTGCGCGTCAGCAGTGTTCCACCCCACAATTACATCACAATTGGATTTCATTTACATTTAAAAAAATCTGTTTTAAAGATCACAGCAGCGTTCCACCTTACAATTATGTCACAATGGGATCCCGAAAAGGGGAGATGGAGAGGGGAAAGAAGAGGAAGAGTGGAGGGGGAGGGCATGCTGGGGTTGAGGGGGAATGGAGGAGGATAGGGGTAGGAAGAGGGATGGCGAGACGCAGTTGGGGTGTGTTTCCGTGACTCGCATCACAATGGGGATCTCTGGCATCACAACAGGAGCCCGTCAGCCGTTCCTGCGCAGTTGGTGAGTGCTGGAAATCCATTTACATAAAGGGAATTTACATTAAAAATCGTGAAAAACAAGTTAAAAAAAAAAATTGTGATTTTCATTGTGGGGAGGGGGGGATCGAATGGGGGGCGTTTCATTTTTTAAAAGAGCCATGATTTTCATTGTGGGGGGGGTGGTATACGGGGGAGGTGAGGAGTGGGGGAGCAGGGTGATAGAGGGAGAGTGGAGTGGAGCGATGTTATGGAAGGAGTGAGGGAGTGACGTAGGGGAAAGGGAGGGAGAGGTGAGGGAGAGAGTGGAGGAGGGGAGGAGGAGAGTGAAAATAAGAGGGAGGGTGAACAGGAGGGGAAGGCAGTGCTGGGGGATGACGGGTAATGCAGGAGGATAGGGGTAGGAATAGGGGTGCATGGTAATGGAGGAGGGGAGGGGGAAGAGGAAGGAGGGGAGGGAGGGGGTGAGGGGAGGAAGCAGAGGAGGGTGGGGAGAGGGTGGATAATGGAGGAGGGGAATAGGGGACTGAAGAGGAAGAGTGAGATGCATTCACATTCAACTCATTTTTTACAAATAATTGCCTCGTCAGCCACGCCTGCATCATTGGGGGCTATTGCTAGTGGTGGAATATTGCGTTGGGGAACAGGGCCCAATGGGTCCCACTTGGTCTCGTATATTACTAAAACTCATCTTGTTTGTTTGTTTGTGTGTTCTGAAAAACCTGCCAAAACAGTATACGACAGCGCCACAATTACGCCACCTTAATGACCATTTTCCTGGGGTGTGCTGTGGCAAGTTTCGATCAGATTGATGTTATATTTTACAAGTTTTTCATTGACATTGATTTTATTCTAAAAACAAAATCCCTTTTAATCAAATTCTTCCGTTTTCATTATCAGCTAACATTGTGTTTAGATTATTTTAAAGAAAAAACGTGATTTTCATTGAGAATTTATTTACATTGTGATTTTTATTGTGGGGGGGTGGGGGGTGGGCTAGGGGAGAGGTGACATGTGGGAGAGCAGGGGGAGAGAGGGAGGGGAGGGGGATTGGGAAGGGAAAGTGGTGAAGGTGAAGAGGGAGAATGGGGAGGAAGGGGGATAGAGGGAGAGGAGGGGGGAGTGGGGGAGGTAGGGAGTGGGGGATAGAGGGAGAGTGCAGTAGGGGGGGTGAGGAGGGAGAGTGGGGGTGGGATGGGGGGGGAGGTAAGGAGTGGGGAAGCAGGGGGATAGAGGGTGATGAGGGGTTAATTTGGGGAGAGGGGTTATGGTGGGAGGGAGGGAGTGACTGAGGGTTGGGGAAAGGAGAGGGAGGGAGAGGTGAGGGACAGAGTGGGGGAGGGGAGGGGAGGAGGAGAGGGGGAAAAAGAGGGAGGGTGAAGAGGGGAGGGAGTGCTGGGTGATGAGGGGGAATGGAGGAGGATAGGGGTAGAAAGAGGGATCGCCAGGTAATGGAGGAGGGGAGGGTGGGAAAGGGAGGAGGGGAGGGTGGGGAGAGGGAGGAGGGGAATAGGGGACTGAAGGGGGAGAGTGAGATGCGTTCACATTAATCTTATATTTTATAGGTTATTGCCATTTATTCTACAGTGTTCTGACCCAAATTCTGGAAACCAAGAGCAGCAACCATATCAAATTGTAGATTGTCAGTCATTCAAATCATAGTTTGCAGAATTTTGGCCAATGAACTCTAAAACCGTCGCAGTCTTGTTCCCACTTGCCGGCTGCACCTGCACAGTTGGGGAGGGTTGCCGTGGCTCGCGTCACAACGGGGATCTCTGGCATCACAACGGGAACCCGTTAGCCACGCCTGCGCAGTTGGGGGCCATGGGTCAGTGGTGAAATATTGCCTTGGGGGACCAGGCCCAACGGGTCCGCACTTGGTCTAGTTCCCTTTATCATGTATATGCACACTGTGGGTAGTTCGATTGGAATCATTGATAGGCTTTCCACTGACCGGTTAGAATGCAGCAAAAGCTTTTCACTGCACCTCGCTACACGTGACCATGAACTAAACCAAAACTGAAACCAAAATCTGTTCCAGATTTCAATGTCTGCAGTCTCTCGTGTCTGTGTTATTATTCATGCTCTTCAAAACAATGGATTATTCACTTTTTTTGAAGAAGGGAGATATTGCAGGTTGAGGGAATAGTCAATCTTGATTTGAAGAGCCTCGCTTCTACTGTCCAAGGAATTGATCTTTTTGATGTCAAAAAACGAGGTTGAGCAAATTGATTTACTTGTTACTCTTCATTGCAATGGCCAAAATTCTGCAAACTATGATTTGAAAGACTGACAATCTACAATTTGATATGGTTGCTGCTCTTGGTTTCCAGAATTTGGGTCAGAACACTGTAGAATAAATTGCTCTTGATGGACAGGGATGAGATGCTGCAAATAGATGACTTTTTGCTCCTTGCTTCTTGCTCGAACACCTCCGCTCGGTCCACATTAACCAACCTGACCTCCCGGTCAGCACTTCAACCCCCTCCCATTCCCAGATGAGTCTAACCTAAAATAAAAAAGATATGGCCAGTAGCTGACAACAAGCCTGTAATATTTGTAACCTGATTACTTTCCAGTGAGTGGCACTTTCACATCTCAGTCAGAGGCTGTGATCTAACCCTGTTGCAGTAGCCTGATTGCAAACATGATCATGGCAATATTAAGGAAGGGTAGGAGTGGGGACCATAATTCAGATTAGGGTGTCCTCTCTGTCCCACCTTGGCACTACTTTATGAAGAAGGAGTGAGTATTCTATAATGTCTTGGCTGATATTACTTTCCTTAAATAACATTGAAAAAAAACCCAACGTGATCAATTTCCCACAGTTTTTTAGGTTCATTACTGTGGACAAATGGGCTGCCATAATTTTTCCCTCGTCTCGTTCCTGCGCCCCACCTGGATTTGCACCCGTTTCTCCCCTTTCTTCCCACCCCCCACAGTCTTCCACCTACTGTATATTCCTTCCTCTGTCTTCGCAACGCGCAACTTTTCAATCATCTCCATTTCTCACATTTTTTCTCTTTTCATCCCAGCCATCTGTATCTATCACTTGTCAGGCTTTGTCCTGCCCCACCTCTCTTCCAGCTTTCTTCCCCATGCCCCTCCCCCCACCGCTACCCCCACCATAATCATTCTGAAGAAGGGTCCTGACCCAAAACATGGCCTATCCATTTTGGTCACAACAAGCTTTCACAAATACCAATCAGATAATGATGAGCTAACCTACTTTCCGTGGATTGTCACCTTGTCGTGGTGGAGAAGCTTGTGTGGACCTGTGATCCTGAGAGCGATGCCATCTGGAGCTATGCTCCTGTTAGGGCCACCCATGGCGGTAAGGTCAAGGGGGAGGTCTCTGACAAAGAGCAATCCAACCAAGACCTCAACGGTGGAATAGACGGAGGATGATGGCTGACCTTAGTGGAGCGTCACAACGGCTGGGAAGGCGGATGAAGGCTGCAGCAGAAAAGGGTCTCCGGCCGTCTTGCACTCCATGCCACTGGATCCTGACCAAGATCTGTCAAGGACCGTGGGGTGGCTGTCTGCGCATCAGTCTCCCCACGTTAAACAATGTCACGCACAGGCGTCCTCTGTATAGGGAATAACACCCTGGAGACACCCATGGTCAACCGTGACAGAAGGGGGCCTTAGAACCTAAGAAGAAGAATCTAATTTAGTTTTAAAAAAGACACACACTATAGGGGTAACACAGTGGGATCTGAAATGTCACCTATTCTCCAGAGATGCTGTCTAATCCGCTGAGTTACTCCAGCACAATGTGTCTTTTTTGGTAAACCAACAACTGCAATTCTTTGAGTTTCTATAGCCACTGCAATACACAACTACAGATGGGACATACTGAGCTTGCAAATAGACCAGGGAAACATATTTTTTGTTTTGTTTGCACACACTCCACCCACTTGTACCTGAAAATGGCAACACAATCTGCTATGCAACCAAAACAGGATATATATATATACTTTTATTTAATTCTTTATTTTGAACAGAATAAAAGAATAAAAAGCAAGTGTGAAACAGCATACAAAAAACAAAACAAGAATATTTATAAAATGTCATAAACAATATCTATAAATAAATGAAATCGTATGTGTCTGAAAAGCAGGAAGAAGCCAAAACTTATTAATTCCCACCCCTTATTCGACTGCTTATAATTATCTTATACAAATTTAGCAGCTGTATGTACACCATATGTACACCAGCAGCTATATATACACCAAATTATTTATATTTATACACTAATCAAATATTTACAAAACCATACAAAAAAATAGAGACAAAAAAGAAAAAAGAAAAGAAATAACCCTCGTATACTATACAGTATCTCAGTCATATATACAACCCATCACCCTATAATCACCCTTCCCAATACAATCAGTATAACAAATATCCCACTCACAATCACCTATCCTCATCCCAATATCCTTTAAAACAAGTGTTTTTGTACATCTTTTTAAACTGAATTATGTTTGTGCTAAGTTTTATCTCCTGTTCCAGACCATTCCACAACTTCACCCCACAGATTGCTATGCACATACTTTTAAGAGTTGTTCTGACATTGGTTTTTAAAAATTATGTTCCCCTCTCAAATTATACCCACCCTGTCTTTCCATAAACAGTTTTTGTAACTTCCTGGAAGTTAATTAAGTTCCTGGAAGTAAATTATTTCTTGCATTGTACATGATTTGGTGATTGTGAGTAGAATATTTGTTATACTGATTGTATTGGGAAGGGTGATTATAGGGTGATGGGTTGTATGGGTCAGTTTTTTCACTTTTTTAAATGTTTTAGTATGTTTTAAAGTATGTGCTTAATGTTCCTTTGTGTGTTTTGTGTGGGGGTGGTGTGGGGGGGTGAGGGGGAAACCGCTTTTGGTCGCCTCCTCCATGGAGAGGCGACTTTTTCCAGGTCGCCTCCCCCGTGGCCTAACATCAAGGATCGGCGCGGCCTTTCCCGGAGACACGCCGGGGCTTCAGCGGCGGGCGCAGCGTGGACTCTCGGCGTGGAGCGGGTGAGCCCTCGCTGGGGCTCGCTGGAGGGGAGCGCTCCGTTTCGCTGGCCCGGGGCAGCCGGCAGCCTGAAGTCGCAGCCTGCAGAGCTCCAGCTGGCGCGGCGTCTACAGCCCGGGATCCCTCGTGGGGGACCCGGGGGAAGAAGAAGCCATCACTGCCGGCCCGCGGCCAACTTCTACCGCGGGGCCGGCATGGACTTACCATCACCCCTGGAGGGGAGCTTCGACCGCCGGCCCTGCAGTCTACGGTGCTTCTGGCTGCGGCGAGGACTTTAAATCTCGACCGCCGGCCTGCGGCCTACAACAACTTAAAGCCGCGGTCTCCGGTGAGGAAGAGCCGATCCTGGACTGACTCTGGACTCTGGTCCTGTCCACGGGGGGGAAATGGAGGAGGACTGGCCAAATTTTTGTGCCTTCCACCACAGTGATGAATGCTGTGGTGGATGTTTGTGTTACATTTTTATTGTGGTTGTGTGTTCTTTATTATTGTATCGCTGCCGACAACCCAAAATTCCACCAGCCTGGCTGTGTGGCAATAAAATACAATACAATACAATACAATATATAACCAGCCTTCCTCTTTTCTGCTTTATATGATTAGTATCCATTTAAAGACCGACCTGAGAATTAAGAATTACCCCAGCATTACTCCAGGTAATCTACTTGTTAATTCTAAAGATCTGGGATGTGCCTGGCACTGTTGCTAACCAATTTAGAAAGTCAGCTCCCATTCAGCTCGAAATTGCATATGAAAGGAAATGTTGTTTGTCTTTAAACTTCAATCGACAAATTGTTTGTCCTTACACTTCAACCTACAACACTTCAATGTTATTTCCCTCAAAATATATAAAAGCAAAAACACTTCACAATAGATTACCCTGACAAAATAGCCACATATTTGTATCGGTGTACTTTGCTGCTCTGTGGTGGTGTGCGAACAAAGGCTGTTCACTTCCAGTGGTAGATTGTGGTGAGTTTGTTTATTTGCTGTTCTAGGGAAAATGGGCATCAAAATGAAAGGAAATAGTTGACCAAACTGGAGTAATCCACGAAACCCATTTGCACTGTTGTTCCACATTAATGTTAAAATAATAGAGAAAGTACACAAAGATACCCATTGGTATCCAAACTGGACCATTAAAGAGCAGCAATTGGTTAAAGAACTACATGAAACATATTCAACCTAATTAAAATGTGTCCTGTCAAATTAAATTCTGAATATAAATATTTGCAGGCTATTGAACCACTTCTTCATGCGCAGTAACTGATGCAGGATAGATAGTCTTTTGCCTATGACAATTGATGTTAATTCCTGCTCATTGAGATCACGAGATGAGAAAAGAAGACTGGCCACTCTATCAATGGATTATTTTACACAAACACAGTCAATCAGTAGGAGATGTGTAGTTACCATCCCGTCAACTCCTCTTTGCAGCATTAAGGTTATAACCTATTGAGAATCAAAAATATTGCAGAGAACCCTCTGGAAAGTTCAAAAGCAGATCTCAAAAAGATGTATGTAAAATTATGAGAAGCATTGG
Organism: Amblyraja radiata; assembly: GCF_010909765.2. Lineage (NCBI taxonomy): Eukaryota > Metazoa > Chordata > Chondrichthyes > Rajiformes > Rajidae > Amblyraja > Amblyraja radiata. The sequence continues at coordinate 14,006,214 of NC_045959.1, read as the reverse complement.
TCGGGTGGATAGTCAAAGCTTTTTAACCAAATGTTAAAGACTACAGGGCATAGCTTCAAGGTAAAATAAACAAAGTTTAAAGGAGACTAGACCAAGTGCAGACCCGTTGGGTCTGTTCCCGCAATGCGCGGTTGCGAAGGGGGGTGGGGGGGTGCGGCCTGACGTCATCGCGCAACACCACGCGTTAGGCGTACGCCGTCAAGATGCCGCGCAACGCTGGGCACGCGATGAGAAGGTGCCCAGCGTGAGGCAAAAAAATGAGTGAGTGGGGGGTGGGGCGTGGGGGGGTGAAGGATTTTATTAAAAATGTGTACAGAAAAATGACTACATTTAATGACGAGTGGATGAGCGAATGTAAAAGTGAAATCTCTAGCGAAATGGTAAAAATCTCGGCATTTCTGCGTCTGGTTTTGGCGGAGTAACGAATCAAAGGCCAAAAATATGACATACACCCACCCACACACACACAGAGTTTTAATAGTATATAGATGTGCAGGGCAAGTTGTTTACCCACAGGGTGGTGGGTGCCTGGCACACATTGCCAGGGGTGGTGATGGAGTTGGATACACTTGTTGAGATTTAAGAGATTTATGAGGCTTTTAAGTAGACACATGGATAGGCAGGGTATGAGGGATATGTATTTAATGCAGGCAGATGAGATGAGTTTATCTTGGCTTTATATTAGGCACAGACATTGTGAACCAAAGGGCCTGTTTAAGAAGATTTGTTGATTGAATCATTAATGCCAAAGAAGGGTAGGTGTACATTTGTAAATAAGAAACACTAACATCAGGCACATCAATGTTTCAGCTGTTCCAAGTTCACCACATTTCCTTGCAAACAGAAATTACCACAGGAGACCACTGTCATGTCTCAATATACTTGTAACAGTGCTCTCCCCACTATGATGAGAACAAATATATGTTGAAAACTCAAGCAATGGAGAAGCTCTGGGAAGGGTGCAGAAGGCCATCGAGTCCCCAGGGTGCCCTAGTGACATGACCTGGACAGCAGTGCTAGTGCCTTCAATGACACACTGAGGAAGCCTCACCTCCAAACTCCCCTGACAGTGCTGACAGCTGCCAAGGCACCCCCTGCAGGCTTGTCAATTGTCAAAGATTCATCACAAAATTAGAAATGTGTTTTACATTTGTTTTAATGTACATGGCATTCTCAAAGAATGAAAAACGATTTAGCTGAAGCAAATTATTTTTTTTAAAACAGCTGTTAAAATATATTAAATATATATTAAAAATATTAACAGGCAGTCCCCAGGATATGATGAGGTTCCATTGCTGGGAACTGTTTGTAACCCAAGATGTATACAAGTGTTGGGAGGGGGTCAGAGAAAGACCTGTGATGGGAGAGGGAGCAGGCATGGGAAGAGCGACCGCCGGCCAGCCTCACTGACTCAGTGAGGAAGTGAATGAGTCTGCTCAGCGCTCCCAGCTCAGCTCAGCTCCACCCAGCCCCTGGTTGCCTCAGCTCGGGATGGTGAGAGAAGGGACGCAGAAATGTCCCGTTCCCATTCAGCAGAAGATGCGTGGAGCAGCCAGAAAATTCATCCCCATCCATCCTGCCGGATTTTTAAAAAATTGAACGTGCAAATATATCTGAAAAATTAAAAACTTTAAACATTACAAGACCAATTTCATTAAAAAAAAAAGTAAATTGCGTTCATCTTTTGCTTCACCTTTCCTTCCCCAGTTGCATCCAATCTCCATAGAAATCAATGGAGTTGGAAATTCCATGTCAGGCCAAAGACTTTAAGACTTTTGCCTTCCTTCACAGTGAGGAGGTGCCTGGTGAACTCACTCACTGTGGTGGATGTTAAATTTGTGTTTATTGTGTGTTTTGTTGTTTTTTTTTGTTTTTTTTTTTTTTTTTTTTATTTTTTATTTTTTTCTTCTAGTATTTTTATTTTTTATAGAAAGCGAGAAAAAGAGAGGGTAGAAAGTTACAAATAAAAGAGGAAGCAAAAAAAAAAAAAAAAAAACACAACAGAAAAACAAGGAAGGTGGAATGGGTTACCTGTGATACATAAATGGAGATAGGTTCGTAGGTTATAAAGTATAGAGTATAGTTTTTCATCTGTTCCTGAGTTCAAGTTTCAGCTGGGTCCTCGTGCTGTGCCAGTCTATCCCTTCAGATAGTTAATGAATGGAGCCCAAATTTTATGGAAAAGATCTTGTTTGTCCATTAAGACAAGTCTAATTCTTTCTAAGTATAGGGTCTCCGACATTTCCGTAATCCACATTTTGATTGTGGGGGTTGTAGGGCCTTTCCAAAATTTTAATATTAATTTTTTTCCGGTTATTATACTGTAATTGAGGAAGTTTCTTTGGTTTGTTGTGAGTGTTAAGCTTTGTTCTGATATTCCAAGTATTATTAATTTTGTGTCTGGGTCCAGTTTTGTATTAATAACTTTTGAAGTTATTTCAAAAATATCTGTCCAGAAATGTTTAAGTTTTATACAGTTTGCAAAAGTATGTGTTAAATTAGCCTCTAAATGTAGACATTTATCACAAATAGGAGAGATTTGTGGGAAAATTCTATTTAGTTTTATTTTAGAGAAGTGTAGTCTATGTAAGACCTTGAATTGTATTAAAATATGTCTGGCATTTAATGAACATTGATGTATTTGTTGTAAACTTTCGTCCCACATATCTTTCGTGATAGGATGACCTATTTCAATTTCCCATTTGTATCTATGTAGTTCGGTCGGTGGTACCTCGTTATTTAGTAGGGTGTTATAAATATAAGCTATTAGTTTTTCAGTATTAGGATGCTTGTTCAGACACTCATCAAGAATTTCTGATTCCCTATTCTTGTAAACTTGTGTATTAGATTTAACATAATCTCTAATTTGTAGATATCTGAAAAAATTATTTGAGTGCAGTCCATAATTCAGTTGTAACTCTTGAAATGAAAGAAAAGTACCTTTCCCATAAAGATGTCCTATATTTTTGATTCCATGATTTTTCCATTGTGTGAAACCTTTGTCCATAAAGGATGATTTGAACAAAGGATTATTTACAATGGGAAGGCAGAGTGGTATATTATTCAATTTTAAATCTTTTTTTATTTGTTTCCAAATTCGTATTCCACTATGTATTATGGGGTTTTCTTTATAGGTTTTTTTGTGCTGTTTTGTGGGGGCAAATATGATCGGTCCAATTTCAAAAGGTATTGTGTGTTTTGTTGTTTTATTATATGTATGACTGCAGGGCACAGAATTTCGTTCAGGCCAGAAGGTCTGAATGATAATAAAGGATACTTTACTTACTGTTGTCGACCAAGTTTCGGATTCTCATTTTTACTTTACATGGGCAGAGGTCCTGGCCTCGGTGTCAAAGTCAGGCCAGTATACCATTCACTGAGAATGTGGATAGCAGAGATTTTAGCTTGAAGTGCTTTGAGAATCATGATACATTGGGTGAATAAAGCTACTATCCCTTGATCAGAAATGGTCATGAAAGCAAGTTTCCAGTTTGCAGCACAGTGTCAAACCTTTGAATCTAGTTTATTATGTAACAGGTTACAATAAACTTTAGATAGACACACAATGCTGGAGTAAGTCTGCGGGACATCTGCGGTAACTCTGCGGGACATATCCATAGGTATATGGACGGGAAAGGAATGGAGGGTTATGATCTGAGTGCAGGTAGATGGGACTGGGGAAAATAAGTGTGCTGAAGGGCTGAGATGGCCTGTTTTCCGTGCTGTAATTGTTATATGGTTATATGGTTATACGACAGGCAGCATCTCTGGAGAGAAGGTCTTCAGACCCGAAACGTCACCCATTCCTTCTCTCCAGAGATGCTGCGTGTCCTGCTGAGTTACTTCAGCATTTTGTGTCTATCTTCAGTATAAACCAGCATCTGCAGTTCCTTCCTACACAGTAATCTTTACCCAGCCGACATCTACTGTCAAATCAGTGGGGAGCAAGAAATTCAACAGTAAGTGGCAACTATTACTAACGGTCCTAAATATGGCTCTGGGATTAACCCTGTTGTTGTACAAGGCTCAGCATACTGGGTAAAGCTGCCCCCAGCAAATGATCCATCGTGGGCTGAAATCGATGAGCAGCTTGTTGCTGACTCTGGTTTATTTCCCATCAAATGCTCAGGCCTGGTTGGTCATGACCATGATGCAACTTGATATACACAACAAAAGTGACACTGTCGGAACACTAATCTGGTGCATCAAAGTCTCAAGCGGACACTGCCCTTAGCAAAGGAACGGCCAGAGAGCAACTTGTTGAAAAATCAGAGGAGGGAAAGGCCTTGCTTACTGGCACATTAGCTCTGTTGTCAAAGGTATAGAATTTCCACTTCGAGTGCAGTTGCTAATTCTGGTTAAGATTGCGCACAAAAAGTTTCTTCCACTCATGCCTCCTCCACTGGAGTTTACAGCCAACCCCACATACATGCACTCAAAACCTCAAAACATAATCTTATTTTTAAATATTACTCAGAATTGTTTTTCCTTCATGCGACTGAAGTTGGTATATGGTGATACTCGATGAATTAGTATTTAGCATGAAAAGAATTAGGACTGCTCTGTCAATATACTACCTGAAGGCAATGATATGAAATGATTAGTGTTTTCTTTCAACACCGTGCATAAAAACTAGTTGCTCGTTATATTGACATATATTAGCAAGACCTTTGGTAAATTAAACCACAAATAACATTGAAAATGATTTAAAATACATCTCAAGACGAACTTGTACTCAGGGGATCAAGCAATTTTTGGATTTCCCTTGAAGTCTCCGCGTAAGGGCACAATTAGTGGGAACTCCCATTGGGAGTTAACATGCCCTCTGGATGGGGCCTGTTTGAAGTTCACTGATTTTACAAATAGCCTGAATGCAAACATTTCCTCATAACTCTGGTTAAATCAATTTTGGTCAGAGTGCATCAAACAATTAAAATATCAACTGGCATTCAATGCCAATAAAGGTGAATACAAATGTTCAGCATGTTATAGATCCATTCCAATCATTCTTCTGCAAGGATTACAGGCCCTCAAGGGGATGCACCAAAATTTGCCTTAAGTACCCACATAGGATATTATTGTTGAGATCTCCAGGGTTAGAATACCATCTTTGGACTCACTAATTACCCTAGAAATTGTGTTTTAACCATATAAACAATTACAGCACGGAAACAGGCCATCTCGGCCCTACAGGTCCGTGCCGAGCACTTATTTTCCCCTAGTCCCATCTACCTGCACTCAGACCCTAACCCTCCATTCCTTTCCCATCCATATACCTATCCAATTTATTTTTAAATGATAAAATCGAACCTGCCTCCACCACTTCCACTGGAAGCTCATTCCACACAGCTACCACTCTCTGAGTAAAGAAGTTCCCCCTCATGTTACCCCTAAACTTCCATCCCTTAATTCTGAAGTCATGTCCTCTTGTTTGAATCTTCCCTACTCTCAATGGGAAAAACTTATCCATGTCAACTCTGTCTACCCCTCTCATCATTTTAAAGACCTCTATCAAGTGCCCCCTTAACCTCCTGCGCTCCAAAGAATAAAGACCTAACTTGTTCAACCTTTCTCTGTAACTTAGTTGTTGAAACTCAGGCAACATTCTAGTAAATCTCCTCTGTACTCTCTTGTTGACATCCTTCCTATAATTGGGCGACCAAAATTGTACATCATACTCCAGAATTGGTCTCACAAATGCCTTGTACAATTTTAACATTACATCCCAACTTCTATACTCAATGCTCTGATTTATAAAGGCTAGCACACCAAAAGCTTTCTTTACCACCCTATCTACATGAGATTCCACTTTCAAGGAACTGTGCACAGCTATTCCAGTTATTTTATTGGTTCATAAATGCAGGCAGGCCATTTAATGCATCTTGTAAATGCATTTCCAACCTATTTTCATGGCAGATGTATACATTTGCTCAAGGCCTTTCTATCTCGTAGCGAAACACAGGTGCGTGGTTCAATGTTCTGAATGGGAAACCAACAGTTGAACGCTAATGCCCAGAAAGAAACTGCAGGTGCTGGTTTAAACCGAAGATAGACACAAAATGCTGGAGTAACTCGGCAAGTCAGGCAGCATCTCTGGAGAAAAAGATTGGGTGACGTTTTGCATCAGAACCCTTCTTCAGACTGAGAGTCAGGGGAAAAGGAATCAAGAGATATAGAAGGTGATGTAGAGAGAAATAGAACAAATGAATTATTCTGCCTGATCCGTTGAGTTACTGCAGCATTTTGTGTCTATCGTCAGTGGAGCACTAAAGCATCAGCATAAAACCAGGTCACTATAGTACAGGGGATGAGAGGATTGGCCTGTCAAGAGAGGCCAGCGGAATAACAAGGGGTGATCTTATTGAGACATAGAAGATCCTGAGGGGGCATTGCAGAATAGCCATTGAGATGTTTTCACCTGTGGGAGAGTGTCAAAAGATACAAACACAGTTACAAGTTAAGGGGACAGTCTTTAAAATGGAGATATGCAAAAAAATTATTTTCGCAGAGCTTGTTGAATTTCTAGAATTCTCCCTCCCCTTAAAGAGTTTAGTTTTAATTTTTGATTACTTTTAGTTTTAGCCTACCCACTCTTCTTTCCATATAACCATATAACCATATAACAATTACAGCACGGAAACAGGCCATCTCGGCCCTTCTAGTCCGTGCCGAACACTTATTCTCCCCTAATCCCATCTACCTGCACTCAGACCATAACCCTCCATTCCTTTCCCGTCCATATAACTATCCAATTTATTTTTAAATGATAAAAGCAAACCTGCCTCCACCACTTCCACTGGAAGCTCATTCCACACAGATACCACTCTCCGAGTAAAGAAGTTCCCCCTCATGTTACCCCTAAACTTCTGTCCCTTAATTCTCAAGTCATGTCCTCTTGTTTGAATCTTCCCTACTCTCAGTGGGAAAAGCTTGTCCACATCAACTCTGTCTATCCCTCTCATCATTTTAAAGGCCTCTATCAAGTCCCCCCTTAACCTTCTGCGCTCTCTCCTTGTGTTCCCTTGTACCACATATACGACTGTGCTACAGATAACATGGCTCTGCTGAGAAACTGGCGCACACCCCTGCATTCCCTGTTCCTGAAGGTTGCTATGCTGGGATCCAGCATGCCGGGAACATGATGCAAGTCCTTGGTTTTTCAATGGCATCACAGGGTCAATGAATCAACTACGTCATTGCGTGGAGAGGCTGCCCCTGAGGATCCCATAGCTGCCCATCATCATGCCAAGCAGAGGGCAAACCTGAGCCCCAAATCGCAGCTGTGAACAGCCATGCACGCACTCAGCCGGCCCAATACCAAGCTCCTTCAAAGACATCCTCCCTGCACTGAACTGGCACAGCACAGCATGAACAGAGACCTTTTAAAAAAAAAGTAGATTGGGATAGCTATCTGTGAGTGTTGGAACTGAAAGTCAAAGAGCAATGCTGTGCAGAAAGTTAGGTGTCAGTGTACATTTGCCTTCTGTGCAAATATATATTGACACACTTCCTCATTCTCAACAAGCCCATAGTGAGATAAGGCCTGGGAAACAATATCACATTCGAGGTGTTTATGGACTAGGATTTAGAGAAATATGTTCAAAGCCCACCGCAGTGACTGTGGACTTAACACATATTAGATTAAGTGATTGTCATAGAAAGATATGAATCTAATGGTGGCTTTGAAACAGCTGTGATGGTTTAATGAAGGAAGTCTGGTCCATTTGGGTCTTCAGAACAGCAATGTGGTCGATTCATAATTGGCCAGTGAAATGGTCTAGAAAGCCACTCATAGATTCAGAGAATCGTCGAGAGATAGAGCATGGAAACATGTCCTTCATCTCATTAAGTCGCCACAGACCATCAACCAATCACTTTATACTATTCCAACATAAATCCAATGTTTTATTCTCTTCGCATTCTCTTTAACAACCCCCAGGATTTTACTACTCACCTACCCACATGGTGGGCATAGTGATGGACAGCTATGAGAATGGCTAATTACCCAACCAAGCAATTTTAGGCACCATATCTGAGGAAGGATATGCTGGCTCCGGAGAGGGTCCAGAGGAGGTTTACAAGTATGATCCCAGGAATGAGTAGGTTAACTTATGATGAGTGTTTGTCGGCACTGGGCCTGTACTTGCACGAGTTTAGACGAATGAGGGGGGTACCTCATTGAAACATACAGAATAGCGAAAGGCTTGGGTAGAATGGATGTGGAGAGGATATTTCCACTAGTGGGAGAGCCTAGGACTAGAGGTCATAGCCTCAGAATTAAAGGACGTTATTTTAGGAAGGTGATGTGGAGATGTGAAGAGATTTCTTTAGTCAGAGGGAGGTGAATCTGTGGAATTCTTGGCACAGAAGGCTGTGGAGGCCATCAGTGGATATTTTAAAGGCATAGTTAGATAGATTCTTGATTAGTACAGGTGTCAGAGGTTATGGGGTGAAGGCGGGAGAAAGGGGTTAGGAGGGAGAGATAGATCAGCCATGATTGAATGGCGGAGTAGACTTGATGGGCCGAATGGCCTAATTCTGCTCCTATTCCCTATGACCTTATGACCTAACCCTTATGTATTTGATGTGGAGAATACTGGAGCATCTGAAGGAAACCCTCAGAGTCATCAGGAGAAGGTGCAAACTCTAATCAGACAGCACCAAGTTCAGGATTACACCCGGATCACTGACACTTGGGTGCTGTCTGTGTGGAGTTACAGGTCATTGTGAATTATTCCCAATTTTAGTTTAGTTTAGAGATACAGCGTGGAAACAGGCACTTCGACACTCCGAGTCCGCGCCGATCAGTGATCCTCGCACACCAGCACTATCCTACTCACACTAGGGACAAATGACAATTGTTGTTTACAATATTACCAAGCCAATTAACCTACAAACTTGTACATCTTGGGAGTGTGGGAGGAAACCAGAGCACCAGGAGAAAACCCACGCAGGTCACGGGGAGAACGTACCAACCCCGTACAGACAGCGCCCGTAGTCAGGATCGGACCCGGGTCTCTGGCGCTGTAAGCCAGCAACTCTACCTCCGCGCCACCGTGCAGCTATGTAGGTGGTTGGGAGGATAAACGGGTAGGAGTTGATGGGCATGTGAGAGAGAATGAGTTGCAGGGAAAATATGAGGGTGATTGAAAGTGATAGGACTGCTCTGAAAGGCAGCAGAGAAAATATAAAAATATAGGAAATCCCCAGTGTGACTTATCTCCACAAACAGAAAGTGGATACACTCTGCTGCTCGGAGTTTTCAAGGTTTTCATAAAGGTTTAATTCCAGGATATCTATGACTTGTTTGGGTATTTGGAGGCTACAATATACGGCAAGAATTCTAATTACCACCTAGCAAGTTTCTGATCTTCTTACAGCCCCCCCACCTGGGGCAAATAGTTAACTGGATTTCTGCAGGTATGTTACTGATGTTTTAACACACGTCTTCCTAATTTTTTACAATATCTTGAGTTCTTTCAAAGGCCCAGCGCAGGTTGGTGGGAGGGGGGGGGGGGGGGGGGGATGTTGAAACGTTAAAGTGCCGCAAGGCTGTTTGTTATCTGCCAACAAGCTAATGATTGCGATGTTTACGTTACAGCCACGGGAGATCAGAGCAGTGTAAAAGCTTGCCTGATCCCTGCACCTTCTGCGAAAGGTATTTAAATTGAACCTTGACAAAAATGTGCATTGCTCCCTGAAGGAAATGTGAGGTCTGTAAGGTTGATGTGCGAGAGGCCAGAATTGTCAGCCCTAATTAAGAAGTGACAGAATCTTGTGAGAAGTGATCACACCAGCTCATCGCTGGGCCCAGTTTCTGGTCCATTCCCAATGCTATCTTGTAATTCCTAGCGTTGGCTTGGACATGCTGCTGACTAGTATTGTTTTGACAGAAAAGAGAACAAGGTTTAGAGACTTACATAGAAACATAGAAACATAGAAATTAGGTGCAGGAGTAGGCCATTCGGCCCTTCGAGCCTGCACCGCCATTCAATATGATCATGGCTGATCATCCAACTCAGTATCCCGTACCTGCCTTCTCTCCATACCCTCTGATCCCCTTAGCCACAAGGGCCACATCTAACTCCCTCTTAAATATAGCCAATGAACTGGCCTCGACTACCCTCTGTGGCAGGGAGTTCCAGAGATTCACCACTCTCTGTGTGAAAAAAGTTCTTCTCATCTTGGTTTTAAAGGATTTCCCCCTTATCCTTACGCTGTGACCCCTTGTCCTGGACTTCCCCAACATCGGGAGCAATCTTCCTGCATCTAGCCTGTCCAACCCCTTAAGAATTTTGTAAGTTTCTATAAGATCCCCTCTCAATCTCCTAAATTCTAGAGAGTATAAACCAAGTCTATCCAGTCTTTCTTCATAAGACAGTCCTGACATCCCAGGAATCAGTCTGGTGAACCTTCTCTGCACTCCCTCTATGGCAATAATGTCCTTCCTCAGATTTGGAGACCAAAACTGTACGCAATACTCCAGGTGTGGTCTCACCAAGACCCTGTACAACTGCAGTAGAACCTCCCTGCTCCTATACTCAAATCCTTTTGCTATGAAAGCTAACATACCATTCGCTTTCTTCACTGCCTGCTGCACCTGCATGCCCACTTTCAATGACTGGTGTACCATGACACCCAGGTCTTGCTGCATCTCCCCTTTTCCTAGTCGGCCACCATTTAGATAATAGTCTGCTTTCCTGTTTTTGCCACCAAAATGGATAACCTCACATTTATCCACATTATACTGCATCTGCCAAACATTTGCCCACTCACCCAGCCTATCCAAGTCACCTTGCAGTCTCCTAGCATCCTCCTCACAGCTAACACTGCCCCCCAGCTTAGTGTCATCCGCAAACTTGGAGATATTGCCTTCAATTCCCTCATCCAGATCATTAATATATATTGTAAATAGCTGGGGTCCCAGCACTGAGCCTTGCGGTACCCCACTAGTCACTGCCTGCCATTGTGAAAAGGACCCGTTTACTCCTACTCTTTGCTTCCTGTTTGCCAGCCAGTTCTCTATCCACATCAATACTGAACCCCCAATGCCGTGTGCTTTAAGTTTGTAAACTAATCTCTTATGTGGGACCTTGTCGAAAGCCTTCTGGAAGTCCAGATACACCACATCCACTGGTTCTCCCCTATCCACGCTACTAGTTACATCCTCGAAAAATTCTATAAGATTCGTCAGACATGATTTACCTTTTGTAAATCCATGCTGACTTTGTCCAATGATTTCACCACTTTCCAAATGTGCTGCTATCCCATCTTTAATAACTGACTCTAGCAGTTTCCCCACTACCGATGTTAGACTAACTGGTCTGTAATTCCCCGTTTTCTCTCTCCCTCCCTTCTTAAAAAGTGGGGTTACGTTTGCTACCCGCCAATCCTCAGGAACTACTCCAGAATCTAAAGAGTTTTGAAAGATTATTACTAATGCATCCACTATTTCTGGAGCTACTTCCTTAAGTACTCTGGGATGCAGCCTATCTGGCCCTGGGGATTTATCGGCCTTTAATCCATTTAATTTACCCAACACCACTTCCCGGCTAACCTGGATTTCACTCAATTCCTCCAACTCCTTTGACCCGCGGTCCCCTGCTATTTCCGGCAGATTATTTATGTCTTCCTTAGTGAAGACGGAACCAAAGTAGTTATTCAATTGGTCCGCCATATCCTTGTTCCCCATGATCAACTCACCTGTTTCTGACTGCAAGGGACCTACATTTGTTTTAACTAATCTCTTTCTTTTCACATATCTATAAAAACTTTTGCAGTCAGTTTTTATGTTCCCTGCCAGTTTTTTTCATAATCTATTTTTCCTTTCCTAATTAAGCCCTTTGTCCTCCTCTGCTGGTCTCTGAATTTCTCCTAGTCCTCCGGTATGCTGCTTTTTCTGGCTAATTTGTACGCATCATCCTTCGCTTTGATACTATCCCTGATTTCCCTTGTTATCCACGGATGCACTACCTTCCCTGATTTATTCTTTTGCCAAACTGGGATGAACAATTTTTGTAGTTCATCCATGCAGTCTTTAAATGTCTTCCATTGCATAGCCACCGTCAACCCTTTTAGAATTAATTGCCAGTCAATCTTGGCCAATTCACGTCTCATACCCTCAAAGTTACCTTTCTTTAAGTTCAGAACCATTGTTTCTGAATTAACAATGTCACTCTCCATCCTAGTGAAGAACTCAACCATATTATGGTCACTCTTGCCCAAGGGGGCACGTACAACAAGACTGCTAACTAACCCTTCCTCATTACTCAATACCCAGTCTAAAATAGCCTGCTCTCTCGTTGGTTCCTCTACATGTTGATTTAGATAACTATCCCGCATACATTCCAAAAAATCCTCTTCCTCAGCACCCCTGCCAATTTGATTCACCCAATCTATATGTAGATTGAAGTCACCCATTATAACGGTTTTGCCTTTGTCGCACGCATTTCTAATTTCCTGTTTGATACCATCTCCAACTTCACTACTACTGTTAGGTGGCCTGTACACAACACCCACCAGCGTTTTCTGCCCCTTAGTGTTTCGCAGCTCTACCCCTACCGATTCCACATCCTGCAAACTAATGTCCTTCCTTTCCATTGCGTTAATCAGTTGCTACTTGGTGAGCTGTTGATTACCTGTGTCCATCACAGAATCACAGAGTGGTATAACATGGCCATTCAGCCCTTCAATTTGGTGCTAGTTTTTTGCTAGTTTCACTTTCCTGCCCTTTGCCAGAACCTTATAAATGCAAGTACTCATCCGGTTCGCTTTCAAAAGTTACCAAGACCTTTTGCCTCCATTATGAACCTTGTAGTGCCACGAAATACCAAATAATTACGTCCAATAACATTTTTTTCCTCATGTCATTTTATAGGTCTTTCCCAATCACCTTCATCCTTGGTTCTTCATCTCTCTGCACATGGGGATGCATGGAGCTGGTACACAACTGATGGACTGAATGGATTTACTCCACGTTCTATGATTCTGTGATAAGCAGATGTCTGAACAACAGTAATCAAGGAACACTCCAAGTAGCTATTGCAAAATCGAAGACCTTCCTCCTTTTCGCTAACCACCAGCTCTTGTCAGTATAGTATTTGAGTATTGGAGCAGGGAGGTTCTACTGCAGTTGTACAGGGTCTTGGTGAGACCACACCTGGAGTATTGTGTACAGTTATGGTCTCCTAATCTGAGGAAAGACATTCTTGCCATAGAGGGAGTACAGGGAAGGTTCACCAGACTGATTCCTGGGATGGCAGGACTTTCATATGAAGAAAGAATGGATAGACTCGGCTTGTGCTCGCTAGAATTTAGAAGATTGAGGGCGGATCTTATAGAAACTTACAAAATTCTTAAGGGGTTGGACAGGCTAGATGCAGGAAGATTGTTCCCGATGTTGGGGAAATCCAGAACAAGGGGTGACAGTTTAAGGATAAGGAGGAAGTCTTTTAGGACCGAGATGAGAAAAACATTTTTCACACAGAGAGTGGTGAATCTCTGGAATTCTCTGCCACAGAAGGTAGTTGATTGAGGCCAGTTCATTGGCTATATTTAAGAGGGAGTTAGATGTGGCCCTTGTGGTTATAGGTATCAGGGGGTATGGAGAGAAGGCAGGTACAGGATTCTGAGTTGGATGATCAGCCATGATCATATTGAATGGCGGTGCAGGCTCGAAGGGCCGAATGATCTACTCCTGCACCTATTTTCTATGTTTCTATGTTTCTATGTCAGCACATCCAATCCATTGTGAGGAATTTCAGGTTAGCATTGGCATGGACAAGAATCTGTACCCGGAGATGAGTTGGTGAGATCACTGTTCAGAAGATTCTCTCACTTCTTATCCCACACTGGTGGTTCTGCCCACTCGTAAATCAAACTCTCAAACCCCACATTTCCTTAGGGGTAATTCACCAAATTTCAATCAAAATATCTTTCGCACAAAGGTAAAGAGATGAGGTGAGCATTTACACCTCCTTGTTCTCTATCTATTTTGCCTCAACCTTTCATGTCTAAATATCCACGACAGTTCCGCTCTCAACCTCAGCTTCTCCAATTCTTCTGCTAAGCATCTTCTTGTATTAGTCAGAGGTTTGTACAAATTTTGAAACACATTGTGTCAAATGAAGATTGGATTTTTGCTTCTTTGCATTATCGAAATGTCTGTGTTGATTAAATACAGCGAACCGCAGGATGTGGGAAAAGACGGGAAGAGAAGGTTGTCCAAGAAGGAACTGCAGATGCTGGAAAATCGAAGGTACACAAAAATGCTGGAGAAACTCAGCGGGTGCAGCAGCATCTATGGAGCGAAGGAAATGGGTAACGTTTCGGGCCGAAACCCTTCTTCAGAAGAGATGGTTCTGAAAGTTCAGACGGGAAGAGAAGGTTTAAGAAGGAACTGCAGATGCTGGAAAATCGAAGGTACACAAAAAAGCTGGAGAAACTCAGCGAGTGCAGCAGCATCTATGGAGCGAAGGAAATAGGCAATGTTTCGGCCGAAACCCTTCTTCAGAGGGAAGAGAAGGTTATTTGGATCCAGGAAGACCAGCATTGTTTCAAGGTGAATGTGTGCGACTGCGAGTTTGTTTCACCCCTGCCGGACCACAATAGGCTTCTTTCAGCCCAGCACATGTGCCCACATTGTAGGACTTCCCCACAAACTGCAGCAACCACTTCACCACTTGACCAGCACAAACACACCCACTCTGGGGCAATGCAACGGTTAATTCGAGGAAGGTGCAAGTGAGCAGTGGTGTGATGGTAGCAGAGCAGATGACAGGAACCTGCTGCCCAATGAAACCAACTATGGGTGCTTCCTCTGTTCAGCTGAAATCTCCTTCATGTAAAGAATCTGTTGGCTGTGTGGACTTACCTAGCAGGAGCAGAGGGGGTCGTTGGGGAACTTCACAGATGCCAGGCTGTGGATGCTAAGTCAATGGATATTTTTAAGGCAGAGATTGACAGATTCTTGATTAGTAAAGGTGTCAGGGGTTGTGGGGAGAAGGCGGGAGAATGCGGTTAAGAGGGAAAGATAGATCAGACATGATTGAATGTCAGAGTAAACTTGATGGGCCGAATGGCCTCATTCTTCTCCTATAAAATGAATTTATGTACAATACAATACAATACAATTTATTTGTGTCATTTGAACCTCATTGAGGTTCAAACGAAATTTGGTTTCTGCAGTCATACACACAAGAAAAAGAACCAAGACACAACATAATTTACACAAACAAGGCAAAGTCTTATCTCTTTGAACTTAAATGATGCGTAATGAATAGGAAGAGCCTACTTCAAATGCAAAGGATATCCAATTAAAGTAATGGATAAAATGATTAGTCAAGAAGTTCAATAGTCAAGAGTGTTTAATTGTCATATGTACCAAAACGGAACAATAAAATTCGGAAATTCTTACTTGTGTCAATGTTCGTTTCTTAAAAAGCAGATAGCAACAAAAACTGTTACAGGCAAACCATGGCAATCTGTGATTGATTTGTCAGACGAGAGTGGCAAAGATCTCCAATGAGCACAAACGTTGCTCAGTACTTCTCGGGCTCCACTAACAGAACAAAGGAAAGCTAGCACAATTATAAATTTTTCTTGTCAGTAAAACACTCCTACCAATGACTGACAGACTCTGTAGCCTTTCAGAATGTAAGAAAAGCTGGGTCCAAATCAAGCTCATCCAATAACAAGTTATTACTTATCTCTGAAGCGTCAGCTATCTTTTTCAATCTCTTTATGGCCTTGAAAAGAAGCACAGGCTATTACATAGAAGCATAGAAACATGGAAACTAGGTGCAGGAGGAGGCCATTCGGCCCTTCAAGCCAGCACCGCCATTCATTGTGATCATGGCTGATCATCCCCTATCAATAACCCGTGCCTGCCTTCTCCCCATATCCCTTGACTCCACTAGCCCCGAGAGCTCTATCTAACTCTCTCTTAAATCCATCCAGTGACTTGGCCTCCACTGCCCTCTGTGGCAGGGAATTCCATAAATTCACAACTCTCTGGGTGAAAAAATTACGCAGGCTGCCATCTTAATGTCTTTATTGAAAAGACAACCTCTCCGCCATATTGTGTTCCATATCATTTACAAAGTCATTCAGACTTGGCACCGAGCCATTCTTTTGTTCTACTAGTCCAGGGATGGGGAACTGCATGCGGCCTTCTAGGCCATTAAGTGCGGCCTTTTGAATGAATCCAAATTAGAACAAATCCTTTTAATTTTATTAATATGTTTTTGTTCATCTTTTATTATTTTAATTTTAATTTTTAAATGAACCTATTTAAAATACCAAAGAGTGAAAGAAGATTCAACGAAATAATCCTCCCCGACTGACGGCCACAATTAAAACATTAGTAAGTCATGAGGGCTATTTTAACAAAATAATGCACATTGTGAAGTATATCTAATTGAAGTTTCTTGGATGCGGCCTTATTAGATTACAGCTAACTTAATGTGGCATCCCCACCCCTGTACTAGTCCATGCTTTTGTAGAAGAATGACTACATTTTAGATTTTACTATTAGATTTGACTATTAGCTCTTTCACTTGCAGCAGCACAACAGGCTTGTAAACAATGTACTCAATGGATACCATAATAAATAAACAAAAGAAAGTTCAATAACTATTAAAAAAAACAGTGCAAACAATAGCCAGAAGTCCCTAATGCAATCATGACAGTTTGTAGTTTGTAACTTAGTAGGTGTTTGTAGTGTTCAATAGTTGTTGGGAAGAGGCTGTTCCTGATGCTGAAGGTCACAGTTTTCAAACTTAGTACTTCTTCCCAAAAGTAAGAATGAGATGAGAGCATTGCCAGAGTGGTGTGAGTCCTTGATGATGCTGGCTGCCTTTTTGAGGAATGGAATCATCGGAGCATAAGGCCAAATGGGACCTTTTGGCACATCCTGTACTTACCAACTGTAATGACCATCCATGCTAATCTCATTTGTCCACACTAATTCCATATATCTCTATCCCTTCCCCACGTATGAGCAGAGAAATGTATTCAGAGATGTATTGGTGAGTAACTGCAGCCACAATATTCCTATTGGACAATATTCCACATTGGCTGAGCAAGATATGTCTGACATAAAAGTAGAAACACTTCAGCACATCCAGGGCATCTGTGAAAAGAAAAAACAAGACTAATATTTTGGGTTGAAGACCTTTCATCCGAATGAAAAAGAATATTGAATCCTGATGTAATTAAGTCTGCCTTGTTTCATGCTTCTTAATAATAATAATAATGGATGGGATTTATATAGCGCCTTTCTAATACTCAAGGCGCTTTACATCGCATTATTCATTCACTCCTCAGTCACACTCGGTGGTGGTAAGCTACTTCTGTAGCCAGCAGCTGCCCTGGGGCAGACTGACGGAAGCGTGGCTGCCATTCTGCGCCTACGGCCCCTCCGACCACCACCAATCACTCACACACATTCACACACAGGCAAAGGTGGGTGAAGTGTCTTGCCCAAGGACACAACGACAGTATGCACTCCAAGCGGGATTCGAACCGGCCACCTTCCGGTCGCCAGCCGAACACTTAGCCCATTGTGCCATCTTGTCACCCACCTCCACCATATGGGTGGAATAATTGGATTCAGTAACATTGTGGTTAAGAAGCCAAACTGCTGACCCCCATTTCAATGGTGACAATAATTAATTAAATATACATAACTAAGTGAAAAATGGTGAACACGAAATAACAGGTTAAAATGCATCCTGGTTCGTTAACATTCTGCGAGAAAATAAATTTGTACTTTTCACCTTGCCGAGCCTGGTCCCTTGGTCAGAGAGTTGACTTTTAAAAATAGTCTGAGATGAAATGGCTCAGCTAATCATTCAGTTCAGGACATAGTTGAGGATGTGTAACATAAACCATGTTCAATCTTGCATCTCGTGTTTCACAGATGAAATAGCCAGCAACCAAGAAGCTAGGATGATTTCCAAGAATGGTGCCTGGACAGAGAGCACGGTATATATTCCCTTTAATCATATGCATGCCATTTAATCACCAGCTGACTGTCAGTCGCAATCATTGCTGACAACCCCTGCCCCACCTCACTTTCTACAAGGGTAATTTTGTGACACTACTTATCTTTGGTGAGAAAATCATTCCCTGTGGTCAATCCACCTCACGCTTTTCAATGAAGGAGTCAGGGATTTTGCACAAGGGTAATGCGGACTAACAGAGTAGTGTGCCTTCCTTGGTTTTACAACTTTAATTTCTCACTCCCATACATTGCAAATGTCTGGGACATAGAAATTGAAACTGTGCTCTTCTTTGCTGTGAATAAGGAGCCAAAAAGCATCGCATGCACTTGGTTGGTGCTCGAAGCTCATATAAAACTCTGCTCGGCATTTCCAATGGTGGAGCATGTCTTGTCTGCCACTCGCACATTTTCCGATCTACTAAACACTCCATCTGGCTCGAGCTTGATTTCAACTTTGCATCCAAATCTCACTGTGACCTAATCCTCCTCAAGATATGTTATTACATCCAGTCTGATAACCATCTGAAGTTTATGTGTTCTTCCATTGCTGATGTCTTTTCATTTTTCAACCATTGACAACCTCTTCACTTACCTTATGGAATCCCATCACCATCCCTCCCCTCCTCCGGATCTCTTCCGTAAATCATGCCTGCCCCAACCTGGCCACTGGCTGCCTGCCCTACTAGAAACATAGACACATAGAAAATAGGTGCAGGAGTAGGCCATTCAGCCCTTCGAGCCTGCACCGCCATTCAATATGATCATGGCTGATCATCCAACTCGGTATCCCATACCTGCCTTCTCTCCATACCCCCTGATCCCTTTAGCCACAAGGGCCACATCTAACTCCCTCTTAAATATAGTCAATGAACTGGCCTCAACTACCTTCTGTGGCAGAGAATTCCACAGATCCACCACTCTCTGTGTAAAAAATGATTTTCTCATCTCGGTCCTAAAAGACTTCCTTCTTATCCCAAATTTTTTTTATTTATTTTTTTAGTCCAGAACAAGGGGTCACAGTTTAAGGATACTGTCATTTTCAATGGCATATTTTGCCTAATGATGATCTGCTGGGCATTTTACCATGCTCAATATAACATGCAAAGACAACATGTTGCGGGAATGAAATTCCTTGTGTAACTTAAGTAACAAAATATGTTTACACATTTTTCTGAATTTCCTGCCTCTGTCACTTTCATTATGTTGTAAGAGTTTGCAAAATATATAAACCATATTACCGGGACGTGATGTGATCAGGCTGAGATTATGCTTTGCAATTTCCATGCCTGGATACCGATCAAAATTGCATCACATGCTGGCGGATATAAGCCTATAAAATACTGTCAGCATAAAACATTGCTGTGCTGTGGATGGAATAGAATTTGTAACAAAATGTGCAGCCGAACACTCAGTCTTTCTGAAAGAAAGCATAAATTTGACCATTAAGGCAGACATGTGGGTATCAAACTAATGAATAATTTTAGCACTGCTGGGAGAACGGGGTGTGACAGGTAATTGTGATTTTCAGTTTTAAAACTGCCTGCGCCTTAATGTGTACCCAGAGAAGGAGATGTATTTATATTCACTCTGTCTTCTCTCAGTTCTATCAGAAGCATCTAATGATTCTGGCCTGTGTGAGGACAAATCTTTCAAACTCAGCAAAAACCAAATCACCTGCAACTTGCTGAGTAAATGGTGAAATTATCTTCCCGGAGCTAGTTCAAGCGTTTCATTGCCTGTCATTTACTGCTGTCTGACAGGGTTGAAATTTGCTCCCTTCTCACTGACTGGCCCGTGGTCTAAACTAGGCACTTTCTTTGCTTTGTCTAATCCTTGTTTGCATTCCCCTTGAGCACACAGAGTTAAGGACAATTAAAGCCAAAGGTTTACTGTGAAAAATGGACAAAGCAAATTGCGTTTTCACAAGTAATATATTTCTTCTGAAGTACGAAGATTCCAAAGCTTGTTTTTGGGTAGGTTATGCCACAAGAAGGAAGAAGTTACCGAACATTCCATTTGTTTGGTATCTTAAATGAAGAAAAGGCCATTTAAAAAAATTCATTCAAGGGATGAGGGCTTCATATGTTGAGCATTTAATTGCCCAAATATAATTGCCCTTAAGAAGGTACCGGTGAACCACTGCAGTCTTGGTGAGGAGGGTATACCCACAATGATGTTCGGCGTGAGAGAGATAGGTTAGTTTAGTGTCACATGTACCGAGGTACAGTGAAAAGCTATTTTGTTGCGTGCTATCCAGTCAGCGGAAAAGGGCCTGTCCCACGAGCATGCGACCTGCATGCGGCAAGCGCGACCAAACCGGAAGCGGGGGCCGCGCGGAGGTCGAGTGAACCCCGTACAGGGCCGGTCCCACCAGCATGCGCCTGCATTCGGCGAGCGCGACCAAACCAGAAGCGGGGGCCGCGCGGAGGTCGAGTGAGTGACGTGAAGTTCGAGCGTACGGCTTCCAGACGCTGCGTATGCCCGTCGAGGCGGTGCGTATGGCGTCGAGGCGGCTGCGGGCCGGCAGGCCGTTGCCGCGCGGAATTTTAGAACACGGTCAGTTTTTCGGAGCCCCGCGCGATGTCGGGACCAGCTCCGCACAACTCCATACGGCTCCGGCGATCGAAGTGGGACTGGCCCCGCGAGGCTGTACGGCTCAAGCGACCACGTTAGGTTGCGCTTGACGCATGGAGTCGCATGCTCGTGGGACAGGCCCTCAAGGCTGTACATGATTACAATCAAGCCGTCCGCAGTGTAAGAAATGTTGCTAGACACAAAATGCTGGAGTAACTCAGCAGGACAGGCGGCATTTCTGGAGAGAAGGAATGGGTGATGCTTCAGGTTGAGATCCTTCTTTAGTGATATAAGGGGAGAGGGAAATACATAGATAAGGATGAGTAAGGAGTGAAAATAGGACAAAGGGGATGGAGTTCAACGAAAATGTAGAATAGATCATTGTTAGCTGGGATAAGATAAGGACAACAAAGCAAACTGAGATGAAATGTAGTTGGAGTCAGTAAGGCTCGTCGGAGAACTGGGAAGGGGGAGGGGATTGAGAAAGATGAAAAGCAAGGGTTACTTGAAGTTGGAGAAGTCAATGTTCATACCGCTGGGGTGTGAGCTGCCCGAGCAAATTCTGAGGTGCTGTTCGTCCAAATAACGCTGGGCCTCACTTTGACAATCGAGGAGGCCCAGGACAGAAAGGTCAGTTTGGGAATGGGAAGGGGAGTTAAAATGTTCAGCAACCAGGAGATCAGGTAGGTTTAGGCAGGCTGAGCGGAGGTGTTCAGCGAACTGATCGGCTAGCCTTTGCTTGAAATGTTGCTGCTGGAGGAGAGGTTTGAAAGAGTGTGATGATTGTAATGAATGATTGCAGATCCACTTCTGGGACCAGCCGTTGCGAATCGCCTGGCATGGGCACCATTTTGGATGCTTTGGCTGGCTGTGAGTTCTAGGATTTTGACCCAGTGATGGTGAAGGAAAGCGATATATTTCCAAGCAGGGATGTCGTGTGGCTTGGAGGGCAACTTCTAAGTGATGGTGTTTTTGCTGCCCTTGACATTCTAACTGATGAAGTCTGTGGGATTGGAAGCTTCCATCTAAGGAATAGTGGTGAGTTACTACAGTGCATCCTGCAGATGGTCCAAACTACTGCTACTCATATTGGTGGAGTCTTGTCGCAAAGATCCATAAAGACACATTAAGGCAGATAAGTGGAAAAGACCCAAGAAACGGCAGGTACTGGAATCTTGAGCAAAATCCAAAATGCTGGAGGAACTCAACAGGTCAGGCAGAATTTGTGGAAGGAATGGATAGGCGAAGTTTTGGGTCAGGACAATCTTCAAACTGATGGAGGAGGCAGTGGGGGAAGAAAGCTGGAAGAGGATAGCACAGTGGCCTAGCGATAAAGTTTCTGCCTTACAGTGCCGGGTTCAATCCTGACTATAGGTGCTCTCTGTACGAAGTTTGTATATTCTCCCTGTGACGGTGTGGATTTTCTATGGCTGCTCCAAGACATGCAGGTTTGTAGATTAATTGGATTCTGTCCCTGGTGTGTAGAATAGAGCAAGTGTAAGGGCGATTGCTGATCGGCACGGATTCAGTAGGCTGAAGGAACTGTTTCCATGCTGTAGCTCTATACTAAATGGTTTAAACCAGCATCTGCAGTTCCTTCCTACACTTTTCTAGACTTTTTTTATGTGGGGGGGGGGGGGGGGGGGGGGAGGGGGAAACTACTTTCTAGGTCCCTACCTGGTCGGAGAGGCAGCTTTTCTCCGGGCTGCACCGTCGACCCGTCCTCGCGGCCTACCAGTGGGCTTGGAGCGGCGTTTTCCTGTGGGACCGCCCAGCACCTTCGGCTTTGGTGGTGGCACAGCGCTGGAGCGCTACCGCGGAGCGGGCGATGCCTTGCCTGGGTCGCCGCGCTGGAGCTCCGGTGAGCTGAGACCGCCGAGAATAACATCGCGGAGCTGTGGTTCTGTGGAACAGGCAGCTGTGGGTGGCGGTGCTGTCTTTAACATCGGGAGCCTGGGATCTCTCGATGAGATCGCCAGTTGTGGAGCTCCAACCGGCGCGGCCTTGTCGGCTTCGGAAGCCGCGGCATCCAGTACGGAAGCGGCCATTCCAGGGTTCCCAAGCCGCTGAGAGGACTCTCCCGACGCCGGAGCAACATCACCCGGCGAGAACGGCCTGGAACATCGGGCCTCCGTAGAGGCAACTGTGGAGGCCTCAATAGGCCCGACTATGGGTGAACTGAGGTTGGGGACTGGACATTGTGCCTTCCCTCATAATGGAAACCATTGTGGGGGGATGTTTTTATGTTAAAGATTCTTATTGTTCCGTTTCCAAGATGGCTGCCGGAAGGGAGAGTGAATGCTGGCGCGATTAGCTGTCGCTGCTCTCTCTTTGAATTGTGTCTTTGAATTGTGTCTTTGAATTGTGTATTGTTGATGTCTTTACTATTTATTTTTTTATTTTTTTTGTTGTTATTTTTGTTTTGTTTTTTGTTTTTTTTTGTTTTGTTTCATTCCGCTTACATGTTTTGTAATCTGTTTACTAAATTTTGTAAGGTGTCCTTGACAGTCCTTGAAAGGCGCCCATAAGTATAATGTATTATTATTATTATTTACACATTTTGTCAATCTGAGTTACTCCAGCATTTTATATCTATCTAAACTAAACTCAACTACTCCCCCAATTCTGTTGGATAGGGACCGACCGCACATGGAGTGAATGGAACTGGCTGATAAATGGTGTTCTGAGATGGTACACATTCCAGTGGAAGCAGAGGGGAATCATCCATTTCACACTTCTGGTGGAAGATAGTTGCGATTGTTTGCCTTTAGTACACAGGTCTCCCTGTCATCAGTGAAGTAGCAGGCTCTTCTACTACCTGGTTAATAGGCCACCAGAAATGAAAGGAGATTTGATAAGTTTGATTGAGTATGAGACAAAATATGCAGTGTGCTATTTAATCTTTTTGCAAGAAGGCATAAACTTGAACAAGGCAGCAGATGAGGCAGGCACAAAATAAATGAATAAAGGGCATGTCCCACGAACATGCGACTCCATGTGGCAAGCGCGACCTAACGTGGTCGCTTGAGCCGTACGGCCTCGCGGGGCCGGTCCCACTTCGATCGCCGGAGCCGTATGGAGTTGTGCGGAGCTGGTCCCTACATCGAACTTCACGTCACTCACTCGACCTCCGCGCGGCCCCCGCTTCCGGTTTGGTCGCGCTTGCCACATGCAGGGCGCATGCTCGTGGGACAGGCCCTTAAGTTTAGCAGGAGATCTGAGTAGTGCTCTCCTTAGTGTGTGGATGTATGGCAAGTTATTAGATCAATATCATGCTATTTTTTTGATGGTCATTACTAATGTGGTGTTAATGGCTTAACTCCTCGGGTACAAGGATAGGAAAGGTTTGGAGGACTATGGATTAGGTGCAAGCAAGCAGGACTATGTTGATTAGGTAACTTAGTTGACATGGACAACTTGGGCTGAAGGACCTGTTTCCATGCCGTGTAGCTCCATGACTTATGACTCCTCATTTTAGTGTGTGCCTGATAATATTCCTATCAGTACTCCTCATTAATCCCTCATCTTAAATATAAAGGCAATGTTATATGTGCACCATGAGTTACTCACCCTGCATCCTTTCCATTCCCACACAACTTCGGCCTTCCCCGATCCCAGAATAAAGTGCCTCAGCACTTTCTTATTCCCTGACAGATACAGTCTCTCAATATGGGTGTCATATTTAGTTTATTTCGTGCCTTCTTCAGTGACAGTGTCCTTTCCTCTAAAACAGCGACAAGAACTATACTAATGTGGGCTCACATATTTCTTCAAACATTAAAATATGAAACAGTTAACAAATATGACCAAGGGAAATGTAACGTTTCAAATTCATTGATATCGAAGGAAGGACTAGCCAGTGCAGAGCTCATGGGGAAGGGAGCGTAACAGTTTAAAGGGGCTGTCCCACTGCGGCAACCTAATGGGCCAGTTTAGAAAAGATTAGGAGAGTTTGAAAAAGTGCCATGTTGAAGACCTCCTTCGACTATGTTGAAGACTAGCATCGACTAGCTTCGGGAAAATTGGATACCGAATAGTGGAGAGTGAAGACGACCTCCTTTGATCTCCTTCGACCTCCCTTCGACCTCCCTTCGACTATGTTGAAGACTATCTACGACTACCTTTGACTACCTTCGACTACCCACGATTACCTACGAATAACATGCCGACCTACTACGACCTACCTCGACTAAACCTACGAGTAAAAAATATATAGATTTTTTCCATGGTGACCTTTTTTTACTCGCGGGCATGTTTCAACATGTTGAAAAATACGCCGCGACCTAACTGAGGCCTCGAGTACGCGGGGACTACTCTCGAGCATGAAGGAGAGTTACAAAGACCTCCTAGGACCTCGTGTCGACCATGCTGCGAGTATGAGTCGAGGGCAAACTCTTCTGAACTCGCGGATTAGGTCACCGCAGTGGGACAGCCCCTTAACTGTGCCAGATACATAGAAACCTGGAGAAAGATGGGCAGTGAGAATTTGGGCTGAAGAATAGAAATTAACAGAAAAATGGAAGTCAGCCCACTTCACAAGAGTAATGGAAGAAAATAAATTGCAAAGAAAGCCTTGGGCGAGGTTACTGCATGGCTAGAGTGTGGCGAATGGAGATTCTGTACAGGATTTGGGATGTTTGAAGAAGGAGCTAATTCTAATTCCACAACTAATTCTAGGCTACAGAGAAAGTAGTTAGCCCAATGCATTCCAATCTATATTGCCTTACATTGTGGAAAGCACTTTCGCAGATGGAGTGGTTATGTGAAAAGCCGACCACCTTTCCTCTCTGTACGAGTAATGTGCCCACTATGTCCTAGCAAAGCAAAAGGTCATCTGCAGAAACAGTAAAACACTCAGCCATTATCCACGCCAGCCAGCCTGCATGAAAAGACCCACTTCAGAACGGTTTTGTTCTGTAGCCCCCTCACATTGCTCAAGGGCTTAACAACCTTGAAAGGACGAGGATCTTATTGTCCAGGGCATGGATGTGAGCCTGTCATCGAAGGAAAGAGAAATCAGTTCGCCGATTGCTGTGCTGCCCCACCCCTTGATCCCTGCCACCTTGAAGACTGGAAATCCGAGCCCGTCGTCACTTGCCGGGCTGTGGGATCTGCGCATGATAAAGCAGATTGTATGAGTTACAGTGTGCAAGGCAACCAGGAATCAATATCTGTGTCTAGACCCATACATCTAGCGATTTGATTGAATTTTAATTTCCCACAAGGCCAGATGACCTGAGTAAACAGCTGGCCCTAAGCAGAATCACCAGACAGCGAGGTGAAAGGCAACAAATGTCTTTGGGATGTATGAATAAGCTGCTAATGGATGTTCCAAACCACCGTGAGAAGCTTTGGTTACTGTACTCGCTTCCGCCTGTGCAGAATGTGATGTGCCTTCCATTCTTTAATACATCAATGTCGTCCAAACATTACTGTTAACGCTGCCTTCAGAGAGCCCGTCCTTACATATCCTCCTGCACTTCAAAAGAAGCAATGAAAGCAATTAAAGGTACACAAAATTGCTGGAGAAACTCAGCGGGTGCAGCAGCATCTATGGCAATTGCTTTTTTTCCACTCTTCATCTTGGTAAACATATTAGGTCTTTTTTATGGTGTTGAGGTTTTATAAGAATACCAGACAAGTAAAGTTTTAAGCCTTGCCAAGTGATATGTTGCCATGGTTCGAATAATAATAATAGCAAAGAATACACTGCAGTTTATAGGCTTTCCTTGATATTTCACAACACTTGGATTGATTTTTGTGGATTGAAATGCTAATTTACCCTTAATTTCTTTGTGAAGTTGTTTAGACAGTTTAAGGCTTCAAACATTTGGCAGATGAGGTGGGTGAAATCGTCAAATTAACTTAGTTTAATTATCTATGTTACGCTCATAGCTATGTTACAGCTGCGTCCGCTGGACTGGAGGGTGGCAGCTTCTACCACCCCGGGCCTCGGAGCTTGAACCGGCCCGTTCGCAGAGCTCGGTTGAGCCACTGGACTGACTACCATCGCCCGGTGGGGTAACAACATATCGCCTCAGCGCAGAGGGAGAACGAGGAGGGAAGAGACAGACACTAAGACTTTTGCCTCCATCACAATGAGGAGGTGCCTGGTGAACTCACTGTGGTGGATGTTAATTTGTGTTTATTGTGTGTTTTGTTGTTTATTATTACATGTATGGCTGCAGGCAACGACATTTTGTTCAGACTGAAAGGTCTGAATGACAAATAAAGGATCTAATCTAATCTAATCTAATCACAGAAAGAAGACAATTGATAGAATGATTGGTATTGGTATAGGATTATTATTGTCATGTGTACCAAGATATGGTGAAAAACTCTACTTTGTGTACCATCCGGGTAAATCACACCATTCGCGAGTACATCAAGGTAGCGTAAAAAAAGAAAAAAGAACCAGAGTGCCGAATATTATGGCACAGCTACAAAAGGCCAGTTAAATGAAGCAATGGCTGCAATGAGTAGATTGGGAAATTAGAAATACGTCCTTAGCATATGAGATGTCCATTCAAGAGTCTGATAATGATGGGGAAGTAGCCACTGACCCACCTCGGCGCCAGCCCACTTCCGTGGTATCATGTACAAACTTGTAAATGGGATTAGAGCAGAATTTGGCCACAGTCTTTGATTTCCAATCATAAATCTCCAGAGAAAGAAGCATTTGAGATGAGTTTTTTGGTTATTTCCTATTCTTATTAATAAGCGACCTTTTCACCTCGTGAATGGTTGTCATGTTCAACAAGGCACTGATGAAGTTGGAACGCTTTCCTGCCTTCCCACTTGTGACAAGCATTCTCATCATGGGTGGAGCACAGGGATCCTTTTGAATCTGTATGATAGTGTAATGTTACACTAACATCACCATCCAGGTGTTAAAACTGAATTCGGGCCAGTTTCATGCTGCAGACTCTTGGCAACTGAGGTGTGTTGAATCTTGTCAAATTAACTTCACATTGCCAGCAGCAATGGAAGAATTTCATTTAATTATGTAAGTCATGTTATTAAAGGAGACAATTAATCAGAATAAATTTCCAGAGAGAGTAGAGGAGGCGCCAAGTGGACATTCTCAGCAGCAAATGGATGAGGTGTACTGATAGGCATGTACACATTATATTGTGTTTCTATAGGTATGCATATATAGTGATCTTATGGATGATAGAGCCATGTGCTGTAAATGCATTATAACAATTGAACACTGACTGGAACAAACACTGCAATAGATTCTTGAAGACTCAATATGTATGTATTAACTGGTTTGCTTTACAAATACACACCCGCCACTTTTGATGTGCACATGATATGTACTGCCTCAATATATTTATGAAGACACTATAATTATGAAAGCATTATATCACGAGTAAGTCTTCTACATGTGGTGAGGAATACTGGTGCCTGGTAAGCCCTTATAGCATTTGCTCAGCCAAACAATTTTATTGCAATCACATTTGTCCAAGGCCTCTGCAGTTGTGGGCAAGTGTGCAAATGATAGTGATGTTCTACAATACTGTAAAACTATATTCTGCACTCTGCTAGTCTTCTCTTTGCATTGCTGTACCTGTTGTACTTATGTATTGCTTGATTGTGTTCATAGAAACATAGAAACATAGAAAATAGGTGCAGGAGTAGGCCATTCGGCCCTTCGAGCCTGCACCGCCATTCAATATGATCATGGCTGATCATCCAACTCAATATCCCGTACCTGCCTTCTCTCCATACCCCCTGATCCCCTTAGCCGCAAGGGCCACATCGAACTCCCTCTTAAATATAGCCAATGAACTGGCCTCAACTACCTTCTGTGGCAGAGAATTCCAGAGATTCACCACTCTCTGTGTGAAAAATGTTTTTCTCATCTCGGTCCTAAAGGACTTCCCCCTTATCCTTAAACTGTGACCCCTTGTTCTGGACTTCCCCAACATCGGGAACAATCTTCCTGCATCTAGCCTGTCCAACCCCTTAAGAATTTTGTAAGTTTCTATAAGATCCCCCCTCAATCTTCTAAATTCTAGCGAGTACATGCCGAGTCTTTCTTCATATGAAAGTCCTGACATCCCAGGAATCAGTCTGGTGAGCCTTCTCTGTACAACTATGCCAAGAAAGTCTTTCCTCAGATTAGGAGACCAAAACTGTACGCAATACTCCAGGTGTGGTCTCACCAAGACCCTGTACAACTGCAGTAGAACCTCCCTGCTCCTATACTCATGTACAGTAAGATTTGATTTGACTGGATAGTGTACAAACAAAAGCCTTTCACTGTATCTCAGTACACATGTGTACTAAACCAATACAGATACCAATACCAATCTTTAGTTTAATTTAGTTTAGTTTAGAGATACAGCGTGGAAACAGGATCTTCAGCACACCGAGTCTATGCCAACTAGCAATCCTCCTACACTAGCACCGTCCTACTCACTAGGAATAATTTACAATTTTACCAAGTCAATTAGCCTACAAACATGTATGTCTTTGGAGTATGGGAGGATAGCGGAGCACCCGGGGAAAACCCACACGGTCACGGGGAGAATGTACAAACTCTATACAGAGAGCATCAGTAGTCAGGATTGATCCCGGGTCTCTGGCGCTGTAATGGCGAGTTCTCACGGTGCGACCTGAAGCAAGATGTCACCCGAGTGAAGTGGTCGTGGTCCAGCACGAGTTCCGCACGATAAAGTGTTCCCACGATAAAGAGTTCCCACGGTACTCGGCAATTCTGTCATTTGTGCGACTGACTTGTCCGTCTCCCGATCTTTCCCGTTAATCGTGAATGAACATCGTGGACTGTAGTGTAGTTAATCACGTGGCACAAATGATGTCACTTTTTTTTCACACGCTATATAAATATCCTCCGTTCGTAGAATTGTCTCATTTGCAGACATGCCTATACAAAGTTGGTTCGAGTACAGGCTGGTTGTTATTTTCATTGACGTGCTGTATGCATTAGCGCAACATGTGCATCGAAAACGCTTGCGTGAAGGCAGAAGGGTGAGATTAATTAAAAAGATAATTAAGAGGAAGTCTCACTGGGTTAAGCCCATGTTTCAACGGAGACCTCAATTAGGACAATATGAGCAACTGCTTAATGTGCTGTGCGAAGAGGATAAAAGTGCATTCAAAAACTTTGTCAGAATTTCACCCGAGCTCTTTAATGAGTTAAAGAATAATTTGGGACCTCATGCATAATTTATTTTATGGCTCTAAAAGAGACATGATTCCCACTTCAAACGAAGAGGGTGTAAAAGCTGTCTGCCACTACTTTTACATTGCAGCTGCAGGGAACAGACAGACTTATAAGATAAATTAAAGGTGACTGCAAAAACAGCACTTTTACATCTGTAGCATTGTATGTTTTAAAATCATGGATAACATTAAATTGTTCTCCTGTACATAAACTAATATATTGTTATAGTTACTCACATGAGCACCGGGGATACTCAGCAGCCTTCGTCTCCAGCAGGTTGCGCTTTCTCTCCCTATTTCTATAATCCTCTCTGGATTTGTCATAGAGAATTTCATTGAATTGGTACCACTCCACCAGTTCACCCTCTTGTTCCCTGTTGAAGTTATATGGCTTTACCTTCTGCCATCTAACCTTTATGTTCTCGTCTGCTGAGAATATTGTGGAGGCAACAGCTACTGGGGAGGCAATCTCAAATCCACCTTGATCACCCTCTCCCTGCTCCAAGGAGCCCACAGGCAGTGGTATCTCTGGCATCTCCTCTTGCCTCTCCACCTGTCTCTCTTGCTGAGTTTCCTCCTCATTTACCTGCATGGCTAAAAACTTTTGACTTTCTTTGACCCCTTTCTTTGCGATTTTCTGAGAGGCATCTCTGCAAGTCTTACTGTGAAAAAGATTCTCAAACAATGACAATTAGGTGGGACGTCCTCGATGGACACATGGTCCATTGGCGATATTGAGACCACCTCTTTTACTCACCTTATGTCCCTTCTGTCCAGCTTCCGGGTTTACCGTTCGCAGGAGTTCCCACGGTATTCGCAAGTGTCATTACGGATATCGCACGGATATCGCACTGGCATCTGCGTCCATACAATGTTGCAACGCTGCTCAAGACACTCTTGGAGAAATTCAAAAATGTTTGAATTTTCTCCCGACCTTACCAAGTCACACGACTACCTGCCGTTAGCGCCACGGAGGTCCTCGGTGGTCCACGAATGCTGTACTGCTATCGCAGAAGGTTCCCACGATGTTAAATCTTGTTAGGTCTTGCTTCAGGTCGCACAATGAGAAAGCCCTTTAAGGCAGCAACTCTATTATTGCACCACCATGCCACCCATGACTTAGCATTTTTGCTCTTCAACACTTATCTTATTTGTTTACATTAGGTCAGTATCCTTCTGTTCCTTACATATTTATGTGTCCTTCTAAATGCCTCTTAAACATTAATTTCTTAATTACAGGTGATTCTAGCACCTCTGGCAGCATATTTCCAAATATCAACCATCATTCTCACAGAGAGTGATGAATCTCTGAAATTCCCTGGCATAGAAGGTAGTTGAGGCCAGTTCATTGGCTATATTTAAGAGGGAGTTAGATGTGGCCCTTGTGGCTAAAGTGATCAGGGGGTATGGAGAGAAGGCAGGTACAGGATACTGAGTTGGATGATCAGCCATGATCATATTGAATGACGGTGCAGGCTCGAAGGGCCAAATGGCCTACTCCTGCACCTATTTTCTATGTTTCTATCATCTGTGTAAAAAACTATCCCTTCAAATCCCCTTTAAAATTCACCTCAAACCTATGCCCTCATGTTTCCGATACCCCACAATGGGACAAAGATCTTGACTATCTGCCCTATCTATATTTCTCATAATCTTATTTTTTCAACCCAGTCTAATTCACTCCAGGAAAACAAGCCCAGCCTATCCAATCTTTTCCAGTAACCAAAGTGCTTAAATCCTGGCTAAATCCTGGTGAATCTCCTCTGTACTCTCTCCAGCACAACTTCATCATCCCTACAATGAGATGACCAGAACCGTACAAGCTGTAGAATGAAGCCGTGTTTTAAAGCCATGGTCTTGGCCTAGTGGGTCTTTGCAGGGAGTGCAGGGAAATCTTTGTGCAAAGGGAACTAAATTGATCAATAATGATCCAGTCAAAATGGATTGAAATTAAATGCTTTAATTTGTGTCCCCTAACTGATCATATCATAGGTAAATAAAGGCCTATTTTTGCATCTCTGATAGTGGCTCACTGTTTGCAAACTTTATGTAACAGAACAGTATGAAATGCACTCCTGTTCCTTTGTAGCACCCAACTTTAAATGGAACAGCTGAGAAGTGTAAAAGAACAGGTATAGAACCTTTAACAGTGGCGCAGAGTTACTGCCTCCAGACACCCGGGTACGTTGCTGACCTTGGGTGGTATCTGTATGGAGTTTGTACGTTCTCCGTGTGACCACGTGGGTTTTCTCTGGGAGCTCCGGTTTCCTCCCACACTCCAAAGACGTACAGGTTTGTAGGTTACTTGGCTTCAGTAAAAATTGTAAATTGTCCCTAATGTGTAGGATAGTGCCAGTGTACGGGGTGACCGCTGGTCGGCGCAGATTCAGTGGGCGAAGGGTCTGTTTCCATGCTGTACCTCTGAAGTCTAAAGTCTAAACCTCTCAGGAAGCAAATGCTGCCGGGATATTCAAAACCCAGCATGGCCAACCTCTTACTGAAACGCAGGGCAAATCCACACACTGCCACTGGATATCCATCTGCAAAACACTTGATAAAGTCAAACCTGAGAACAGCTTGAGCCTTGTTTAAGTTGGGCAAACAGTCGAGTCAAAATATTACTGTGACATTCATCAGTCGAACACAGTTCCAATCAAAACAAGTTTAGTTTATCGTTAGGTGAAAAGCTTTTTTTTTTGCTATCCAGTCAATGGAAAGATAATTTGTGATTACAATCAGGCCGTATACAGTATACAAATACAGAATTAAGGGAATAACATTTAATGCACGATAAACTCCAGTAAAGTCCAATAAAATATAGTCCGAGGGTCTCCAAGGAGGTAGATGGTAAGTCAGAACCTCTCTCTATTGGATCCACTTGCAAGAACTTATTTAATGCAAGAGAACAGGAATTTCAAGAGAGAGTTAGATATAGCTCTTAGGGCTAACGGAATCAAGGGATATGGGGAGAAAGCAGGAATTGAGTACTGATTTTGGATGAGCAGCCATGATCATATTGAATGGCGATGTTGGCTCGAAGGGCCGAATGGCTTACTCCTGCACCTGTTTTCTATGTTTCTATGTTTCTAGAAATGATGTCGCTCTCAGCATCTGGGAGAACTGAAGTCAATGGAGGTCCGGTGTCAATCCCAGTGGAAACAGCTCGTTGTAGCTCTTGTACTATTGTATTTGCACTTTCTCTGTAGTTGTAATATTGTATTCTGCAGTCTGATTATTTTCCTCTTTGTATTACCTGTTGTACTTGTGCATGGCTTCATTGTACTTATGTATAATATGATTTGACTGCATAACATGCAAACAAATATTTTCACTGTATCACAGCACACATGACAAAATAGACCAGTACCAACCAACACCAATATGATCTTTAGTTACCACTTCAGTGACCTGTCCTTGGTCTCGAGGCCATAAAAAATGGCTCTTTGCTAATGATTCCCCAATTCCACTTAAAACCTGATAGGCACAAGAAGCATTGTTTAACCAGACTACAGCGACATGGTGACCACCCAGGTCATGTCACTGGTACCATTTAATGACCATCTCAAATATGAGGGACCTGACACATCCCGTTCTCTTCCTTGCCAAGTTTTGCTCATCAATATCTCAGGATTCATATTGACTAAATGTCAACTAGGCAAGCTATAGCATCAGGAGATGCTGTGTGATCTGCAATGGAATTGCAAGGGACAGTAGGGTGTGAATGTTTGGCTAAGCCTCAGGTGACAAACGCAATGACTCTATCCTATAGTGCCTGTGAAAACATGTGCAGTCAGAAAGCTTTCTGAGTGCAGCAAAATATTACTGATAGTCAGGAACGCCTGAAGGCAGCCGCCAACAATCTTATTTTAAATATTAAAAAATAGTTAAATATACTGGGACCACATAATGAATTAAAAGCACAAAGATATATTGAAATTAAGAAAAATAACCAAAGAACACTTTTTAAATGCACTTTCTATGCAGATACATGTGGCTGTGCTAAGTGTGGTGCCAATGGCTGATATATGGTTGAGTTGCTGAGTGCAAAATGTAAATGGCCCCTCAACTAATGGAGTGGCCTCATTCACATCTCCCTTTCACCCCATGTCTGACTGCCATGCTACAATGTACAGCGTACCTGCGCGCGCTATGGAGCACAATGCGTAGCTAATCCATGGTTCTCTTATTGACCCTCCAATAAGTTACCAGTGTATTTTACTTCGGAGTCACGTGAGTGACTACGTGAAGAAGGGCTGTCCGTCTGCGTGCGCGTCATTACGTTTGAACGCAACACGCACGACGGACTGGCAGGCACTGAGTCCTCCCAGGCCGTCGGGATGAGCAGGTAAGGAAAGTTGAATCACTTACCTGCGTTCTTTCGGGCTTGAAGTTTTTTTTTTCAGAGCCCAGATGTCGAGGAGACGGCCCGCGGGGATGTCGGCTGCCGAAGACCGCAGCTTTCCAAATAGCGGGCGACGGTCTTGTTCCCGACATTAGCGCCGACAGCAGAATCGGCAGGAGACTTTGCGCGGGAGCAGGAGCCCCGTGGTTGTCCTGCGGGACGTAATGCCACCCGCAAGTCTAAACGAACCCGTTGACTCAGTGAGTCCGGGGAAGAGGGATACCCTCCCTCAACGGAGAGCGTCTGAGGACGACTTCTCCCACATGGAGCAACTTATGGAGAAGTTGCTCCAACAATAATCTGCTCTAAAGGAGGGAGCAGTATCAGCACGGCCTACAGCAGTGCCGGTGCCGGGAGCCTCGCACATGGGGCAGCCCAATGTCTTCCCCATTGGAGGGGGAACTACAAGTGGAAGAAACCTTCCCAGGGACAAGCAGAAGAAAGGAAGTAAGTAAGTAAGTTTTACATATATTGCACTGTTTAAGTCAACACCAAAATGCTTTACATAAAAGGAATAATAAGCTTCCATACAAACAAACAGAAAATAAGTGCTTCTGCAATCATCCAGGTTCCACTGGGTACTTCCCTGGATGGAATCTAGCTCTTGACAGCCTGGGTATTATGGAGAACCCGCAGGCAGCAGCACCTGTTTTCAGGGCTGCACAAATGTCTCCTGCTCTGAGGAGAGGAGCATTCATGGTCCATTTCAGTCTGACCAAAGCTAGAATCTCATTTAGGTCCACTGGAAGGGCCATGTCAGCACAGGTATCCTCAGGGGCCTGCGGCAGCACCTGTTTTCAGGGCTGCCTACGAACCTCACTCTCAGTAGAGGGGAGTGTGAATGATCAGTAGGTAACTGATCTCAAATTTAAAGTATGAACATACTGAAGCACATGCATATGGCCTCAAGAGCCTGCAGTTGGCAGAATATCTGCATAGGCGACAACACACCCCACACCTCCATAGGGGGAAAGCGGTTCACTGAATCCGGTGGTAGCTTGAAAGCTGGGCACGGAAATACGATCAGTCGTCTTTCAAGGCAGACTCAAAATAATGGCCAGAATTGTCCTACAAGGCAAGCTCAGTATGATGAGGTTTTCAGACCAGACCCAAGCAGAGGTCGGGAGAAACATGGAATCCACACTCCTTACCACTCCTACTACCAATCAAGGAGAGAAAAGGAATCCGCATCAGGGGCCTTTGGGCTTACCACAAGACCACCGGTAGCCATGGAGGTAGGTGGGTCTGGGTTTACTGAAACAAGGGATTGTGGAGCAGTTACATGTTGGTAATTTACTCTTGTGTTCTTGTTCAAAATGACAATAACATGAAATTTCAGAACGGGGTTTTTAAAAAAAACAGATAATAACGTGATCATTTTACTGCACAACATACACAGGTTCCAAGCAGACTTGGAACTCGGACTGGAATTGTCTTCGAGGCAGGCCCAGTAATTTTGGGCAGGATTGCCATTCAGGACATGTGACAGATGGAGGATGTCACTTCATCCAGGTTTAACTCATTTGTGCAGTATAGACTTTTAGAAACAGTAATTTTGTTACGGTCTAACTACTGTTTTATAGGAGCTTCCTATAAAATGGTCACATGGCATGCATCGACCTCAAAGATGCATACTATTCGGTGTCTATTCACTAAGAACAGGAGATATTTGAAGTTTAACTGGATGGTATGGATCTGCCAAATGGGTTGACATCAGCTCCTAGACTATTGACAAAACTACGGAAACCAATTCTGGGTCTACAAAGGTCTCAGAACCACATAGTAATGGCATATTTGGACAATTTCATTTTGGAGTCACCAAGAATTGGCAGAAGCATCAGTCAAAGCAAACCAAAACCCTGTTTGATAGAATTGGTTACCTCATCCATCCAGTTAAATCAAAATTGACACCTACAAGGGTAATTGATTACCTAGAATTCACTATCAAAAACAGTAAATATGTTGGTGAATTTGCCTAGGGGCAAACGAC
Organism: Amblyraja radiata; assembly: GCF_010909765.2. Taxonomy (NCBI): domain Eukaryota; kingdom Metazoa; phylum Chordata; class Chondrichthyes; order Rajiformes; family Rajidae; genus Amblyraja; species Amblyraja radiata. The sequence continues at coordinate 13,970,052 of NC_045959.1, read as the reverse complement.
TATATTAATCAAGCCTGCTATGACCTGATAGTCAAATACTAGCCATCTATCAGGCAAACCGCGAGTGTAATTGGCAAATAGTAGCCGCATTTCCAGCAGTACGTACGGGCCTTTGCATTACCAGAATTACAGCGAGCAAAGGAACGAACACTCAGATTCCATGCAGGCAAAATTGGCAAAACTATGGATTGCCAGCAGAGGCCATTGTTGAATAACTACGGTGGATAACGAACGTGAGAAAGCTCAAAGTAAATTTGCTTGAAAGCCATCGAGGGTTCTTCAGACCTATGCTAGCGGCTAAGGATGGGGAGCCACTAACACAGTCTAGAGCTGTGGGGGCAGATGGAATGAGCAGGAGTCTGTAATTCCCCAACACATGGAATCAATTACCCAGAATTGTTGGGGGCACAATTTGGACTCAAGGGGTTCTGTAGCAATATGCAACCGGTGCTTGTTCAAATTCAGATTGATAACACCACTGCGGTGGCACATATCCACTAACAAGGGTGGTGTAAAATCTGTATCTTACGATAGATTGTCGAACCTCATTTGGCACTGGTGTATCAAGAGGAATATTTGGGAAATCTACGAGGCAGATATAACACGGTGACAGATGCTGGATCACGGATGTTTAATAATAACACAGAATGGATGTTGAATCAGGCAGTATTTAACAAAATAACTACACGATTTGGCATACCAGATTTTGATCTATTTGCGTCTAGACTAAACCATCAGTTACCCAGATATGTGTCCTGCAAGCAGGATCCAGGAACAAAGGCAGTGGATGCTTTCTCCCTCAATTGGGGAGGATTGTTTATGCATGCTAACCGATGCTTGACCAAAATCAAGCAAGACTAAGCCACAGGCATATTGGTAGTGCCAGATTGGCCTACTCAAGGCTGGTCCCCAAAAATTTTGGGAACTATAGTCCAGCCAGTTATGGCTGTACCCAAGAGCAGGGACCTCCTAGTGAACCCAGTTACAGGGAGTAATCATCCACTACACGAACGTATTAACTTGTTGGTCTGCAGATTCTAAGGAGGCCATTTCAAGGCATAGGACTGTCCGAACAAATACAACACAGTTCGGATAACAGATGTCTTGGAGTTTCCTATCAACTCTGTACTATAACTATAAACAAAGTTATGGTGCAATCAATAGTGCCAGAGGCGCACTTTCTTCCTATCTGATGCTGCAGGCAGGGCACGGGTCGATAGGAACGCACCCCTTTACAACAAAATTCATGAAGAGAATTTACAATCTAATACCTCTAAGACCAAGGTACACGGACACATGGGATGTGAGCGTGGTACTAACCCTACTTTGACAGTGGGGACCGCCTATAACTAACCCTGAAGGTGGTATGCTGACAAAGAGTCCAGACACTGCAAAAGATACGGTTGGACCACATGACCACCAATGTGAACAACATAACATTCGTAATCAGGAACCTGATATAAACATAGCAGGCCAGGAATGCCAGGGATGGAGATCCAGTTCTTGGCATATCCAGAGGACCTACGGTTGTGTGTGTGGTAACATACTAACACCACTATCTGAGAGTTACGGAGAACCACAGAGGCTCAGAACAGACCAGAAGGTGTCAACACAAACCATCTCCAGATGGTCAAATGGGGTAATGGCGGTAACAGAGTGAACGTTCATATGGTTAAATCTCACTCCACCAGGGCTGCATCTACGTCGGCAGCAAGAGCAATGGACGTGCCTCTTGACAACATCCTAGTGGCTGCAGGATGGACGAATGAAATAACGGTTCTCCGGTTTTATAACAAACCTATTACCGGACTGGGGGTGTTTGCACGTACCATTTTAAGTTCTGTCCCTTAGTTTACCCCCAAGGTTGGGTGGGAAACTAGTTTTTAAAAACTTTTCTTTCATTTAAAGCATCAGTGTCCTTACTGAACTACGTAATGTCTGAATGCTTTAATGATTACACGCATCCATGGTCAATCCATTCAGTGTGTGACGCCTGGATTCGTAACCGGCGTAAAATCACAGAGCTTTGAAATCTTCACGTAGTCACTCACGTGACTCCGAAGTAAAATAGTAAGATTAAACGAGAACTTACCAGTTTGAAGTTTGATCTTGATTTTATGAGGAGTTACGATGAGCGATTACGTGCCCACCGCTCCCACCCTCAAACTATCAAGGTCACATGGAAGTTCTAGTTTCTTCAATCTTACTATTCTCAGGCCTTCTTTTTATCTGTGATTTAACACCGCTGCTTTGAAGATTGACGCGCACGCAGACGGACGGCCCTTCTTCACGTAATCGCTCATCGTAACTCCTCATAAAATCAAGATCAAACTTCAAACTGGTAAGTTCTCGTTTAATCTTACTATTCTACGCCATTAGTTGGCTCACATCATGACCCCTTACATCCATCATTTGTTGCAACGGATCAGGCAGGTTGATGGAATACATAGCAAACTGCAGGCACACTAAAAAATATCAACACCTGGTTTGGGAAGTTTTCGTCAATGCTTTCCCTCTTACTGGATTAACTCCCAGAACAACTAATATATTGCAGTTGAAGCTTGCAAGAAGTGCACTACAATAATTTGCCAAGATTACTTGAACAGAGCCTCTCTCTGCAGTGACTTTTGCCACCAAGAAGAAGAGCGATGTCACAGGCTCAGTGAATGTTCCACAATATATTTTACACACTAAATGAAAGCATATATGAAACTATTTCTTGACAGTTATATGCTTCCCTGTCTAGGACGGAATGAAGAAAGTATGGGGAAAGAATCAGAGAAATGTGACTCAGGAAGCCATTCCATCTGTCTAGTGCTGGTAGACAAAAATGCTGGAGAAACTCTGCGGGTGAGGCAACATCTATGGAGAGAAGGAATAGGCGACGTTTCAGGGCCATTCCCCTCCCCTTCCCAGCTCTCCCACAAGCCTACTGTCTCTGCCTCTTCCTTTAATTTTCCCACCCCCCTCCCCCGACATCAGTCTGAAGAAGGGTCTCGACCCGAAACTTCGCCTATTCCTTCTCTCCATAGATGTTGCCTCACCCGCTGAGTTTCTCCAGCATTTTTGTCTGCCTTCGATTTTTCCAGCATCTGCAGTTCTTTCTTAAACATCTGTCTAGTGCATGTTAGTTTCCTCTAAGGTAATCTATTCAGCCCTAGTTCCCTGCTCTTTGACCAGTGCTCTGGAAATCATTCGTGCCCACCTAGTTCCTTTTTAAACCCTTATTGATTCCGTTTCCACCAGTCTTGCAGGCAGAGAATTCCAGATCATAAACACTTCCTGGTTAAACAAAGTATTTCTCTCATTCCTACCATATGAGGAGAAAGAAAAAAAAGGAAATAAACAGAGAATAAGAGGCGGGGGGTTCTTAAATGTGCATATTTTAATGCTAGGAACATTGTAAGAAAGGTGGATGAGCTTAGAGTCTGGATAGACAACTGGAAGTATGATGTTGTGGCGATCAGTGAAACATGGTTGCGGGAGGGCTGTGATTGGAAACTAAATATTCCAGGATTTCGTTGCTTCAGGTGTGATAGAATTGGAGGGGCAAGAGGTGGAGGTGTTGCATTACTAGTCAGGGACGATATTACAGCAGTGCTTTGGCAGGATAGATTGGAGGGCTCATCTAGGGAGGCTATTTGGGTGGAACTGAGAAGTGGGAAAGGGGTAGCAACACTTATAGGGGTGTATTATAGACCGCCAAATGGGGATCGAGAATTGGAAGAGCAAATATGTAAGGAGATAGCAGATATTAGTAGTAAGCACAAAGTAGTGATTGTGGGAGATTTCAACTTTCTACACATAGACTGGGAAACACATTCAGTAAATGGGCTGGATGGGTTGGAGTTTGTAAAATGTGTGCAGGATAGGTTTTTTCAGCAATACATAGAGGTACCTACTAGAGGAGGGGCAGTGTTGGACCTCCTGTTAGGAAATGAGACGGGACAGGTGGCGGAGGTATGCGTTGGGGAGCACTTCGGGTCCAGTGAACACAATACCATTAGTTTCAATATAATTATGGAGAGGGTCAGAACTGGACCTAGGGTTGAGATTTTTGATTGGAGAAAGGCTAACTTTGATGAGATGCGAAATGATTTAAAAGGAGTGAACTGGGACATTTTGTTTTATGAGAAGGATGTAGAAGAGAAATGGAGGACATTTAAAGGGGAAATTTTAAGAGTACAGAATCTTTATGTTCCTGTTCGGCTGAAAGGAAACAGTAAAAATTGGAAAGAGCCCTGGTTTTCAAGGGAAATTGGACATCTTGTTCGGAAAAAGAGGGAGATCTACAATAATTATAGGCAGCATGAAGTAAATGAGGTGCTTGAGGAGTATAAGGAATGTAAAAAGAATCTTAAGAAAGAAATTAGAAAAGCTAAAAGAAGACATGAGGTTGCTTTGGCAAGTAAGGTGAAAGTAAATCCAAAGGGTTTCTACAGCTATATTAATAGCAAAAGGATAACGAGGGATAAAGTTGGTCCATTGGAGAGACAGAGTGGACAGTTATCTGCAGAGCCAAAAGAGATGGGGGAGATATTGAACAATTTCTTTTCTTCGGTATTCACCAAGGAGAAGGATATTGAATTATGTGAGGTAAGGGAAACTAGTAGAGTAGCTATGGATACTATGAGTTTCAAAGTAAAAGAAGTACTGACACTTTTGAAAAATATAAAAGTGGATAAGTCTCCAGGTCCTGACAGGATATTCCCTAGGACATTGAGGGAAGTTAGTGTAGAAATAGCCAGGGCTATGACAGAAATATTTCAAATGTCATTAGAAACGGGAATAGTCCCCGAGGATTGGCGTACTGCGCATGTTGTTCCATTGTTTAAAAAGGGTTCTAAGAGTAAACCTAGCAATTATAGGCCTGTTAGTTTGACTTCAGTGGTGGGCAAATTAATGGAAAAGATACTTATAGATAATATATATAAGCATCTGGATAAACAGGGTCTGATTAGGAACAGTCAGCATGGATTTGACTGTTTGAACAGCCAGCAAGGGGACATGACTTGAGAATTAAGGGACTGAAGTTTAGGGGTAACATGAGGGGGAACTTCTTTACTCAGAGAGTGGTAGCTGTGTGGAATGAGCTTCCAGTGAAGGTGGTGGAGGCAGGTTCGTTTTTATCATTTAAAAATAAATTGGATAGTTATATGGATGGGAAAGGAATGGAGGGTTATGGTCTGAGCGCAGGTATATGGGACTAGGGGAGATTATGTGTTCGGCACGGACTAGAAGGGTCGAGATGGCCTGTTTCCGTGCTGTAATTGTTATATGGTTATATGGTTATATGATTTGTGCCTGGAAGTACATGTTTGACTAATCTTCTTGAATTTTTTGAAGAGGTTACTGGGGAAATCGACGAGAGTAAAGCAGTGGATGTTGTCTATATGGACTTTAGTAAGGCCTTTGATAAGGTTCCTCATGGAAGGTTGGTTAAGAAGGTTCAACTGTTGGGTATAAATGCAGGAGTAGCAAGGGATTCAACAGTGGCTGAATGGGAGACGCCAGAGGGTAATGGTGGATGGTTGTTTGTCAGGTTGGAGGCAGGTGACTAGTGGGGTGCCTCAGGGATCAGTGTTGGGTCCTTTGTTGTTTGTCATGTACATCAATGATCTGGATGAAGGTGTGGTAAATTGGATTAGTAAGTATGCAGATGATACCAAGATAGGGGGTGTTGTGGATAATGAAGAGGATTTCCAAAGTCTACAGAGTGATTTAGGCCATTTGGAAGAATGGGCTGAAAGATGGCAGATGGAGTTTAATGCGGATAAATGTGAGGTGCTACACCTTGGCAGGACAAATCAAAATAAGACGTACATGGTAAATGGTAGGGAATTGAAGAATACACTTGAACAGAGGGATCTGGGAATAACCGTGCATAGTTCCTTGAAGGTGGAATCTCATATAGATAGGGTGGTAAAGAAAGCTTTTGGTATGCTAGCCTTTATAAATCAGTGCATTGAGTATAGAAGCTGGGATGTAATGTTAAAATTGTACAAGGCATTGGTGAGACCAAATCTGGAGTATGGTGTACAATTTTGGTCGCCCAATTATAGGAAGGATGTCAACAAAATAGAGAGAGTACAGAGGAGATTTACTAGAATGTTGCCTGGGTTTAAACGACTAAGTTACAGAGAAAGGTTGAATAAGTTAGGTCTTTATTCTCTGGAGCGCAGAAGGTTAAGGGGGGACTTGATAGAGGTCTTTAAAATGATGAGAGGGATAGACAGAGTTGATGTGGATCAGCTTTTCCCTTTGAGAATAGGGAAGATTCAAACAAGAGGACATGACTTCAGAATTAAGGGACAGAAGTTTAGGGGTAACATGAGGGGGAACTTCTTTACTCAGAGGGTGGTAGCGGTGTGGAATGAGCTTCCAGTGGAAGTGGTGGAGGCAGGTTCGTTGGTATCATTTAAAAATAAATTGGATAGGCATATGGATGAGAAGGGAATGGAGGGTTATGGTATGAGTGCAGGCAGGTGGGACTAAGGGAAAAAAGTTGTTCGGCGCGGACTTGTAGGGCCGAGATGGCCTGTTTCCGTGCTGTAATTGTTATATGGTTATATGGTTATATCCATTTTCCCTTCACCATAAACCTGTCCCCAAGCTCTGAACCATCAGCTAATAGGGAAAGCTTCTCTCTACTGCCCCTGTTCTGGGTTCCGATGGTGGAGATGAAGCTCTGGTGGAAACCAAAGCTTTGGACTCAGCTTTGGGCCGTTTGGAGGAACTCAGGGTCTGTTGGCAGAGCCCTGTTTAAACCAATTGCAATCTTGTACACCTCTACTAAATCTTCTCTCAGCCTTCCCTGAAGGAGAACTATCTGCATCTTTGCGCCAAATACCATAGCTGGATTCATCTCCTTCATAACACTTCCTGCACCCCTGCCACCACCACAGGACCTTCTCCTCCTTACTGAAGCATGGTGACCAGCAGTAAACAATGCGAGATTATCCCTCTGAAAAGTAAGATGAGGTTGGTCTTCCTTAATTGAAACCATTTTCCAAAAGATGCATATTAAGGCATTTTGTCATGGAATCACTGAAAATTATACCACGGAAACAGGCCCTTCAGCCCACAGAGTCCATGCTGACCATTGATCTGTTCACACAAATTCAATATGATCTCACTTTCTCATCCACTCACCCACGCACTTGGGACAAATTGCAGTTTAGTTTAGTTTAGTTCAGAGATATAGCATGGAAACAAGCCCTTTGGCCTACTGAGTACTCGCTGACCAGCGATCTCCACCCACTAACACTATCCTACACACTAGGCACAATTTACAAACCTGTATGGCTCTGCAGTGTGGGAGGAAATGAGTACCTGGAGAAAATCTACACATTCATAGAAACATAGAAACATAGAAAATATGTGCAGGAGGAGGCCATGCAGCCCTTTGAGCCTGCACCGCCATTCATTGTGATCATGGCTGATCGTCCCCTATCAATAACCCGTGCCTGTCTTCTCCCCATATCCCTTGACTCCACTAGCACCTAGAGCACTATCTAACTCTCTCCAGTGACTTGGCCTCCACTGCCCTCTGCGGCAGGGACTTCCATAAATTCACAATTCTCTGGGTGAAAACGTTTTTTTCTCACCTCAGTCTTAAATGACCTCCCCTTTATTCACGGGGAGAATGTACAAACTCCACACAAGCAGTATCTGAGTTCAGGATCAAACTGGGTCTCTGGCGCTGTGAGGCAGCAGCACTACCAGCTGCACCACTGTGCCACCCATATGAATTGATTTGTTTAAAAAAAACTCAGTCTGTGCTCTGTCAGTAGGTCACAGGTTCAAGTTACACTGCAGAGGCTTGAGTATAAAGGTCCAGGTGAACACTTGGGTGCTGTGAATTATTGCAAATAGTTTATTTTGGGGAAACAATAAATTGACCCCCAACTGAGGTTTTAGAAGCACTTAAAACGATCCCACAGCACTATTTTGAAGAAGACCAGAGGACATTATTTTTGTCTATGTCCGTTAGTTATTTTTGCAATAACACCACTATAATTGGTAATTTGCTCTGTGTACATTGAAAGCTACATTTGCTAAATTACAGCAAAGGCTACATTATTAACAGTACTGGTTGGGATGAGTACCCTGAAATGAGTTAGATAAATGCAAGAATAATCATATATTGGACGATTTAAATTTGTTTTTTTTCTATTGCCTGTTTTTTCTTTGATTAGTCAAGAGTTATGATTTTTTTTTCAAAAAACATGCATTGGCAAACTCTTGATTATAAGAATTCAGGCCAAGCTAATTGATTTTCCAAAGATAGTGATTTCAGTGTTATATTGTCATCTTACATTGATCCTTCTCTCTCCCACTAGTTGATTAATCAGTGCAAGCTAACTTGCCAATAAAATGTCAAGCATGTTCATTATAAATTAACAGATGCTGTAATTTCAAGCCTATGGATCGTGGACATTTTTCATCAGGCTAGATAAACACCCCGACCTTCTTGATGCCACGTGTACCTACCACTAGCATCACAACCTACCTACGACCTCCTACGACCTCGTGACGACCATGCTGCAAGTATGAGTCAAGGGCAAACTCGGCAGAGGTCGTGAATTAGGTCATGAAAGTGGGACAGGCTGTTGACTCAACATTATGTTTCTGTCCTTTCCCCATATCCTTTGATTTCCATAATTTACAGAAAACTATAGATCTCATTTGAATGAATTCAATGGCTGAGCCTCCTTTAGGGTATAGGTTTCAACATGTGTTTAACTTTTAAAGGTAACAAAAAAATGATGCCTCAGAAGTCAAGTTTTGTGGCCCAAAGTCTATTAAAGGTTACAGCCTCATGAAGTACATGAAGTTCAAAAGTGCAGCCGCCCTGAATAAACTGAATGGCAATGCAGCCTTAAACTGGGCTGACCACTCAGTTCCCTTGTAGGATGTTTAATTTGCTCAATGTTTGTTTAATTTGATTTAGACATGTCATTTGTCCAAGATGTTCTGCAGTAAAAGAAATGTACAATAGAAGCTGCTTGGTATTTAGATTGTGGGATTAATAATCTGTAGATTTATTTTCTGAAGACTTACAGGGATAATTGCAATTTTGATTACCCGGGTAATTGACTAACACACCACTTCCCTTCTCCAATACTTGTTTACGGTTCATTTTAAGATTACCTGGAGTAAAGGGCCTGTCCCACTTGGGCAACCTAATCTGCGAGTTTAGAAGAGTGTCTCCGACCTTCAAACTGGGGTGGGAGATTGCAACCTTCACGTGGTCCACCCTGTTTCAACGAATGCAATCAACCTTGCGTTCACAAACAGAAGATCAAACAGAACAAGTTGTCTTACAACCTTAGGCTGTGCACGCCATACGCAAGAAGAAGAAGACCTTCAAACTCGCAGCATGGTCGACACGTGGTCCTAGGAGGTCCTATGAGGTGGATGGAACTCTCCTTCATGCTTGAGGGAAGTTCCCGAATACTCGTGGCCTCAGCTAGGTTGCGGAAAATTTTCAGCATGTTGAGTGCAGTGCAATGGAGTGGGGTCGCTATTTAGTTACAGGCAGTCGAGGGCAGCCATAGGCAATCTCCTTCGCTGACCGGGCATTTTGATTGGCTCATTAGAGTTTCAGGACCTAGGAAGACCTAGTAGGTAAAATGCCCGTTAAACTTTATTATACTTCTTAAAACTGTCTCCCCCCCCTTCTTCCCCCCCCCCTTCTTCCCCCCCTTCTTCCCTCACTTCTCTCTCCCCCCCTTCTCTCCCCCCCCTTCTCTCCCCCCCCTTCTCTCTCCCCCCCCCTTCTCCCCCCCCCTTCTCCTCCCCCCCCTTCTCCCCCCCTTCTCGCCCCTTCTCTCCCTTTCTCACCCCCTTCTCTCCCCTTCTCTCCCATTCTCTCCCATTCTCTCCCCCCCTCCCCCCCCGCGCTCTCTAAAGGACTTACCATTACTGTGCAGCCGTTCAGACAGTGCTCCTCCGCTTTCCCTGGCCATCATTATTTCGTTTCGGGCCGAAACCCTTCTTCAGAAGCCTATTTCTTTCGCTCCATAGATGCTGCTGCACCCGCTGAGTTTCTCCAGCACTTTTGTCCACCCATGTTATTTAGTAATTTGTACCCGTAATTTAGGGAAGTTTATGTGTGTTGTTTTCTCTCTCTCCTTCTTCTGTTTGCCTTTATTTGCTTCAGTTTCATTTAGTGTTATTTATCACGTTGTGGTTGTAGCTTTTGAACGATTTAAATGTATCGGATTTTTTAAATTCATATAAATTCATAGCAATGCCAGGGTGCCAAATCCCTTCAGCTGTACCTGCAACTGAAGCTACGGGTGGATTAGTAGACCTTGAAGAGGCTTTGACACTTTGTTTTTATGTAGAGGGGTAATAGAGAAGGGCTCCAGACCGCGAGCTCACTGACTGAATGATACAGACGTCTTGACCGAAAATCACACCCTTCCGATCAATTATTTTAGGATACGCCTTTCTAGAGAACATGCTACTTTTTGCTTTGCCCATTTTCAATATATAGAATTTTGAATTTGGCTTTTGATTGGTACAAGGAGACTACAAAGCTCATAATATCTATTTTTTTACTCACTGTAACTTTCTACATTTCTACTTTTGGGTATGTATGTGGCAATTATGGCTAATGGAATTTTTTCCCACACAACTAGTTAGATTCGTAACAACATATTTAAATACTTGAAATTTTCGATCTTTCCCAACCCCTTAAAAAAATGCCTGACTAAGGAACCCAGCCCTAAACGTCGCCTAGCCATTCCCTCCATAGATAGACACAAAATGCTGGAGTAACTCAGCGGGTCAGGCAGCATCTCTGGAGAGAAGGAATAGGTGACATTTTGGGTCAAGACCCTTCTCCGGACCCTCAATAGATCCAGCCTGACCTGCCGAGTTCTCCTGCACCTTATGTTTTGCTCTTAAAATGAATCCATGGTCCGCTGAAGAAACAACACGATAGACCACTCTGGAAGTGCCAGTTTTGCTGTACACTTAGAAACATAGAAACATAGAAAATAGGTGCAGGAGTAGGCCATTCGGCCCTTCGAGCCTGCACCGCCATTCAATATGATCATGGCTGATCATCCAACTCAGTATCCCGTACCTGCCTTCTCTCCATACCCTCTGATCCCCTTAGCCACAAGGGCCACATCTAACTCCCTCTTAAATATAGCCAATGAACTGGCCTCAACTACCTTCTGTGGCAGAGAATTCCAGAGATTCACCACTCTCTGTGTGAAAAAAGTTTTTCTCATCTCGGCTTTAAAGGATTTCCCCCTTATCCTTAAGCTGTGACCCCTTGTCCTGGACTTCCCCAACATCGGGAACAATCTTCCTGCATCTAGCCTGTCCAACCCCTTAAGAATTTTATAAGTTTCTATAATATCCCCTCTCAATCTCCTAAATTCTAGAGAGTATAAACCAAGTCTATCCAGTCTTTCTTCATAAGACAGTCCTGACATCCCAGGAATCAGTCTGGTGAACCTTCTCTGCACTCCCTCTATGGCAATAATGTCCTTCCTCAGATTTGGAGAACAAAACTGTACGCAATACTCCAGGTGTGGTCTCACCAAGACCCTGTACAACTGCAGTAGAACCTCCCTGCTCCTATACTCAAATCCTTTTGCTATGAAAGCTAACATACCATTCGCTTTCTTCACTGCCTGCTGCACCTGCATGCCTACTTTCAATGACTGGTGTACCATGACACCCAGGTCTCGCTGCATCTCCCCTTTTCCTAATCGGCCACCATTTAGATAATAGTCCGCATCCCTGTTTTTGCCACCAAAGTGGATAACCTCACATTTATCCACATTATACTGCATCTGCCAAACATTTGCCCACTCACCCAGCCTATCCAAGTCACCTTGCAGTCTCCTAGCATCCTCCTCACAGCTAACACTGCCCCCCAGCTTAGTGTCATCCGCAAACTTGGAGATATTGCCTTCAATTCCCTCATCCAGATCATTAATATATATTGTAAATAGCTGGGGTCCCAGCACTGAGCCTTGCGGTACCCCACTAGTCACTGCCCGCCATTGTGAAAAGGACCCGTTTACTCCTACTCTTTGCTTCCTGTTTGCCAGCCAGTTCTCTATCCACATCAATACTGAACCCCCAATGCCGAATTTATCGAGAAAACATGGTCTGGAATAAGTGTTTAAGAAGGAACTGCAGATGCTGGAAAATCGAAGGTACACAAAAATGCTGGAGAAACTCAGCGGGTGCAGCAGCATTGATCGATTGATTGATTGATTATACCTTTAATAATCCTTTACAGGAAATTACAGTGCCACGACAGCTTCAAGACAGACATAACACCACACATTTCCTCAAATGGCTTCCATACTTAACAAGTTAAAATACAAGTTAAAATACAAGTTAAAATACAATTAATTTAAAAAAAGTGCAGTTATTTATGCGCATTATATAACCTTATAGCAGCTGGTAAACAGGACTTCCTATGTCTCTCAGTTTTGCACATTGGTGCAATCAGCCTCTGACTGAAGATGCTGCTCTTGATCACCTTCAGGGCATGGAGTGGGTGAGTGGGGTTGGTCATTATTGAACCCAGTTTGTTCAGAGTTCTGGCCTCTGCCACCTGCTGGAGCAGGTTTTTAGCAGCATCTATGGAGCGAAGGAAATAGGCAACGTTTCGGGCCAAAACGTTGCCTATTTCCTTCGCTCCATAGATGCTGCTGCACCCGCTGAGTTTCTCCAGCATTTTTGTGTACCTATGGTCTGGAATAAGCTGACTTTTCTTTGTCAAAGTCAGACTGCCAGCAACCAGCAGTCTGCAGCATGACCAAGTTATATGTTAGATTTGCACTCAGCCAGCTTTTAGCTTCTGTACATTTTAATTTTCCTTTTGCAGTTGCTTTTTATTCCCTTCTTTGGAGTGCCCTTTTCTGCTGTGCAGTTAAGGGCACAAAGGTTTCTTCTGTTAGCCCAGACCTGCAGCTCAGACTCAGATCCCAGTCAGCTCTAATGGAAAAGTGCACTGTTGGCGTGCTCATTGGAACTTTGGTATTATCTCTGTTCAATGCACGCTTTACAGAGAAAAGATTGTAATTTCAAAAGTGTCAGATATTTCAGATCAGCCTGGTGGCCTTCAGCCAAAGAGGTACTTATGAAGTTTAGTTGAAGTTGTAATTTAGAAAATGTAACATCCAATCCACACATGTCAGTATTCCACAAAATGAAATATGGTATTAATAAGATAATCTGTTTTTTAAAAGGTTGATTAATGGACAAAAGTTGGCCAGGAAACTAGGACATCTCCCTGCTCTTCTTCAAAGCAATTTCACAGACTCTTTGCCTCTGTGAGGGAAAGCTTCAGTGTAACATTGCCTTCCGAGAGAAGCCACATCTGATATTGTTGCACTCCCTTGGCACCGTTCTGAACCTTATAGAAACATTATGTTGGAATATTATAGTCATGCCCCTGGAATCTGACACTGGTACCCATCAATTGGGAAGGAAACTTGCCTACAGAGCAAAGTGGGACTTCAGAAACGTCAGTATCAAAGTCTGGGCTGGTGCATTGGTCTTGTATGGAGGGAGGACTTACCGACATGGCACTATTTTGTGTAAGAGTAAAACAGTGCTTCCCCTACCTGCAACCTCTGGCAACCACCTGCAACCTCCGGGAACAGCACGGAAACCTTGGGTGGGGTGCAAAGTCTCCAGAGGTTTCCATTCAGGTTTCCTAAGTGGGACAGGGGCATAAGAGACCGGATTCAATTCTGACCTCCAGTGCTGTCTGTGTGAAGTTTGCATGTTCTCACTGTGACCCTGTGGATTCTTTTGGGTAAACCCAATAGCATCATAGAGTCATGCAGCATGGAAATAGGCCCTTCTGTCCAACATGTCCATGCCAATCAAGATACCCTATCTAGTCCCATTTCCCCACATTTGGTCCTCTACTATCCATTTACTGTCCAAGTGTTTTAATTTAATGTAGTAATTGTACCTGACTCAACTACTTCATCTGGCTGTGGTTTCCTTTTATATCCCAAAGACGTGTTGGTTGGTAGGCTAATCAGCCACTGCAAATTACCCCCAGTGTGTAGGTGAAAGGTAGAATAAGAGAAGAGGGGCACTTTTGGAGAATGTGAGGAGATTTCTTTTAATGGAATTATACAGGGTTAATGTAAATGGATGGTTAGTAGTTTCTAAGGACTCAGTGGGACAAAAAGGTCTGTTATAGTGCCTTGGTAAATATCTATCTATATTATACTAAACTCTCATCTTGTTTGTCTGTCTGTCTGTGAGATCAAGGAACTACGCCAAAACAGTACACAATGGTGCAAATTTTTTTGCAGAATCTTACTCAACTTTTTCCCGTGGTCATTAGTATCAAGTTTCTTCATATTTGATGCTATATTTCAAATGTTATTGATATTTAAAGTTTTTTTAAAAAGCCAACTGAAAATAATAAGTGCCTGTGAGAGTGAGACTTTTCTAGCAGCTTCCAGTGATGATGTCACAATGGCATCTCATAGTCGTCCAATCACAATGGGATCTCATTTACATAAGCTGCCGAGAAGATTCCAAAAACCGAAAATGACATCACAATGTGATCTCTGCTGCCAATACAGAAGTTATGAGAGTTGACGGAGTGGGGGATGGGTGGAGAAGAAATGTTATTTAAACATTGTCTTTGGTGGGGGAGTGTGAAAGGGGAGAGGTGAGGGAGGGAGTGACTGTGGGTAGGGAAAAGGAGAGGAAGGGAGAGGTGACAGAGAGACAATGGGATCAGCAGCTTCAAGGGGAGTAAGGAGAGAGTGAGATTTTTACCTCCCCACATGGGAAGAATTGATTGGCTCCAGGGAGCACCGATGCCGACTCAAAAGTCAAGTCCAGTCATTGACTCCGGGAAGCGCCGACTGCCCCCCTCTCCCATGTGGGACGGATTCATTGCCTCCAGGAATAGAAACATAGAAACATAGAAAATAGCTGTAGGAGTAGGCCATTCGGCCCTTCGAGCTTGCACCGCCATTCAATATGATCATGGCCGATCATCCAACTCAGTATCCTGTACCTGCCTTCTCTCCATACCCCCTGATCCCTTTAGCCACAAGGGCCACATTTAACTCCCTCTTAAATATAGCCAATGAATTGGCCTCAACTACTTTCTGTGGCAGAGAATTCCACAGATTCACCTTTCTCTAAGTGAAAAAATGTTTTTCTCATCTCGGTCCTAAAAGACTTTCCCCTTATCCTTAAACTGTGACCCTTTGTTCTGGACTTCCCCAACATCGGGAACAATTTTCTTGCATCTAGCCTGTCCAACCCCTTAAGAATTTTGTACGTTTCTATAAGATCCCCCCTCAATCTTCTAAATTCTAGCGTGTACATGCCGAGTCTATCCAGTCTTTCTTCATATGAAAGTCCTGCCATCCCAGAAATCAGTCTGCTGAACCTTCTCTGTACTCCCTCTATGGCAAGAATGTCTTTCCTCAGATTAGGAGACCAAAACTGTACGCAATACTCCAGGTGTGGTCTCACCAAGGCCCTGTACAACTGCAGTAGAACCTCGCTGCTCCTATACTCAAATTATTTTGCTATGAATGCTAACATACCATTCGCTTTCTTCACTGTCTGCTGCACCTGCATGCCTACTTTCAATGACTGGTGTACCATGACACCCAGGTCTTGTTGCATCTCCCCTTTTCCTAATCGGCCACCATTCAGATAATAGTCTACTTTCCTGTTCTTGCCACCAAAATGGATAACCTCACATTTATCCACATTATACTGCATCAGCCATGCATTTGCCCACTCACCCAACCTATCCAAGTCACCTTGCAGCCTCCTAGCATCCTCCTCACAGCTAACACTGCCCCCCAGCTTTGTGTCATCCGCAAATTTGGAGATGTTGCATTCAATTCCCTCGTCCAAATCATTAATATATATTGTAAATAGCTGGTGTCCCAGCACTGAGCCTTGCGGTACCCCACTAGTCACTGCCTGCCATTGTGAAAAGGACCCGTTTACTCCTACTCTTTGCTTCCTGTCTGCCAGCCAGTTCTCTATCCACATCAATACTGAACCCCCAACACCGTGTGCTTTAAGTTTGCATACTAATCTCAATACCGTGTGCTTTAAGTTTGCATACTAATCAGGCAGCACCGACGCCACCCAAAAGTCGAGTCAATTAATTGGCTCCCTGAAGTGCCCACTGCCCCCACCCCTCCCCCCTTGGGAAGAATTGATTGGGTCAAGGGAGCACCGACGCCAACCCAAAAGCCGAGTCCATTCATTGGCTCCGGGAAGCGCCAACATGGAAGGATTGATTGCATTGGGGTAACGGGTTGCATTGGGGGAACGGGTGAGTGGTGGAATATTGCTTTAGGGGAACAGGGTCCAATGGGTCAGGGGGCTATGGAGGGGAGACGGGTTATGGAGAGTGGGAGGGTGTGATTGAAGGTAGGGAGTGACTGAGGGTAGAGGAAAGGAGAGGGAGGGACAGGTGAAGGAGGGAGTGGAGAAGGGGAGGAGGTGAGGGGAGAGAAGAGGGAGGGTGAAGAGGAGGGGGAGGGGGTGTTGGGGGATGAGGGGAAATGAGCTGCACCTGCATAGCTGGGGCTCATGGGTGAGTGGTAGAATATTGCGTTGGGGGACCAGGCCTCCCGTGTGGGCTATGGGTGAGTGGTGGAATATTGCGTTGGGGGACCAGGCCTCCCGTGTGGGTTATGGGTGAGTGGTGGAATATTGCATTGGGGACCAGGCCTCCCGTGTGGGCTATGGGCGAGTGGTGCAATATTGCATTGGGGGACCAGGCCTCCCGTGTGGGCTATGGGCGAGTGGTGGAATATTGCATTGGGGGACCAGGCCTCCCGTGTGGGCTATGGGCGAGTGGTGGAATATTGCATGGAGGACCAGGCCTTCCGTGTGACAGGGACACAACGGGTCCAACTTGGTTTAGTTTATTACTAAACCTACATGACTAAAGTAGAAGCAAGGAACTGCAGTTGCTGGTTAACAAAGAAGACACAAAGTGCTGAAGTAACACAGCGGGTTAGGCAGCATTTCTGGAGAACATGAATAGGTGACGTTTCAGGTCCTGGAGAACATGGATAGGTGACGTTTCAAGTAACCCGCTGAGTTAGTCCAACATTTTGTGTCTTTTTTTTAACTGAAGTAGGTTAGCTCATCATTATCAGATTGGTGTTTGTGAAATCTTGCTGTGGCCAGAGTAATTGTCATGCATTACACGAGCCACAACACCTATAAAGTACTTAATTGCTTGCATAAAGCTTTAGAGGTCACAACAGGCACAATAGAAACGTTCTTCGGAGTCTTTCATCATGAGCTCTGTAGCCGGTAGTAAGAAGGATCCATGAATCAAATCTTTCAATTGCAGCCAAGAGAAGTCTCGCAGTCAGCATGCAATTTTCAAGATGTCTGCCAGGAGGGAGTTATGCTGTCAGCATTTTGTAAGAATGGATTTGAGAAAACTAAATTGACTTGTCGCCGTATATCCCTCACAGGTCCACGTCATAGGAGGCCAGTCAGTTGCATTTTGCATTTATTGTTAGTTTAAGTAGAATGACCTCTTTGTGTTGGTCTTGTTCTTATGTTTGGCATCAGGTGCCGATCTCCATAGGCCTGCTGGGAGCTGATGGATGCCAGATTGCACCAGTTTGCAAACGGCTGGAATCCCGGCTTCTTCATTTACTCTGTTGCATCATTGAAAGTTTGGCCAGGATGCAGGCTCCAGATCCTGCGGCCGTGGTCATATGCAGTTCTGTCCGCTCATATATGGGAAGTGCGTCCATTGGGAGAAGGCGCAAATCCCCACTTTCAGCTGCATTCTGTGGAACGAACAGCAAGCTAATTTCTGAGAGCACGGTAGCGCAGCGGTAGAGTTGCTGCCTTCCTGCACCAGAGACTTGGGTTCGATCCTGATTACGTGTGCTGTCTGTACAGAGTTTCTACCTTCACCCCATGACTTGCATGGGTTTTCTTTGGGAGCTCCAGGAGATGTACAGGCATGTAGGTTATTTGGCTTGGTAAAATTGTAAATTGTCCCTAGTGTGTTGTTGGATAGTGTTAAGGGCCTGTCCCACCAGCATGCGATTGCATGCGTCTAGCGCGACCAAACATGGTGACTTGAGGCGTACGGCCTCGCGGGGCCGGTCCCACTTCCAACCGCGGAGCCGTCTGGAGTTGTGCGGGGCTGGTCCCGACAGCATACTCACCAATCAGCTGGGCAGGAGGCGGGCCGACTGAATTTGGACGTCGCACGGCGTCGGGAGGTGGCGTCATCACGCAACGACACGCCGGGCGGTGATGTCATCGCGCAATGCCACGCGCTAGCCATACATCGTCAAGACACTACGTACGACGTCAAGATGCTGTGTACGACGTCAAGACACTGCATATGCCCGTCGAGGCACTGCGTACGCCCTCAATGTGCCTGCGGGCCGACAGGCGCCTGTCACGCGGGATTTTTGGACAGTGTCCGTTTTTCGGAGCCCCGCGCTATGTTGGGACCAGCCCCGCACAACTCCATACGCCTCCGCCGATCTAAATGGGACCGGCCCCGCGAGGCCGTACGCCTCAAGCGACCACGTTTGGTCGCGCTAGACGCATGCAATCGCATGCTGGTGGGACAGGCCCTTTAGTGAGCAGGGGTCACTGGTCGGCATGGACTCGGTGGGCCAAAGGGCCTGTTTCCGTACAGTTTCTCTTAAGGAAACTAAACTTAAATAATCATGCTACTTTAGCAATGACATGTTAATCTATAGGTGAATCAAAAAGGACTATGAATTTAATCACATTATCAATCAAACTAGCAGAATGCTGTAGAAACATGGAATTGCAGATGCTGGTTTATACTGTAGCAAAGTCAGAAACTCACTATGTGCTGGAGTAACTCAATGGGTCAGGCAGCATCTGTGAACTGTACTGAGATATTTTAAAAGTAGCTGGAGTAACACAGTAGCTGTATGTTGCTGATGTTAAGTGTGGTCTCAGTGTTTTTTTATGGTCTGTGGGAGGGGATGTTTCTTCTTGGGACACACAGCAAGACAAAGCAATTACTGCTGTTGAAAAAAACAGTGAGGCAGTCTGAGGAGCCACACAATAGTACTGATCGCAGAATGACCAAGTACACCGAATATGATCCGTGGTCTTGTATGAATGTGCACAGAAAAGATTGTAAAATGTGTTCTGCCCACATCCGAGTGAGAAGTTTTAATCACAAGCTTACAGTTTAAAAATAAGCTCTTGAATGGTAATACATACCAAAATGCAGCAGTTAATTCCATGGAAAGGAAATGCAACACAGAGCTAATCAGGCAGTCGACTTGTGAATTGTGGTGTCGGTATTACTCTGAGACATTAGCGCCATTTGAGCTGCAGGGTGGAAGAGTACTGAGGTCTCTGCACAAGACTGACCAACTTGAAATACAAGTGGACGTAACAAGCTATCTTCTGACCGCATGCAGCCGCTGTAGGGGAGGTTTATCTGATGGTGAATGAATGAACTGTAGGAATGTTAATACATTATCAATCTAACCGTAGAATGCTGTTCATGCTATTGAGAAATGTAAAATGTTTTTTTTAACAAATAGCTGGAGGGTCTCAGCAGATCAAGTAGCATTTGTGGAGCCAAAGTGTTGGTTGCCATTTTGGTTTGAGACCCAACGTCAGTGTCAATGACTATGAGTCAATTGAGTTGGTAAAGGGCTGAGCGAGTGATGGGGTCCGGTGGGATAGGGTACTTAACAAGGTTCTTATTCTGGATGGTGTGGTGTGTGAGCATCATAATCTGGGGTGAACGTCTCAGAATTTCCCATCTGGAAGAGTATGCGCATAAGTTAAAGAGGACCCACCAGAGGCAAGTTCCAAGCTAAGGATGATGCAGGTCCTGGAATACGCTGCCACATGGACACCTGAATGCATTACCAGTCTGAAGAAGGGTCTCAACCCGAAACGTCACCCATTCCTTCTTTCCAGAGATGCTGCCTGTCCCGTTGAGTTACTCCAGCTTTTTTTTGTCTACCTTATTGGACAAACCAGGCTAGGAGAAAAATCCTGGATTTTGTGGATCTGGCAGGAGATCCAATGTTCCTTAATGATTCCCTTTCTTATTAATATTATTATAGCTTCACAAAAGAAAATGGGATACCACTTTGAAGCCTTCAGAACTCACAAGTTCAGATAGTTCACTTTCTCCGTCCATCTATGACTTTGTTTCTCTTCTCTCTCATTTGCACAGTCTGGCCTCCTGGGCAAGTCGCACAGCCTCACATTATATGACATTTTGCACTAAGTTTGTATTGTCATTCTCTGACTGCCCCAGCAAACCTATTGTCTGATAAACTCCACGGGATTTGTCCGAGCAGCCTGCACTCACCATAGGCTGTGGGCCGAGGAGCTTTTTCATGACCCAACTCAACGAACTACCTGAATTTTTAACATATTGTGTAAAAATATTATATAAATCATTCTGGAATTCTCTGCCACAGAATGTAGTTGAGGCCAGTTCATTGGCTATATTTAAGAGGGAGTTAGATGTGGCCCTTGTGGCTAAAGGGATCAGGGGGTATGGAGAGAAGGCAGGTACAGGATACCGAGTTGGATGATCAGTCATGATCATATTGAATGGCGGTGCAGGCTCGAAGGGCCGAATGGCCTACTCCTGCACCTATTTACTATGTTTCTATGTTTCTATACCTGAAACTCGTCAAGAACAAAACCTGCACATTTTAAATAGATTTGAGGAAAAACCTCAACTTTTTTGAGTAGCTTTTGTCCAATCAAAGCATGTTTTACATTGAGTCAATTGGCCAATCACATGCTTTTTTTCAGGCTAGCTAGGCAGGGAGCACACATCATGGTTGGAGTACTTCTACTGATGCCAGTGTTAGTGGAGATTCCGATGAAGGTTCTTTGTTGTTCTGTGGAGTACAAGTGGTGGAAACTTGCAGCACTTGAACTGAAAGGTAAGATCTAAAGTCCGAATTTATGAACATTAATCTGTATGGACTTTAATTAAACCTTCGTAATAATATTCCACCTCTCCACCAATTCCAATATTGGTGGCCGGTGGGGGGGTGGGGGGACTTTCTGGAGTGCTAGTATGGGTATTGTGGGCTGATGGGCCTGGTTTCCAGAGGGCTAGTATGGACATTGTGGGCCAAATGGATTCTTGGGCTGACGGCCTAGTCACTCAAGCCTGTTGTGCTGGCAGCTCACTCACTCCTGGCTGGTGGGCTGGCAGTTGACTCACGGCTATTCCTTGAAATTCCATTTCAAGCAAGGTACAAGGCCACCAAATTCAAGTGCAGTTTCTTACCACTTCAAGCAGGGTGCAGGGCCACTAAAGAAAATGCGTTGTGTCCTCTCACTCCTCCATCTTGCAGAGACTGAGCCACGCCTACACTTCTGGGTTTTATAGTCCCTCCCCCCTCCCAACAGAAGGGGCGTGGCCTTCATGGCATAATTGACAGGAGAGAGAATCTCAACATTTTTTAAACACTAATAACTCTTTTATTTTTCGTACATGGGAAAATTCCTCTGCACCTGATGAGCGGAGGGGGACTGAGTAAGATGGCCAAAAATCACAGCCATACTGTACGTGGTAGCGTTTTTTTCTAAAATCAATATACAGCACAAACAGGAACTTTTGTCAAGATTAGACTTTTGATGATTATAGAAGGCAAGGCAATTTTAATTAGGCAAGGCAACTTTAATTATGCAAGGCAACTTTAACTAGGCAACACAACTTTAGCATTTCCAAACCAAAGGCAACACAGCTTTAGCATTTCCAAACTAAAGGCAACAGAACTTTAGCATTTCCAAACCAAAGGCATCACAGCTTTAGCATTTCCAAACCAAAGGCAACACAGCTTTAGCATTTCCAAACTATATTTTCAAACCACATTAAGGGCACTGACAGGTCAGTAAAACACCTCATAGTTTAGTAGACATGTGTTCAGTGTTATTCACAGCTCAGACTGAGAGATGTGACCCTCTCGCTCCCCCATCTTGCAGAGACTGACTGAGGCAGTGAGGGCGGACCGGCGGACTCACTCAGGATTTATAGTCCATCCGGAAGGGGCGTGGCCTTCAGGAGAGAGAATCTCAACATTTTTTAAACACTAATAACTCTTTTATTTTTCAACGATGGGAAAAATCCTCATGTCCTGCACAGCGGATGGGGACTCTGAGTAAGATGGCCAAAAATCACAGCCGTATGCGGCAGCGTTTTTTTCTAAAATCTATATACAGAACAGGAAGTGGTCAAGATCAGACTTTTAGTAATATAGATAATAATTTTATATAATAAAAATTGGACACTAGATGGCGCTTACTTTTCTGATCTCATTTACTAATTAGTTTAATTAATTAATGTGCAACTTTTGGCACTGACGAGTTATGACTTCCTTCTCAATTATATTTAATCTAAATCCGTGCTAAATTTAATGTAGTTCCAAGACATGGGTCACGAAAATTGATTTCTAGACACATTTTTGATGCTCGGCCCGCAGCCTACCATGCCCTGTGTGCTTTGCATCCCTCTCTGAAGAATAAAAAAAAACTTTTTCCAACTTTCCAAATAGTTTGTGATTCAGAGAGGGACAAGAGGAACTTGAATTGAGCTGTAGGAAGGAACTGCAGATGCTGGTTTACACCAAAGATAGGTAGAAAATGCTAAAGTAACTCAGCGGATCAGGCACTGGAGAAAAGGAATAGGTGACGTTTCTGGGTCAAGACCCTTCTTCAGAAAGATCCTGGTGTTCTTCTTGTGGTCTTGCCCTCTGGTTTAGGTGATTGAATTGAATTGAATTGAATCCTTTATTTGTCATTCAGACCTTTCGGTCTGAACAAAATGTCGTTGCCTGCAGCCATACATGTAATAATAAACAACACACAATAAACACAAATTAACATCCACCACAGTGAGTCCACCAAGCACCTCCTCACTGTGATGGAGGCAAAAGTCTTAGGGTTGCTGTCTCTTTCCTCCTCTTCTCTCTCTGCGCTGAGGCCATACCCCACCGGGCGATGGTAAGTCAGTCCCGTGGTTCAAGCTCCGCGGCCCGGGGGTGGTCGAAGCTGACGCCCTCCAGTCCAGCGGCCGCAGCTGTTGCCACGAGAGCTCCGGAAAACAGGCACCAGCCTGTGACACGCGAGCTCCCGACGATGTCGTCCACTGGCCCGCGGCCGAGCCCCGGATCCAGGTCGCCGCCGCCTCAGCCGCCAGAGCACCGCACCGCACCGGGCCGCCCCCACGGGAGCGCCATTCTAGCCCCGAGCCGGGCCGCCCTCACGGGAGCGTCTCAGCCCCGCACCAGGCCGCCCCCCACGGGAGCGCCTTCCAGCCGGGAGCCAGGCCGCCCACACGGGAGCGTCTTCCAGCCGGGAGGCAGGCCGCCCACACGGGAGCGCCTTCCAGCCCCGCACCGGGCCACCCCCATGGAGGCGCCTTCCAGCCGGGAGCCGGTCCGCCCTCACAGGAGTGTCTCAGCCCCGCGCCGTCCACCCTCACCGGAGCGCCGAGTCGTGCCGCTGCCCGAACGCCGCCGCAGCTCGAAGACGGCCAGCCTCGTGTTGGTAAGTCCTGGCTGGCTCTACCTCCGGATCCTTGAGGTCGGTCGCAGGTTGGAGGCCGCCAGCTCCGCCATTAGGCCTCAGCTCAGATGTAGTCAATTAAACAAAATCTCTCCATTTTAATCAGTGCTTCTCCTATCCTTGCAAATTGCCGAGTGTTAAGGATAAAGGGGAAATCTTTTAGGACCGAGATGAGAAAAACATTTTTCACACAGAAATCTCTGGAATTCTCTGCCACAGATGATAGTTGAGGCCAGTTCATTGGCTATATTTAAGAGGGAGTTAGATGTGGCCCTTGTGGCTAAAGGGATCAGGGGGTATGGAGAGAAGGCAGGTACATGATACTGAGTTGGATGATCAGCCATGATCATATTGAATGGCGGTGCAGGCTCGAAGGGCCGAATGGCCTACTCCTGCACCTATTTTGTATGTTTCTATGTTTCTATGTTTACACCACAGAAACAAGCTGTCCTGCCCAACTTTATGCTAATTATTTTATATGTTGAACAGCCAAGTCGAGACTGTTGGGGTCCAGTACTGGCATTGCATGGTGTAGGGTCCAGTATAATCAATGCTCCCCTCAAGCATCTAAAATGAGTTGGTACCTTTGAATGATGCTCCATTATTTCCTATTAACTCAGGATTGGAATGCAGTTCAATCCTGAAGAACGGCACCTTGTGTGAATTGGTGCTAGCAAGAGTTTATCCCGATAGTCCTTTACAAAATACTTGCACCAGTGGCATAAAATACTTATAGTACAACGGGTGAGTGGAAGAAACAATCGGGTGATGACTCCAGGGAACTCCCAGCAGAAACATCCCTTTGCAATATATTCTGGACACATTTACACATGTGGCACCGTTGAATGATACAACATAACAGGTTGAACAGAGTGGCTAAAGTCACTGCCAACTACAGTACTACGATACAACTCTAAGATAACTCAGTGACCAAGGCTGGAAAGTATGCATGTGTGAGCGTCTGGTACAAGAACACTAAAGTCAGCTCTGATGCACACAGTCTGCCAATGTTTGGACCAGACGCACACATTTAGATCAGCCACTGACATAGAGTGGCCAGTTTTGCCAGTACCTGGTCGAATTAAAGTCATATCGGGGAGGAGGAAAGACAATTGAGGAGAGGAAAAATAAATAACAATTTGAAATAAATCAAACAGCTCAGCTCTTATTGGGAAAGCTGCACTCGAGAATTGACCACCTTAGATCAGTAGGCCTCAGCTGTAGCCAGTCAGATAGGAAGTAATAAGCTTTAGAAGTTAAGCCGGCTGCGACATTACAGCTCACAGACGGTTGTAAGTGGACAAACCAATCTCCCATTTGCTTTCCCTGGTCAGGTACTATAAATGCTAATGTGCCAAATGTGTGGTAACAATTAATCAGGTCGATTCTGGAACTACATGTCAGCACTGCCCGACATCACCTCGCGTACCATCCATTTAACCAAGAGTCCCATCATCACAGCCTCTGCACTGCGCCACACTGATTAATGCTTCAATACTGTGACATTCCTTGCTTGCTGAAGGGCACACCCTCTGGCTGAGCCCCAGTATCAATAACGCAATGTAATTTGTTTAAAGAAAGCTCAGACTAGGTTCCGTGCACGATGTACCGGCTTGGAATCTTTATTGCCCTGACATTAGGCAAGACTTTTCCACAACCTGCTTGCCTGCAATTAAACTCAAATTTAGTTTTAATTGTCAGATGTTAACAGGTCTGGCGAGTTTGAGTTGAAAAGAGAGGCTGGCTGGACTGGGTCTTTTTTCCCTGGAGGGTAAGAGGCGGCGGGGTGACCTTAGAGAAGTGTATAACATATTCAGGGGCATTGATAAGGCATATGGGCATATTATTTTCCCAAGGGGGGTGGTGTCTAAAATTAGAGTGCATAGGTTTAAGGTGAGAGGGGGACAATTTAAACGAGACCTGAGGGGCAATTGCTTCACACAGAAGATGATGTGTACATGTAATGGGCTGCCAGAAGAAGCAGTATAATCACAAAGACACTTAGACAGGTACATGGGATAGGAAAGGTTTGGAGGAATATGGGCAAGAAACATGCAAGTGGGTTAAGCAACCTAGTTGGCATGAGCAAGTCGGGCTGAAGGGCCTGTTTTCAAGCTGTGTAACACTGACTAATTCAGTTGCATCAATGGGGCATTTAACTCCTCCCTGGCTTGGACACAGAAAACACCCTCATAGAATCTGCAATATTCTGCAACATATCTCATAAAGGCAAGTAGTAAATGATTGTGAATGAGAGATAATTTTATCAAAGATGTTGCTTTTACTCTTCTGTAGGAAGCATTTGGCATCTCCATCAAAGTATCCCAATTAAACAATCAAAGTATTGTATAATCTGTATAATATACACAGTAAGTAGTTACATTTCATTTTTTGTTTTGCAGCTCCCATTTATTGCAGTTGTTATTTCCATAATATGATAGACTCGGCTTGTACTCGCTAGAATTTAGAAGATTGAGGGGGGATCTTATAGAAACTTACAAAATTCTTAAGGGGTTCGACTGGCTAGATGCAGGAAGATTGTTCCCGATGTTGGGGAAGTCCAGAACAAGGGGTCACAGTTTAAGGATAAGGGGGAAATCTTTTAGGACCGAGATGAGAAAAACATTTTTCACACAGAGAGTGGTGAATCTCTGGAACTCTCTGGCACAGAAGGTAGTTGAGGCCAGTTCATTGGCTATATTTAAGAGGGAGTTTGATGTGGCCCTTGTGGCTAAAGGGATCAGGGGGTATGGAGAGAAGGCAGGTACAGGATACTGAGTTGGATGATCAGCCATGATCATATTGAATGGCGGTGCAGGCTCGAAGGGCCGAATGGCCTACTCCTGCATCTATTTTCTATGTTTCTCTGTTTCTATAATACCCTCCACATCTCTTACTATTTCTTACTATAGCTCTTAGGGCAAACAGAATCAAGGGATATGGGGAAAAAGCAGGACTTTGGATGATCAGCCATGATCATATTGAATGGTGGTGCAGGCTCGAAGGGCCGAATGGCCTACTCCTGCACCTATTTTCTATGTTTTTTTAATCAAAATTCATATTTTTGGTTGCGCCAGGGTGTTCCCATTTTGCTATGATGACTTTTGATCTTTCCACAGGGACATTTAGGCTCTGCCAGGCATCCATTCCACATTTCACTGCAGGCTGAGCTATGCTCACACCAGGAATGCACCAGTCACTTTCCCAGGGGCGGTTTTCTCACTGCTGATCATCCCCATGTCCTAGCAAGGCAGTAACACTAAAGGTTCTTCCATATTTTGTGAGATGGCGGCGCTGGCTTAACAGCTGCGGCCCACCTGCAGTCCATCTGTTTTTTTTCTTTCGTTTTGTTCCTTGTCATGTTTTAGTTAATTTTGTTTTATTAAGTTGTGTGGGTGGAGTGGGAGAAACATGCTTTGGTCTCTTCCTTCGGGGGATGCGACTTTTTCTTCGGTCGTATTCCCCGTCTCCGTCTGCGCCGAGGCCTAATGGCGGAGCTGGCAGCATCGGAGCTGTAGCAGCGACGGAGACCCGACTCGGCACCGAAGCTGTGGCGGCAGCAGCAGCGGCAGCGGAGACCCGACTCGGCCCCGAAGCTGTAGCGGCGGCAGCAGCAGCGGAGACCCGACTCAGTCCTGGAGCTGTGGCGGCGGCAGCGGTTGCGGTGACCCGACTCGGCCCCGAAGCTGTGGCGGAGGCGGCGGAGACCTGACTCGGCCCCGAAGATGTGGCGGAGGCAGCGGCAGCGGAGACCCGACTCGGCCCTGGAGCTGTGGCGGCGGCAGTGGCTGCAGCAGCAGTAGCGGAGGCCCGACTCGGCCCCGAAGCTGTGGCGGAGGTAGCGGCAGCGGCCACCCGCGGAGTTTGAACCGTCGCCTCGGCGCAGAAGGAGAACAAAGAGGGAAGAGACAGAGACTTTAAGATTTTGCCTTCCACCACAGTGAGGAGGTGTTTGGTGAACTCACTGTGGTGGATGTTAAATTTGTGTTGATTGTGTGTTTTTGTCATTTTTTAAATTATATGTATGACTGCAGGGAAACAAAATTTTGTTCAGACCGAAAGGTCTGAATGACAATAAACGAATCTAATCTAATCTAATCTAATATTTGCCAGGGTAGACAAAAACGCTGGAAAAACTCAGTGGGTGAGGCAACATCTATGGAGCGAAGGAAATAGGCAACGTTTCGGGTCGAGACCCTTCTTCAGACTGATGTGGGGGTGGGGGGGGGGGGGGGGGGGGGGCGAGGGGCGGGAAGAAGAAGGGAAGAAGTGGAGACAGTGCATTTGGGAGAGCTGCGAAGGGGAGGGGAAAGAGGGAAAAAGCAAGGACAACCTGAAATTGGAGAAGTCAATGTTCATACCACTGGGGTGTAAACTACCCAAGCAAAATATGAGGTGCTGCTCCTCCAATTTACGGTGGGACTCACTCTGGCCATGGAGGAGGCCCAGGACAGAAAGGTCGGATTCGGAATGGGAGGGGGAGTTGAAGTGGTGAGCCACCGGGAGATCAGGTTGAATATTGCGAACCGAGCGGAGGTGTTGAACAAAGCAGGCGCAGGTGAACCTCTGACACACCTGGAAAGACTGCTTGGGTCCTTGGATGGAGTCAAGGGGGGAGGTAAAGCGACAAGTGTAGCATATTTACCAAGTGCTTTACAAATCCCCTCCAAGATGTCCAAAGTCACTTCACTGAAAATGAAATAATCTCAGTGTAATAATGCAGGAGATACATTAATCAAATCATGCACAGCAAACCTACATGATCAGTCATTATAATGCTTGTTAGGAAACTGGTATTCAGGACAAGATTAGCAACCATGTTTGTGGCTAGAAAAGTCTCGACTACAGAGGAGGAAGTTGGAGAGATGACATGTTTATAATGAGTGAATATATTGGGCAAACCATGATGGTTAAATTGAGTGTGAGCTTTGTGAAGAAATAGTATGAGATATATCTTCATATTGGGAGTAGCTGTCAAAACACTAAATGGTGTAAATGAAATATGATTTGAAGTAACAGGGTATTATGGAAATAACAACTGCAATAAATAGAGCTTGAACTTAAGGCAGCCTGACTGTGTCAAAGTAGCAGTCAATAAGAGGTACAATTCTTGGAATATTCACAGGGTTATTGCTTTGTTTATTTATGCATGGTTCAGTGTTAGGAAATAATGTTAGATCTGGACAGGGTAATATAGCATGTAAAGTATCAGAAAATAAATATTGTGAGGTAGTGACCATAGTCAATGTATAGTCTAGTCTGAAGAAGGGTCTCAATGCAAAACGTCACCCATTCGTTCTCTCCAGAGATGCTGCCTGTCCCACTGAGTTACTCCAGCATTTTGTGTCTATCAATGTATAGACACGTTGACTATGGATTGTCTAAGAAGAGCCAATCATTGATAAATGGGAGATCAGCTTATTTATGAATGTGGACCTAAGTCTGATTGTTTGATTTGAAAAATATATATAATTACTGAAAAATGAAACTCACAATGAATTCACCCCTCTTCTCTGTTCCAGACAATTTGAGCAGACTTTCGCCATGAATATACCACAGCTCTCGATTAGCTGCCTGTATGCCTGTGCTTGATCGTAGTTGATCATTTTCTTTCCTTTGAGTTGGAAAGTTCCAAGACCCACCTGCAATTCTGAGCACCAATTCTGCTGGACGCGAAGGGAGAGCTCAACTCTTAGCAATGACTGCCTTGCAAATAATCTGCTCTCTCAGAAGATTGTAAATGGTCTTGCGGTTCCACTTTGAAGAAAAATATGGGATCTCTCCCTGGTATTGTGGACAATATCCCAATATTTTTCTTTAATCACCCTTCCTAAAACTGAGTTCCTGTTCATTATCTCATTGTTATTCCTGGACGCTTGTTGTGGGCAAATTGGCTGTTGGTTTCCAGTTACATCTGTGACTAAACCTGAAAACTACTTCAGAGTGGATGACATGATATGAAAGGTGCTTTCCACATCCAAGTCTCTTTTTGTTTTGAAAATGAGATTCAGTGCGGACAATAGAATTTACACTCAGAACCAAACATCTGACTTACTGACTGTTGGTAGGTTGATAAGTGAGAGAAATTAAATGACTTGCTGGGATCATTGCTGGTAAGTTTGTCTGCACATCTATTACCAACCCTTTTCTTCTCTCTGCAAACACTCACTGACCTTATTTTGTGTTCTTGCACTTTCCATGTCAACTCTATGGTTACTGAAGTGCTTGCTGTTTCACAGAGGTTTAAGCTTTTCAAAAGATATTTATCAGGTAAAAGTAACTCGGGATATAGGTCATGGATGCCATGGATGCCCTCCACCGAAAACGGTGTCTGAGACGGGCCAGGAAGATCATCAAGGACCCCTCTCACCCTAACCATGGGCTGTTTGCCCTCCTCCCATCAGGGTGGCGGTACAGGAGCCTCAGGTCTCGAACTAGCAGGATGAGGAACAGCTTTTTCAACAACACACTTACATTGCTGAACTCGGAGTCCCGTCGCTAGATATCTTTGGTCTCTCCATCCACATTGTTAACCAGTACTCTTCTTACTCTAATGTATGCTTGTTCTGTATTTTTTTATTTTTTTTAAAATTCCTATCTTGCACTATGACTATGACCAGACGCTAAACTGCATTTCGTTGTACCTATACTTGTATCTGTGCAATGACAATAAAGTTGAATGGAAGGTCAAAGATTTGTAAATGGGTTCAAGGTTGAAATGTCACCATTTCAATTTTACAACTGATTTCTTTTTAACATAGCCTTTAAAATTAGACTCTACCTTTGTCAAAATACACACAATGGCTTCCAAACCCACCATAGTGTAAGTTATTTGGGCAAATCCTCCAAAATTATGGAAGAAATTGAATAAGCACATGGATATCTTAAAAGACAAATTTGCTGGCTGCAACGGAAAAAACCCCCTCCAATACACATCAAGAATCAAACCCGTCTGGCCTGTGGACTTGGACATCACACAACGGTGTGAACAGGGAAGGCTGAGACGGAGATAACGAGATTCTCTTGGATACACAAAGGGAGGAACCAAGCTTCAGCAGACGGTGGTAAACAGGCCAGCACAAGCACAATCACCATCGGGGATGATAACGATCAGGCTGAGGGATCATGACATCAGCAAACCCCTTATCATCGGAAGCCTATTGTTCATGCCAGATCGAAACTGGGAAACATCAAAAGAACCCCTTTTATCCAGAGGACCACCTGGGGGTTTCAAAGGAAGCTCAGGTATAAAAGTCGAAGTCAAGCCAGAACTCTCTCTCTCTTCCTGCTCTTCCTGCTCTGCTGGACAGCTCGTGGGCCTGCATCGACTTCGCTGTGAGTATCCTGGTGACCTGGTGAATTTCCCGAAATAGGAGGTTGAGGGGAGAAAGGTCAAGGGGGAGTATGCTTGCAAGTAACTTGTGTTAAAGTAAGTTTTACGACGTGCCCGATAGTTTTCGTCCATAGTTTTAGTTTAAAGCATAAGTTTAGCCACGCATTGTGTAGTGTTGGTGAGATTCGATTTCTCATTGTTTAATAAAGCCTGTAAATTTTAGACTTGCTTTGAGTCCATCTTGGTTTCTGTTTTCTCTCATCGGCACACTCTGGTCAATTCAACCTTTTATCATATCCCACCATAATTCCGAGGTCTAGAACCTAGGGGAATCCTTTTGTGGAGTAAAGGGAAAAACAAAACCCCTACAGAATGGCGACCGCGGCAGGACCTCGGTGGTTTGGGATATGTGATTTGTCAGAGGGGGTGAGAGAACGTAGCAAGATGGAGGAGAGAATCTCCTCTTATCTGTTTAAAAAGATCAATCTCACCAAACAATGGGTGATAGCACTGTTGAGAGCTGAGCAGCCCGCAGAAGCTGCAGCTCAATGGACGGAAAGCAAAGCGTATAGTAAAGGGCAGGAAAAGGCAGTTTGGCTAGCGTGCCTATCACAGCAGGTAGCCAATATGCAGAGACAGATAGATAGACTGGAAGAGCAACAGAGAGAAGCTAGGGCCAGCGCTGAAGAAAGCGCTAGAGAAGGGGAAGGGCTATCTGAGGAATGCAGTAAAGCCAGGCAGTGTATCTTGCAGGCGAGGGAGTCCCACAGAAATGCCCAGGAATTCCTCCAATGCCAGGTGGTAGAGGCAAAGGAGAGGGAAAGGAACGCCCAGGAACTCCTGGCTCAGAGTACACAGAAGTGCAGGGAGCTGGAGGGAAAGTTCCAGGATATACAAGCAGCATACAGGGTGGCCCGTAGCGAGCTAGGCAATAGTGATCACGGGCCTTGCCAGGCGAGGATAGCGCAGCTGGAGGAGACTCTGTCCAAGACTAGGGGACGGGTTCACCTGGTAGGACCAGGGGGGTCCCCCGGGGGCAGAGGGCTTCCCTCAGCAGATGATTCCCCAGTGGCAAAGGGGAATAGACCGCCTCCTGAGGCGCCGGGGATAGGTCCGGGTCGGCAGGTGGGGTTCGGGTTGTCCGGGGAGGGACAGGCCCAAGGAGGGGCGGGAGAGCACCCTCAGTTAGCGGCTTCCGCGCCATGTGTAGCACACCACGAGGTGGTGGGGTTACCGATCATGGTGGGAGAGCCAGGGGTAAAGGGGCAACAGCCCAGAGTAGGGCAGATGTGCCCGGCACGGCAAAGGAAATATGGTCCCCCGGTAGGGCAGGCAGATAGGGGGCCCATAGAGAGTGATATCATCATTCCCCATGGGGCACATGTGCTGAGGGGGATGGTGGCTCAGGTTCCCAAGTTAACCAGGGCAGGAGACCCGTCATTGCATTTTATGGAGGTGCAGCAGGCAGCCGACATAAACGATTGCGATGAGATAGAACGGGTAAAGCTGCTACTGATGACCCTAGATTCATACCTATGCAAGGCAGTGACCTCCAGGGAAGGGGGAAGACCTGAAACATGGGTAGCGGCACAGACAGCGGTTCTGGAGGCCATGGGGTTGAATCAGGGTAGTCCTTTCACCAGGGTGGGGGAGACGGAGCAGCAGGTAGCTGAGTCCCCGGACATGTTCGCAGACAGGCTGTGGGCAGTGTATGAGGGAGCGTGTGGGATGCCTTTAGATAGGCAGAATTTAGATGGGAGAACAGCTCACTGGCTGAAGACTCTGGTGGCGAATTGCCTCCCGCGAGTTAGGGCAAGGGCCGAGCACTGGTTCGACCCAGCTGACCCAAACCTTAACGAGGCGGAGGTGATCAGGAAGCTCACCCTTGCGTATCGCAATGGGGTGAGAAGTGAGGAGGAGCCCTTTAAGGGCAAGGTGCACGAAATAGTACCGGCACCCCCCAAAAGGAGGCAGTGGAAACAGGAAGGCAGCCAGACCTCTTCCGAGATGAGGCTGGTGTGCTACGGGTGTGGGAAGCCCGGGCACTACAAGAGGGAGTGCAGAAACCTAAGTAGAGCAGTGGGGGGTAGGACCCCGGTAACAGCCGACCCAGCCCCGGAGGTAACAATAGATTTAAGTGATCTATTGACCTATTTGCAGTCAAAGGCGGGAGGGTCTGGACAGGT
Organism: Amblyraja radiata; assembly: GCF_010909765.2. Lineage (NCBI taxonomy): Eukaryota > Metazoa > Chordata > Chondrichthyes > Rajiformes > Rajidae > Amblyraja > Amblyraja radiata. The sequence goes on along the minus strand of NC_045959.1, from coordinate 13,936,950 downwards.
AGCCATGGCAACTGGCCAGGGTGCGCCCGTATCCGCACCCCCGGCACCTTTATGACTGCCAGCGAAACAGCCCACATTCCTATGCCCGTTAGAGTGTAGCCCATGTGGGAGACCCTGGGTCAAGATGGAGGTCCAGGATGTGGTCGGGAGTTGTCTGCTGGACATTGGTGCTTCCAGTAGCATTGTCCACATGGAAAACCCCCGTACATCCCCTCTATCTAGTAGGGCACCCTATAGTCCACGAGGAAAGGGAAATCAGAGGGCGGATTGCTTGGCCAGGGAAGGAGCCAGGAGTGGGAAAGCATTAGATCCCCATGAGGAAGGACAGGTAGCTGCAACCAGGGAGCAGCCTCGAGAAAAGGAGAGTGCGGGAGTAGTTTTGGCACCGGACCTGACCACGGTCCAGGCACAAGACCCTATTTTAAAGGCTGCCTCAGCAGCCATTTGCAGGCAGGAGAAAACAGAGGGACCGTATGGGGGTAAAGACATGTCAGTGAAGGAAGGCATGTTATTCAAGGGAGATAAGTGGGTAGTGCCTTCCCTGTACAGAGGGGAATTTTTAAAACTAGCCCATGAGGGTCCAGGGGCAGGTCACCCTGGGCCAGAGACCACATGGCAGCGAGTAGAGATGGCAGGATGGTGGCCAGGGCTCAGGGAAGATGTTCGCGACTTTTGTGCAAGCTGTCTGGTTTGCGCAGCAAACAACCCAGACCCCCAGAAAAGGAAGGTTTCCATGGGACACATCGGGAGGGTGGAGGGGCCATGGCAGTCGATTCAAATCGACTACATCGGACCCCTTCCAACCGCTCAAGGGGGTTACAAGTACTGCTTAGTCCTTGTGGATGTGTTCTCAAAATGGGTAGAGGCCTTCCCTTGCAGAGCAGCCACCGCTATGGGTACGGCAAAAATCCTGGTTAGGGAGGTGTTCACCAGGTGGGGACTCCCACAGTTCGTGGAGTCAGATCAGGGGAGCCATTTCACGGGACAGGTCATGCAGTCCACCCTTAGAATACTGGGCATCAAGGCCAAGTGGCATGTGGCCTACCACCCCCAGTCCTCAGGTCCGGTAGAGCGGTTGAACCGGACAATAAAGGAAAGGATAAGGAAGGAAACAGGGGACTCACCCAACCGGTGGGTGGAGGTTTTACCCCTGGTCCTTATGGGGATTCGGGCCAGCCAGTCCAGGAGTACGGGGTACTCTCCCCATGAGCTTATGACGGGTCGGGTCATGAGAACGCCAATGCACATTATGGTCCCAGCCCTAACAGAGGGACAGCTCAGGGAAGTGAACCGGGACAAGTTTGCCAAGAGGCTATTTGAACAACTTAGACAGGTTCACTGGCAGGCAGCCAGAAACATGGGGGCCCAGCACCAAAGAAACAAGCTACTGCTGGAGCCTCGCAGGCATTGCGAGTGGGCAGTGGGAGACCAGGTAATGGTCAGGAGATATGCTAGGGTAGGGGTGTTTGAACCCTTGTATGCGGGCCCATACAACATAGTGGACAAAGCCAGTCCCATGGTGTATGCCATTCAGCTTCCCCGTAGAGTCAAATGGTTCCACATCAACCAGTGTAAATTGTTTGACCCCACAAGGGCAGGGAAAAGTAAGAAAGGGGTACATGTCAGAGAACAGGATCAGGAACAGACCCGGGTTGATGTGGAAACCGTAGGGGAGCCAGGTGAGTCCACAGGTAGTCAGCCTGAAGTAGCCGGCTGTGTTCCAGGGCGAGGACTGGAAGCAGCGGAGAAGGAGGCTGACTCCAGCCCTCCGCAGGCAGGTACCGTAGACTGCCTAAGAGAGGCAGAACTAGCAGAAGCAGAGGAGATGGAGGTATCACCTCTGGTGTGGGAACCCCCGGTCAGACGTAGGAGTGACAGGGTCCCTAAACCCCCAGTAAGGTGGTCCCCATCCCTAATTAAACCTAGGGCTGGGGCCGGCCACAGGAGGGCCGGGAAGGAGAGTGGCCGAAACAGGGCACTACGGAGTGCGGCTGGAGGGAGCCCAGTCTCCACAGGGAACGTAGGGGTAACTCAAAACCCCGTAGTGCAAAGGGAGGTGAGGGGCAGTCAGGCCCCTCGACAGGAGGAGTTCTGGCCTGCACGGGAGGGCCCACCAGAGGGGTGGCCCCAGCGTGACGGGGACCAGTTATGAGTTGGCCACCCGGAGACGGGTGGCGTTGTATATAGCATTGGTTTGTGTGTAAGTAGATGTAGTGTTTGGTAATTAGATATAAGGTTTTGTATAGCTACAGGGGAGTACAGGGACAGACAGTACGGGATCGAAGGGATGTGCTGTGGAAAAGTGGACCATAACAGACAAAACAAAACCCCAAATGCCATTTTAGGCGGATAGCTTTGTGGAGGCAAGGAGGTGTTTTGCTTTGTTTTCCAGATGGATAACCCCGCCGTATGGATGATGGCAATGATGTGCCTCCGAATGTGCGTGGCGCGTCGCGGGGACACGGAGGAGTCCATCGTATATGGGTGCTCAGGGGATAGAGCACCCCTCGTGTCTACTGGGCAAGGAAACCTGGTAGCGGATAGCCAGGCCGGATACTCCCATGAGGGAAGATGGCCTGGGTGGCTGGGGTCGAACTCGACCAGGTTCTCCAGCCACAGGAGCTTCGCCTACGGGGAAGCATCCATACCCTGTGCCGAGATACAGATGGCTACCGACCGGGTTAGGGTGACTGAGGGCAGGCGGGTGTGTTTAACCTGTAAGGGGGACGTTCCTTTGGGGAGATGGTGGTGGCTCAGGAAGCTGAGCTTGAACATGAGGGATCGATCCTCGGACTGGGAAAGACTGGACAATGATACCTACCGGACCATCACGGGGTCACCGGGAGGGATCACTGTATGTTGGGACAAATGGTGGGCCTATGACCAGGGGCTTTATTTATGTCTATGGGGGTCTGCCAAGGCGTGTCCGGTAGGGGCATCAATCACTTTCGTCAAGTGGTGGCAGAACCCCGGGAACGGGATAGATTGGGACCGCAGTGGGCAGGCATGTGTGGCCCCAAGGGCTGGGATGACAGTAAAAGCCACCGAATTGCTGGTTCAGGTGAAGAAGCCCCTACCCACAGCCCAACCGATCGACCCTCACAACTGTCCATCCACCACCAAAGGGCCGGAGAATGGGTTAGCACTTGTCCCAACAAAAAGGGTGCTGTACCAGGGAGTGCATTACGCTGTGGCCTCAGTAGTATTAAATTTGACTGAAGTGCGGTTACCCGCATGGTGCCCCCGCGAGACGGAATTATTATATCAGGCCCTGCTAAAAGACATGTTCCAGAAATTCCACAACCTGGATTTTGGGGACATAGACATAGAAGAGATGTACCGCGGGGGAGGGGATTTCACTTTGGGGTCCGGTAGGCAAAGACGAGGGGTGGTTAATGACGGGTTTACAGCATTTAACACGGGGACATCTATTATTAATAGCATGGACAACGTAGAACTGGCCTTGCAGATCAATCAGTTGAAGGGCCAGTTAAGAAAGGTTCTGGGGGAGGAAAATGCGGTGGTAGGATCGGGACTGCACGAAGAGGTGGCAATGACTCTACATCTAAAAGAAATCATAGCACAATTGGAGACACATGCAAAAACGATAAACGCTTTGATTAAAGAGGACCGGAATGCGTCCGATCAGGCTGCACAGAATGAGGTGTGTGGGCTGTATGGTGCGTGGTTGTTGGGGGAGGGGAGGAGCAACCTGGAAGACCTGAGGCAAGGTCGGGTCCCCTCCTGGATAAGCAACCAGCACCTAGCAGCGCTACACCCTTATAACAGCACTTTGAGTCCTTGTCAGCTTCGTGTGGCCTCCGAGGCCTACCCGGTACCGGTGGATTGCGGAAAATCCAATCACACCATAATGGGAGTGGTCGTACGAATCCCGGTAATGGGAACCTCGGCACGACCAGCTCCTCTGTACCGAGTGGAGAACGTGGGAGTTGTTCGTGGGGGGGTGCATATTCGCTACGGGAAGGTCCCGCCCTATGTCATAGTGAGGGAGCAAGCTGTGACAGGCATTGACCTTTTGGGTTGTCGGAGCCGGGGAGCACAGGTAATCCTGTGTCCCCAGCACATGGGCGCTGAGGCTAGGCCTCAGTGTGGGTTCAGGACTGTTGGGGCACAGCCTATAAACTGCACCATGGAGGCGATGGCGGCAGACCATGTCCCTCCACAGGTGGCGTATATAGGCAGTGGGACGTACTGTGTCACCACAAGTGCCCAGCGGTATCAGCACGGATCACAGCTGTGGTGCCCGATACCGCACAGCAGCTTCTGCTTTAAACCCAGGGCAGAAGTCCATGTGGCACAGCAGCGAATATTACCCATCCCGGAACCTTCTTCGGTTCACCTCTCGGTACGAGAAAATGTAACTGACTTATTTGACTATGTTGCCCATTTTGGGTATGATATTCCCCCAGTGAATGAAAAATTAAAAGAGTTGCTGGTGGCGGTCGAGTTGTCGCACAAACACTTCTTCTCCCTGGAACAAAAGACTCTGGATATCGCCAGGGAGATCGAAGAGATCAAGTCTCCAAGTTGGTGGGACCTGGAGTCCTGGATCATAGTACCAGCATGGGTCCGCATCGTGTCCCATGTTCTGATCATCTGCCAGATGATAATTGTGGTGTATTTGCTATGCATTAATTGCAAATTTAAAAGGCGGAGGAGGATGGCCAAATTACAACAGCTGGTAAATCGAGCCGCCCGACGTCACCATAACGACACCCCATCACTGTAAAATGTCTGTACTCTAGTGCAATAGTTTTTGTACATAAGTTGTAATCCCTGCATTTTCAGGGAATGGTCGTGAGGGTACTGTATGGTTTGTGGGATTGATGTAAAGTAAAATGTGTATAGTGTAAGTTAATGTGCTTCGAGGGCCTAGTTTAGCGATTAAGGGGGCTTTCGGGGTACATAATTTCACCTTCTCACCAGGAGTGTTTACAGCTCTTGAGGCTGGAGGATTGCCCACTAACTTTGTCAATCGACACGGTCCGTGCGAGCCTGGACGTGTCGTAGGGGCATGTAAGTTATTTGGGCAAATCCTCCAAAATTATGGAAGAAATTGAATAAGCACATGGATATCTTAAAAGACAAATTTGCTGGCTGCAACGGAAAAAACCCCCTCCAATACACATCAAGAATCAAACCCGTCTGGCCTGTGGACTTGGACATCACACAACGGTGTGAACAGGGAAGGCTGAGACGGAGATAACGAGATTCTCTTGGATACACAAAGGGAGGAACCAAGCTTCAGCAGACGGTGGTAAACAGGCCAGCACAAGCACAATCACCATCGGGGATGATAACGATCAGGCTGAGGGATCATGACATCAGCAAACCCCTTATCATCGGAAGCCTATTGTTCATGCCAGATCGAAACTGGGAAACATCAAAAGAACCCCTTTTATCCAGAGGACCACCTGGGGGTTTCAAAGGAAGCTCAGGTATAAAAGTCGAAGTCAAGCCAGAACTCTCTCTCTCTTCCTGCTCTTCCTGCTCTGCTGGACAGCTCGTGGGCCTGCATCGACTTCGCTGTGAGTATCCTGGTGACCTGGTGAATTTCCCGAAATAGGAGGTTGAGGGGAGAAAGGTCAAGGGGGAGTATGCTTGCAAGTAACTTGTGTTAAAGTAAGTTTTACGACGTGCCCGATAGTTTTCGTCCATAGTTTTAGTTTAAAGCATAAGTTTAGCCACGCATTGTGTAGTGTTGGTGAGATTCGATTTCTCATTGTTTAATAAAGCCTGTAAATTTTAGACTTGCTTTGAGTCCATCTTGGTTTCTGTTTTCTCTCATCGGCACACTCTGGTCAATTCAACCTTTTATCATATCCCACCATAATTCCGAGGTCTAGAACCTAGGGGAATCCTTTTGTGGAGTAAAGGGAAAAACAAAACCCCTACAATAGAAACATAGAAAATAGGTGCAGGAGGAGTCCATTTGGCCCTTCGAGCTAGCACCGTCATTCATTGTGATCATGGCTGATCAAACACAGTCAGTAAACCGTGCCTGCCTTCTCCACTTACCCCTTGATTCCGCTAGCCCCAAGAGCTCTATCTAACTCTCTTTTAAATTCATCCAGTGAATTGGCCTCCTCTGCCTTCTGTGGCAGAGAATTCCACAAATTCACATCTCTCTGGGTGAAAATGTTTTTTCCCCATCTCAGTTTTAAATGGCCTCCCTTTATTCTTAGACTGTGGCCCCTGGTTCTGGACTCCCCCAACATCAGGAACATTTTTTCTTGTATCTAGCTTGTCCAGTCCTTTTGTAATTTTATATTTCTCTATAAAAATGGATCTTGTCCTTTTCCAGGCTCTCCAAGATAGTGTCATTGCATTATGCATTCAAGGCCCGTTCACTTAAACCACCAGAGACTTGAAAATGCAGTCAAAAACTTGTGATTCTATATACTGACTGAGTACTACTACTGTATACTTGCACTGTATCTGAGATGCTTATCTAAACTGATAAGAACAGATACTACCCATGATCTTAGCCAAAAGGCCGAGAAGCGAGATACATCTTAGATACAAGTATCTAAGTAGATATCTATAGTGATACCTGTACTGAACTGTATACAAAATTGGATTTCACTGTACCTCGGTACATGTGACAAATAAAGTAGCATTAAACCATTGAAACTAGACCTTCGGCTTACTTACTCTATGCTGACTTTACTCTTTGTATTCTGCCACTTCCCTATCTCCATTGCCTCTACAATCTATACTATTATTAAAACTCTCATCTTGGCCACCTTAAAACTCTCATCTCATCTGCGCTTTAATAAAATTTGAGCAAAAACGCTACCCTATATTGCTAGGATTTTTTCGCCACTTTACTCACCGTTCTCCTCTACTCCAAGGCACCAAGTTTTGTTCCCGATCGGTGAAATATGAGAAAAGTTACGAAGGTTTAAAAAATGGTGTGATCAGCAGTTTGGTCTTCTCGCCTGTCAGTCACCATGAAGGTAACGCCCCTGCCGGCACCCGCTGGAGAATAAATCCCTGGAGGCGGTGCTGAGTAAACAAGCCACGCTAATTCAGTCCGCAAGGGTGGTCAGGAAAGCCGCTGTGTGGAGCTGGGAGGTGCTGTGTGGTGCCGCGGCCGGTGGCCGCTGAGTGTAGTCCCTCCTCCCCACACACCCCCTCCCCTCCTCCTCCCCACACCCCCTCTCCCCCTTTCCCCCTTCTCCCCTCCCTCTCCCCACACACCCCCCTCTGGCCCAAACCCCCATTTACTCCTCCCCCGTTCCTCCCCCTACCCCCAACACCCCTACACCACACCACCCCCTCCCCACACCACCCCACCCCTCCCCCACACAACCCCCCACACAACCCCCCACACAACCCCCCTCCACCACAACCCCAACCCCCTCCCCCACACCACCCCCTCTTCCACACCAGAGATAGGTTGAATAAGTTAGGTCTTTATTCTCTGGAGCGCAGAAGGTTAAGGGGGGACTTGATAGAGGTCTTTAAAATGATGAGAGGGATAGACAGAGTTGATGTGATCAAGCTTTTCCCTTTGAGAATAGGGAAGATTCAAACAAGAGGACATTACTTCAGAATTAAGGGACAGAAGTTTAGGGGTAACATGAGGGGGAACTTCTTTACTCAGAGAGTGGTAGCGGTGTGGAATGAGCTTCCAGTGGAAGTGGTGGCGGCAGGTTCGTTGGTATCATTTAAAAATAAATTGGATAGGCATATGGATGAGAAGGGAATGGAGGGTTATGGTATGAGTGCAGGCAGGTGGGACTAAGGGAAAAAAGTTGTTCGGCACGGACTTGTAGGGCCGAGATGGCCTGTTTCCATGCTGTAATTGTTATATGGTTATATGGTTATATGGTGGAATATTGCATTGGGGAATGGGTTGCATTGGGGAACCTGGCCTCCCGTGTGACTCCCAATGTGTCCCACTTAGTCTAGTTCTCCTTAAAAAACAACTCGCTGACCAAAATGTTTTTGTTCGTTAGGGGAGGTAACTAAATAAATCAGGTCTAATGAACACTTTTACATTCTGCCATGTTTGGGCTCACATTCAGACTGTTTGCATTTTGATTTTGACAAAAACGAACTAAAATGCTCACAAAATAATTATTTGAACCAAACACTTTTTAAGCCTCTGTGTTCATTTTCAAGTGCTAAACTTTGACCCTTAGATCTCAGGCAGCACACAGAGCGTTGGCCCCTCTTCCACACCCCTCACAGCTATTTACAGCTACAATTGTACTTCCGCTCATCCGCATTTGAATGAAAATAATAATTTAGGGACTATATATTATGTTGAAAATGGTTATTCAGCTTCTAATTGCATCGCTTATTCTTTGGTATAACTATCCAATGACTCTCACTCCATGACTTTATCTTCAAGCCATTTTTTTCCTTCTAGTGTTAAAACTTAATCCAGTCCATCATGGTAAAAGTTATCCAGGTTTAAAATCTTTAAAGACGCGCGTGCGCAGATTTCTTCAGTCAGCGCAAAGCAGATTGGTCTTTTCCCCTGTCAGTCAATGCCATGGCCTGGATGGTGATGCCACTTCCTGCACCACCATCACTCACAAACTCCTCTCTCCCCTCCTCACAGTAATTTGTTTATCGTCTCCCCCACCACCTGCGACGGTCGTGGGGGGGATTCAGTGGAGGCCCAGTGCAGGTCCTGTGCACAAACTTATTGCCCATGAGATTATAAGGGCTGTGTGAACATAGAAACAATGTTACAGGCCTGTCCCACTTAGGCGACTTTTTAGGCGACTGCAGGAGACTCTGCAGTTGCCACATGGTCGCCACATGTTCGCGGATAGTTGCCGGGGAGTCGCCTACATGGTCGTGAGGAGTTCCCGCATTCTGGGAACTAGTCGCGGCCTCATTATGGTCGCCGTGAATTTTTCAACATGTTGAAAAATTAGCGGCGACCAGAGTGAAGCCGCCATGGAGAGTAGCGAGGATTCTCGAGCCGTAGGTGGGTCGCAAGGACTTCCTCGTGGGTTGCCAGGAGGTTGAAGGTTCTCGTAGGTTCTCATAGGTTGTAGCCGGTGCTGACCGGTGAATGTCATTGGCTGATTAGGGAAAAAAAACGTAAGCACTAGTTTTCAGAACCAAGGATAGCCGACCGGTAATGTTAAATGTCCGCCAAACTTCACAGCCGTGTATCTCTGGCTTATTAAAAGTTGTCTGGCTTCTTAAAAATTATCTCCACTCCTTCTCCCTCCTTCGCCCTTCCCCCTACTACCTCCCTCTTTTAAAGGACTTGCCATACACAGTGCTAGCTGTCTTAATTATCATTTAAAAATGAATTGGATAGTTATATGGACGGGAAAGGAATGGAGGGTTATGGTCTGAGCGCAGGTATATGGGACTAGGGGAGAATACGTGTTTGGCACAGACTAGAAGGGCCGAGATGGCTTGTTTCCGTGCTGTAATTGTTATATGGTTATATGGTTATTATAATTACAGCGCCAACCTTCCTGTTCATCGCGGTGTGTGTCTGTGTCACCTTGGCTTTGCACCATGTGAATTTTAGACAGCGCTCACCCCGCTTGCCTTTGCGATGTGTGTGTGTGTGTGTGTGTGTGTGTGTGTGTGTGTGTGTGTGTGTGTGTGTGTGTGTGTGTGTGTGTGTGTGTGTGTGTGATTATGTGCGTGCGTGTGTGTGCGTGTGCGTGTGCGTGTGCGTGTGCGTGTGCGTGTGCGTGTGCGTGTGCGTGTGCTTGTGCGTGTGCGTGTGCGTGTGCGTGTGCGTGTGCGTGTGCGTGTGCGTGTGCGTGTGCGTGTGCGTTCCACTTTGACAGTCGCCGTTACAGTCGTCGGTTTTTCAGGTGACTGTCGGCAACTTGACATAAGTCCCATAAGGCCCATAAGTCAGTACTCACACATTGTAATTATTGAACAAATTAAATAGGCAGACTCCAGGTATTGTTGCAGTGATGCTGAGTTAATTGAGGAGCGAGTATTCTGAGTTTAGCAATTGAGTTTGTTGTGCTGTGGTCAAAGGAGGCAAAACGTCAGATTACATTCCTGCTCCTGATCATTTCACACGTCACCTCCAATTACCTAGTCGTATACTGTGCAAAATGATTGATTCTTTCTCCATGCCCTCACCTGATTCTGGTCTGGCACCTGAGCAAAGACCAGGGGAAGCAATATATTATTGGAGGTGTTTATCATCAGAAATTAAACCTAGGTCCCCATCTGCTGGTTAAGCGTAATGTTAAAAATCTCAATCAAAGTTTGAAGACGGTGATGTCAACCAAGCTTGATATTTTCTTGATTCAACCAGCATCTGCCTAACACATTATCAGGTAATCCTTTCCACTGCTGTCAAGATTATACCATGTGCTTGCTGCATTTGCCTGCAAAATGACTTTGGTGGGCTTGTGTGTTTGTTTGCCACGACTGGCTGAGTTTCACCCCAATGGTTTGACTGCTAGATTTCATTTCAGTAGTGGCATCACAGGTGAGTGCACAAAATATCAGTTGATGTATCAAGAAACTGCAGATGCTGGAATCCTGAGCAAAAAAACAAATGGCTGGAGGGACCCAGTGAGTCAGGCAGCATCTGTGGATGGAATGGTGATGACCTTTCAGGCTGGGACCCTTCACCATGCACATTATGCAGGAGCATTATGAACTGAAACATTATGTAATTTACCTTCCCTGGTCTTCTCGTCATTTTTTCTCTCTCCCCCCTTTAAACAGCTTTAAACAGCCTACTTCTTTGGCAAGCTTTGGTCAGATTCAATATCTCCCCAGTGCCATCCTGTGGCTTTAGTCTGTTTACTGCTGTGATTCTGATCGCACAATTATTACATTCTCATTAAGAATTTCAGAGCAGTGTGGAAACCAACAGAATTATTTAGGGTGCTATAAACATATTAATATTTGAAACAAGAGCCAAGCAAAATCAAATTCAGAGAATTCAAGGATGGTTTGGGAGGAGAGGTGTTACAATTTTGAATTGGATTGGATTGGATTCAATTCATTGTTATTATCTCATAAGAGACAACAAAATTGGTCGCCCAATTATAGGAAGGATGTCAACAAAATAGAGAGAGTACAGAGGAGATTTACTAGAATGTTGCCTGGGTTTCAGCAACTAAGTTACAGAGATAGGTTGAATAAGTTAGGTCTTTATTTTCTGGAGCGCAGAAGGTTAAGGGGGGACTTTATAGAGGTCTTTAAAATGATGAGAGGGATAGACAGAGTTGATGTGATCAAGCTTTTCCCTTTGAGAATAGGGAAGATTCAAACAAGAGGACATGACTTCAGAATTAAGGGACAGAAGTTTAGGGGTAACATGAGGGGGAACTTCTTTACTCAGAGAGTGGTAGCGGTGTGGAATGAGCTTCCAGTGGAAGTGGTGGCGGCAGGTTCGTTGGTATCATTTAAAAATAAATTGGATAGGCATATGGATGAGAAGGGAATGGAGGGTTATGGTATGAGTGCAGGCAGGTGGGAATAAGGGAAAAAAGTTGTTCGGCACGGACTTGTAGGGCCAAGATGGCCTGTTTCCGTGCTGTAATTGTTATATGGTTATATGGTTATATGGTTAAAATGGATTTTCCTTACAGTCAAGTAACATTAAAATAAATAATAAATAAAACATTTTTTTTTTTTAAAGCACAAACACAGAAGTCCACGACACAACATAACCCCACAGTGGCACCAAAGTTGAGGAAGGCGCTATAGTCCAGCCAGCCTCCCCGCCAATTGGTGACATATATCTGGTTGAGACGGAACCAACAGCACAACAACTTGCTACAGTCACTTTCTACATGGCTAAATAGTTTAATAACAATATCTTCATCATGCATAACTCAACATCTCAGTTCCCAATTGGCATGAGAGCATGATTTCCCCATTTACTGTGTGTAAACTGACAGGTACATGGATTACCTGATAAGGCTTGGTGCTTGGACCACAGCCATTTACAATATACATCAATGATTTGGATGAAGGGATTCAAAGTAACTTTAGCAAATTTGCAGATGACACAAAGCTGGGTGGCAGTGTGAACTGTGAGGAGGATGCTATGAGAATGCAGGGTGACTTGGACATGTTGGGTGAGTGGGCAGATGCATGGCGGCTGATGTTTAATGTGGATAAATGTGATGTTATCCACTTTGGTATCAAAAACAGGAAGGCAGATTACTATCTAAATGGCGTCATGTTGGGAAAAGGGGAAGTACAATGGGATCTGGGGGTCCTTGTTCATCAGTCTATGAAAGTAAGCATGCAGGTACAGCAGGCAGTGAAGAAAGCGAAGGGCATGTTGGCCTTTATAACAAGAGGAGTTGAGTATAAGAGCAAAGAGGTCCTTCTGCAGTTGTACAGAGCCCTAGTGAGACCACACCTGGAGTATTGTGTGCAGTTTTGGTCCCCTAATTTGAGGAAGAACATTCTTGCTATTGAGGGAGTGCAGCGTAGGTTTACAAGGTTAATTCCAGGGATGGCGGGACTGTCATATGCTGAGAGAATAGAGCGGCTGGGCTTGTACACTCTGGAGTTTAGAAGGACGAGAGGAGATCTTATTGAAACATATAAGATTGTTAAGGGGTTGGACCCGCTGGAGGCAGGAAACATGTTCCCGATGTTGGGGGTGTCCAGAACCAGGGGCCACAGTTTAAGAATAAGGGGTAAGCCATTTAGAACGGAGTCGAGGAAACACTTTTTCTCACTGAAGGTTGTGAGTCTGTGGAATTCTCTGCCTCAGAGGGCAGTGGAGGCCGGTTCTCTGGATACTTTCAAGAGAGAGCTACATAGCGCTCTTAAAGATAGCAGAGTCAGGGAATATGGGGACTAGGCAGGAACGGGGAACTGATTGGGGATGGTCAGCCATGATCACATTGAATGGCGGTGCTGGCTCGAAGGGCCGAATGGCCTACTCCTGCACCTATTGTCTATTGCCTATTGTCTATTAAGATTAGACAATTGAGAAGAAGGCACAGAGATGATTCTGCTCATTCAATATTGTCATTCCCTTTGAATTTTATCTGAGGGAGTAATGGATTCATAAATCTATGGATGCTAATTTAAGCCATATAATAAAAAAGTCATAAAAAAATATTACATGAAAACATCAGGTTTCAGCGCATCAGGTTTGCAACAACCATCAATTTACACTAATTCTACATTGTTCTCACAAATTGTTTATGCAAATTGGACTTTAACCCCATTTTTATAAATTCCTCCCATGTTTCCTCTCAGATTTCACTGCTCACCTACACACACTGGTGGTGATTTACAGCAGCCAATTAACCTATCAACCAAAATGTTTTGGGATGTGGGAGGAAACTGGAGAATCTGGGAAAACCCATGCAGACACAGGGAGAACATGCAAACTCCACGGAAAAAGCACGCAAGATCAGGACTGATCCTGGTCTTCAGTACCACTCTGAGGCAGTAGCTCTATCAGCTGTTTTACTTTGCTGCCTTCATCCCAACATGACAGCTGAGATATTTACAATCAAATTACAGTAAGTCTCTTTCTTTGAAGAAGCACATGTCCATTTTGGTGATCAAGAACCGTAGTTAGCAACTCATTCAGCGCCTTCAAAGGGGGAAGTCTGCTGCATTTTCCCGCTTGAGTCTTTGTGCAACTTCAGTTTCTCAGCAATGTCATTGGCTCTAAACTCTCCTATGTATTTGCCTTACAAACCGTTTGTTTGCATCAAAACCACAATACTCGGAAATAATAGGTTTAAAACAGACAACTGATTTCTGGCATTTCGCCAGAGCATCTCATAAATGTAAACAATTTACTCACTCACCACAAGTATGCTCTGAATACCTGTTTATATCTGCCTTTGGGCTGTGAATGCTGTGGTAAACCGCTGGAATTAATGCCCTTCCATGTTGTAGGAGGTTTGATTAGTGGAGGTATTTATAAAGTAGGTCGAAACATAGAAAACGGAACAGCACAGGCCATTCGGCCCACAACATCCATACCAAACATGATGTCAAATGAAACTAATCTGCCACGCACCTGATCCATATCCCTTTATTCCCCCTGTATCCATGCACCTATCTAAAAACCGCATCAAAAATATTCCATTGTAAATGAAAATTGTAACATTGTTGTCAAATTTAACACAATCAAGTATCTGAAGTGCATAAAACACATGAAAAAATATAGGCTTCCATAGAATGTTGTGGTACCAGTGACAGTTGATGGCAAGATTGCATGACATTTTTGAAGGGTTAGGAAAATAGCACAGGGAGGACTTGAGGCCTGTGTTAGATCAGCTATGATCATATTATGGAAAAACACGGTCTTATTTTCTTATGTTCTTGTGAATCTTAAGCACCATTAATACAAATACCTATCTTGAAAGATTGGCAGCAAATCTTCACAATTTAAGGATGGCTAATGAAACTATTGGTAGACACAAAGTGCTGGAGTTACTCAGTAGGTCAGATAGCATCTCCGGGGAACATGGATCGGTGACATGACCGATTGGGACACTTCTTCGATGGTCTCCTGCAGATGCTGCCGGGCCCGTTGTGTTACTGCAGCGTTTTGTGTCTTTTTTGTAATTTGTATTTGAAGTTCAGTGTTTCTAATGAAAAAATACCTATAAAATGAACAACCTTCTTCAGAATGGCTGAGTTTGGATAAAGGTGTTTCAGGCGGGGAATATTGATATATCACCCATCCGCACTCAAAGTACTGCAGAAGGATCTCAACCCGAAACGTTGCCTATTTCCTTCGCTCCATAGATGCTGCTTCACCTGCTGAGTTTGTCTCACCTGCTTTTTGTCTACCTTCGATTTTCCAGCATCTGCAATTTTTTCTTAAACACAAGTCTTCTTTCAAGTTACTTTACCATTCAATGGTTGTCAAGAACAAAAAAAAAGCACACAATATGTCCTATTCTAAAATCCTGACAGGTTAGGATTCGATCCCAAGGCACTTTCCTTAAGATTTTACAGAAAGGGAAATCAAAAGCACACACATGCTTGAAATAAAAGTATAAAATTCCGTGTATACTCTGCAGCTCAGGGTGCATTTATGGAGTGAGGAAACGGATTTAATGTTTCCAGTCAAAGACCTTCTGTCAAAACCCTCCACGGTTGCCACCTGATCTGCTGAGTTTTTCCAGCATTTTTACTCCCATTTTAGCTTACAGGGAGCATAGTTTGATATTGAGAGATGGGGAGGCAGAACCAAGCACAAGCCTCACTAAATAGCCACACAATGTAGTTTAAAGCAGGATAGGCACAAAATGCTGAGGTAACTCAGCGGGTCAGGCAGCATCTCTGGAGAGAAGGAATGGGTGACATTTCGGGTCAAGACCCTTCTTCAGCATCTACAATTCTTTCCTACACATGTTAAATAAAGCAGGAGTTCTTGAGTGGCAGTGAGTAGTGAGACGCCTGCTGAATTTCCCCATCCTCACGATCCCCTTTACTGCAGAGCACTGAAATAAGTTACAAAACCTCCCCTTGCCATTTTCACTTGGCTTGGCCCAATGCACCAATGGAACACATCAGGGATTAAACAACGCAATTCAGGTCTATTTGAGCCATCGGGGACCAGGTATTCTATGAAGCTTAAAGCAAAGAATGCATTCCAAAACAATGAAGAGTACTGGCGATGGCATTCTTCCCCCATGGACCTGTTTATTGTATCAGCCGTCAGCTAAAATAGTTTTTTTTAAATAATATAGGCTGACACTGCCAGAGTGTCAAGAGCTTAGATGTGGCGGAATTTGTCAAATGTGTTCAGGAACCTTTCCTCAAGCAATATGCACACTGCTTACAAGTGAGAGATCGAAGCTTGACTTAGTCTTAGGGAATAGGGCAGGGCGAATGGGACTAGATTAGTTGGGGCATCTTGTTCGGCATGGAATAGTTGGGCCGAAAGGCCTGTTTCTGTGCTGTGTGACTATGACTAATTTTGCATTCAGAGGCAACAAAATAGATCCGCGATGGAGGGGAGCCAAGCATTTATCCTTGGGGCATCATAAAAGGTGAGAATGAGGTGAGGTAGGAAAATAAGGAATTGCAGGAAGTTCTGTACATGGTCATGTTAACAACTGAAATAGATTCAGTGTATTTGTTAATTCTAAACAAACCTTTTAGCATTGTTTCCTTATTTATATCAGAAAGGTATTACAGTCACAGTCACAGAGGCCGACGTCAGAAGATCCTTCAGGGGGGTGAACCCTTGGAAAGCGCCTGCATCTGATGGTATACCGGGTCGAGTTCTCAAAACATGTGCAGATCAACTAGCTGGGTTTTTTTGCGGGCATTTTCAACCTCTCACTACTGAGATCTGAGGTTCCCACCTGCTTCAAGAGGGCATCAATAATACCCAAGAAATATTAAGGTGACGTGCCTCAATGACTATCGACCAGTGGCACTAACGTCTGTGGTGATAAAGTGCTTTGAGAGGTTGGTCATGGTGGATATCAACTCCTACCTCGACAAGAACCTCGACCCACTACAGTTCACCTACTGTAACAACAGGTCAACGGAGGATGCAATCTCACTGGCTCTCCACTCCGCACTGGACCACTTGGACAATAAAAACACTTATGTTAGGATGTTGGTTATAGACTACAGCTCGGCGTTCAATACCATCATCCCCTCGAAGCTGGTTACCAAGCTCACGGAACTGGGTCTCTGCGCATCCCGCTGCAATTGGATCCTCAACTTTCTTATCCACAGACCACAGTCTGTTCGAATTGGCAGAAATACCTCCTCATTAACAATCCGTATGGAAGCACCTCAAGGCTGCGTGCTCAGCCCCCTGCCCTACTCACTCTATACTCATGACTGTGTAGCCGGATATAGTGCCAACTCCATCTTCAATATCGCTGACAACCACCGTTGTTGGACAAATTATACATGGTGATGAGTCAGTGTATAGCAGTGAGATCGACCAATTGACCAAATGGTGTCAGCACAACAACCTGGCTCTCAAATTCAGTAAAACCAATAAACTGATTATGAACTTTGGAAGAGGAAGGATGGGGACCCACAATCCTGTTTATATCAATGGGACGATGGTGGAGAGAGTAAAACAATTCCTGGGTGTGCATATTTCCGAAGATCTTTCCTGGACCCAGCACACTGATGCAATTATAAATAAAGCACATCACCGCCTCTAATTCCTGAGAAGATTAAGGAGATTTGGTATGTCAAAGAGGATTCTCCTGAACTTCTACAGGTGTACAGTAGATATTGACTGATTGCATCACGGCCTGGTTTAAAACAGACAACTGATTTCTGGCATTTCGCCAGAGCATCTCAAGGCATTGCTGGTTCGGCAATGTCCAGGAATGGAAAAGACTGCAAAAAGTTGTGACCACTGTCCAGTCCATCACCGGCTCTGACCTCTCCCCACCATTGAAGGGATTTATCGGAGTCGCTGCCTCAAAAAGGCTGCCAGCATCAACAGACCCACACCATCCGGGCCACACACTGATTTCACCACTGCCAACGGGAACAGCTTCTTCCCTACAGCCATCAGGCTATTAAACAACCTCAAATAAGCTCTGAACTACAATAATAATAATAATAATAATAATAATAATAATAATAATAATAATAATAATAATAATAATAATAATAATAATAATAATAATAATAATAATAATAATAATAATAATATCTTTTATTGTCATTGCACATAAGCGCAACGAGATTTGGTTTGCAGCTTCCATCCGATGTCGTAACTTAAATAACTAATAAAATTTAGATTTGGATTTAGATACCCCGAGAACATGATTTGTAAAAAGAACAGTAAAACAGTCAAAACAGGCTAAAGTGCAGATGTGTCTGTGCGACCTGACCATCCGAGGGAGACAGTCCAGGGGGGATGGGGGGCACTCAGCAGGGCCGGTTCAGAGCCGCTATAGCTCTGGGAATTAAGCTGTTCCTGAGTCTGGAGGTGCGGGCGTAGAAGACCTTGTAACGTCTGCCGGAGGGAAGGAGTTCGAACAGTCCATTACAAGGGTGTGAGGAGTCTTTATGGATGCTGACAGCCTTCCTGAGGCACCGTGTGTGGTAGATGCCCTCCAAGGCTGGTAGCGGTGTCCCAATAATCCTCTGCGCTCTGTGGACGACGCGCTGAAGAGCTCTCCTCTCCGCCTCCGTGCAGCTGAGATACCACACAGAGATGCCATACGTTAATATGCTCTCTGTGGTGCAGCGGTAGAAGGTCGTCAGCAGCTGTTGGGGCAGACCATCCTTTTTCAGTGTTCTCAGGAAGAACAGTCCTTGCTGTGCCTTCGTGACCAGCGCAGTGGTGTTGGTGGACCATGTGAGGTCCTCTGAAATGTGAGTGCCCAGAAACTTAAAGCTGGACACTCACTCCACACTGTACCCATAGATGGAGATTGGGGCGTATTCTCCATTATGTGACCTCCTGAAGTCGATAATCAGCTCCTTGGTCTTGGGGGTGTTTAGGGACAAGTTGTTACGTGAGCACCAGTTCACCAGGTTCTGCACCTCCGCTCTGTAGTTTGTTTCATCACCGTTGGTGATCAGCCCAATCACTGTTGTGTCGTCTGCAAACTTTTATTAGACTATTATTATTATTATTGCACTACTATTGTTTGCTTTTCAAGTATGTGTGTAAATGCATGTGTCTATATATATTTTGTGAGTATGTGTATAAAAAGACACTGAACTTATTTTTCTCTCTATGTTTACATATTCTGTTGTGCTGCAGCAAGAATTTTATTGTTTGTTCTGGGACATATGACAATAAAACACTCTTGACGAGAGGTTGTGAAATGTATTCAGACAAAATATACTTCACCCTACCGGATGTGATTTTTATTTTCAACTGATAGGGCAATCATTAAGGCAATAACAATAGTTCCTCTGTTTACTATTCTTAATCTTTGTGAGATAAGTTTCCAACATCCTGTAATCTGTGTAATAATGTCAAGGTGAAATTAATAAGGCAAAATTAAGTTGAGGTCATCTTCTAAAGGACCTGTCCCACTTAGGCGATTTCGAAGGTGACGGCCGGCGACTGTCATAGTCGTAGCAGGGCACCGCAAAGGGTTGATAAGTAGATAGTTACAACAATGGCCGGAGATTAAAATATAAAGTGTGTGACAAAAGGATTGACGAGGTGCAAATTGTGAAGCCAGAGGTAGGAATGTGCATGGAGAGGAAGTGGGAGGAGAGAATTGGTGGGAGTCCAGGTGGGGTACAGAGGAGGGAGGGGGAAGAATGGGGGGTGTGGGGGAGAAAGGGAAAAGGGTTGGGGGGGGGGGGGGGGTTGTTGTTGGAGGTTACCTAAATATTGGTGAACTTTATTGTCATACCATTTGGTTCTAAGCTACCGAAATAGAAACATAGAAAAATAAGTGCAGGAGGAGGCCATTGCGCCCTTCGAGCCAGCTCCGCCATTCATTGTGATCATGGCTGATCACGGAATGTATGAGGTGCTCCATCCAATTTGTGTGTCGCTTCACTCTGACAAATTTTATTTTTTACATTGCTTTTCATTAGATGTTTCTCCAAAATACAACTTCAACTTGATTGTGTCTTATTAATGTGTCCTCGACATTACTAATATAGATAGGAACAAAATGCTGGAGTAACACAGCGGGACAGGCACCATCTCTGCATCGAAGGAATTGGCGACATTTCGGCTCAAGTCCCTTCACCCAACATTTTGCTTCTATCTTCGGTGAAAACCAACACCTGCAGTTCCTTCCCACACATTACCAATATAGATTACAGGATGTTGGAATCTTATCGCACAAGGAACAAAATTGCACACATTGGACAATCCACTCATGAACCAAAGTAACATCTGAGCAATGATCCTGAGAAAATCTGCAGTCATGAAATTGTATTCTATCCTCAGTGTGAGAAGGATTTTGTTGTCTCTATACTGTATACTGCACAATGGCAATAAAGTTTGAATCTGAATCTGAAAACTGGGAAGAAAACAAAATAAATGCACACATTTAAGTTAGTCATGCCAAAGTTTACAAAGGTCTATTATTTTCCTAATATTACGATTTCATACCACTGCAGCTGAACAAAGCGCTCACTCACTGCTGCATATCCACACCTGATAGTGGGCGAGAGCATCTACAACAAGGGCAATTTTATTGTCTACCACTTCCTCAAGGGCAATAAATGTTTATCTTGCCAGTAGTACACCCACATTGTGACTGGAAAGTGACATTGCTTTGGCAGCTTCTGAGTACACTCACTGGATTACCCACAGAACCTACAGTAATACACAATGTTGCATTAATGCCACTGACATATATATATCTCAATAAATTTCTGTTACCACCATCAAATTTCCTTTTGAATATAACCAACTTGATAAAGCTCTTTCTGCTTGCAACCAATAACTTGATTGCATTGCGTCTTGGCTTTCATTAGCAGGATACATACCTTTGTACCGGAACCAATAAACAGTAGATTAGTCATTTCACATCTGTAGTTCACAACCATCAGTGAAGATTAGAGGCTTCCAATGAAAACAATAAATCACTCAGTTCCTATAAACTCATTGATACTAAGAAAGAAAAACGTTGCTTCAAACCGTTTTAAACCATGGTCACTGTTGTAACATAATTTTGTTTAGACCGAAAGGTCTAAATGACAATAAAGGAATCTAATCTAATCTAAAAAACATTCATGATTAATATTTCCTTTCGAAATGAAGGGTTATTTTTAATTCCATATCTTTCTGTCTCATTTTTGCTTATTCTTCCAAAACTGGGCGATGTTATCCTCACAACATAAACCTCTGAGTCTAGAATTGGCCTTCCATAAACAAAATGAGGCATGAGTTAACAATGGATGTCTACAAATAGATAGTTGTCCCAATTGAAAGTTAGTACACACTTAACATGGTATAGGCTGTATAAGGTCGAGTCACAGGTAGATAAGATGGTCAAGTTGGAAAAGGGGAAGTACAACGGGATCTGAGGGTCCTTGTTCATCAGTCAATGAAAGTAGGAATGCAGGTATAGCAGGCAGTGAAGAAAGTGAATGGCATGTTGGCCTTCATAACAAGAGGAGTTGAGTATACGAGCAAAGAGATCCTTCTGCAGTTGTACAGGGCCCTAGTGAGACCACACCTGGAGTATTGTGTGCAGTATTGGTCCCCTAATTTGAGGAAGGACATTCTTGCTATTGAGGGAGTGCAGCGTAGGTTTACAAGGTCAATTCCTGGGATGGCGTATGCTGAGAGAATAGAAACATAGAAACATAGAAACATAGAAAATAGGTGCAGGAGGAGGCCATTCGCCCCTTCGAGCCAGCACCGCCATTCATTGTGATCATGGCTGATCGTCCCCTGCCAATAACCCGTGCCTGCCTTCTCCCCATATCCCTTGACTCCACTAGCCCCTTGAGCTCTATCTAACTTTTTCTTAAATCCATCCAGTGACTTGGCCTCCACTGCCCTCTGTGGCAGGGAATTCCACAAATTCACAGATAAATTCACAGAGAATGGAGCGGCTGGGCTTGTATTCTCTGGAGTTTAGAAGGATGAGAGGGAATCTTATTGAAACATATAAGATTATTAAGGGTTTGGACACGCCAGAGACAGGAAATAAACAATAAACTATAGACAATAGACAATAGGTGCAGGAGTAGGCCAATCAGCCCTTCGAGCCAGCACTGCCATTCAATGTGATCATGGCTGATCATCCCCAATCAGTACCCCGTTCCTGCCTTCTCCCCATATCCCGTGACTCCGCTATTTTTAAGAGCCCTATCTCTTGAAAGCATCCAGAGAACCTGCATCCACCACCCTCTGAGGCAGAGAATTCCACTGACTCACCACTCTCTGTGAGAAAAAGTGTTTCCTCATCTCCGTTCTAAATGGCTTACTCCTTATTCGTAAACTGTGGTCCCTGTTTCTGGACTCCCCCAACATCGGGAACGCGTCGGGAGAATCCTCTCGGCGGCATGGGAATCCTGGAACAGCTGCTTCCCTCACCGGAGACCGCGGCTTCCGAAGCCAACAAGGCCGCGCCGGTTGGAGCTCCACCACTGGCGATCTCATCGAGAGATCCCAGGCTCCCGATGTTCAAGTTCAGAGCCGCCGCCCGCAGCTGGCTGCTCCACAGACCCGCAGCTCCGCGATGTTTATCTCGGCGGTCTTCAGCTCACCGGAGCTCCAGCGCGGTGACCCAGGCAAGGCATCACCCGCTTCGCTCCACGATAGCGCTCCAGCGCTGTGCCGCCACCGAAGCCAAGGTTCTGGGCGGTCCCTGACAGGAAACACCGCTCCAGGCCCGCTGGTAGGCCGCGAGGACAGGTCGAAACTGCAGCCCGGAGAAAAGCTGCCTCTCCGACCAGGTAGGGACCCTGAAAAACAGTCCCCCCCCCCCCCCCCCACCCCCCACATAAAAAAAGTCTAGACCTCCAGAACAAAAACACTTTAACGAACTAAAAAAAAAAAAAAAGAGATGAAAAGACGGACAGCTGCTGGCTGGGCAGCCGTGCACAGGACAGCGTCCCACTACAGGTGGGGCGCTGTAGATAGCGGAGTCAAGGGATATGGGGAGAAGGCAGCAATGGGGTACTAATTGGGGATGATCAGCCATGACCACATTGAATGGCGGTGCTGGTTCGAAGTGCCGATTGGCCTTCTCCTGCATCTGTTGTCTATTGTCTAAAAATACTTTTGCCACTTTGGTCCTCATCAGTAGGAGTATTGAGTATAGACGTTGCGAGGTCGTGTTATAGTTTTATAAGACATTGGTGAGGCCACATTTAGAATATTGTGTTCAGTTCTGGGCATCATGGTATTGGAAATATGTTGTCAAGCTTGAAAGGGTTCAGAAAAGATTTACGAGGATGTTGCCAGGACTACAGGGTGTGAGGTTGAATAAGCTAGGTCTCTATTCCATGGAGTGCAGGAAGATAAAGGGAGATCTTATAGAGGTATACAAAATAATGAGAGGAATAGATCAGGTAGATGCACAGAGTCTTTTGCCCAGAGTAGGCGAATCGAGGACCAGAGGGCACAGATTCCTGAAGGGACAAAGATTTAATGGGAATTCGAAGGATAACTTTTCCATACAAAGGATGGTGGGTGTATGGACCAAGCTGAGGAGGAGGTAGTTGAAGCTGGGGCTATCCCTTCATTTAAGAAACAGTTAGACAGGTACAAGGACAGGACAGGTTTGGAGGGATATGGACCAAGCGCAGGCAAGTGGGACTAGTGTTGCTGGGCCAATTTGGTCGTTGTGGATGAGTTGGGCTGAAGGGTCTGTTTCCACACTGTATCACTCTATGACTCTGTGACTAAGCATCTGGTGTTGACATTGGGCCTACACAGTGTTCCTCTCAACTGGAGTACAATTGCATCAACCTAGTGGTCAGTTAATTTTGTTCTTATACACTGTCTCAACTTCAATGGACATCTTCTAATGCAGTTTGTGTTTTGGTATAATGATTGCTGGCTTCTGAGCTTGACAGTCATGCCTTGTCAGTGATTTAACACTAATGCCTGGTCCTGAATTTAACCACCCTTTGATAAGTCTGAAGTGATGCATGACACTTGATACTGGAGCCTGTGAGTGCCAAACTTTGATGAATTGCCCTCCATCTGCTTTACTCTGTCCACAGGCTTCAGTTAGTGCTGATAATGAAGTGTGTAATTTATGACTAGATGTTGCTGGGGGTATTATTGCTTCAACTATAGGCAGCTGCTGCCTTAGAAGTCGAGTTACAGTATATTTCCATGAGTGAAATTATTTCATGATAATAAATGTTATTATTACCTGAGAGTGAGAAAAATAACCCTCAGATGAGAGTAAAGTGGTTAATTTGTACTAAATGTTTAAGGTGAAACTCATGAGCTTTGGTTAAGGCAATATTTAACTGTGGGACAGAATTATGCCCCTGTCCCACTTAGGAAACCTGAACGGAAATCTCTGGAGACTTTGCGCCCCACCCAAGGTTTCCGTGCGGTTCCCGGAGGTTTTTGTCAGTCTCCCTACCTGCTTCCACTACCTGCAACCTCCGGCAACCACCTGCAACCTCCGGCAACCACCTGCAACCTCCGGGAACCGCACGGAAACCTTGGGTGGGGCGCAAAGTCTCCAGAGGTGTCCGTTCAGGTTTCCTAAGTGGGACAGGGGCATTAGGGTTCTTTCTGTGGAGTTGGTTCATCAGATTGAATGGGGCAGCACAGTAGGGCAGAGGTAGAGTCTGCACCAGAGACCCGGGTTTGATCCTGACTACAGGTGCTGTCTGTATACGTTCTCCCGGTGACCTGCTTGGCTTTACTCAGGGATCTCCGGTTTCCTCCCACACTCCTAATATGTGCAGGTTTTGTAGATTCATTAGCTTTGGTAAAAATTGTAAATTGTCCCTAATGTGTAGAATAGTGTTAGTGTATGGGGGCAATTGTTGATCGGCATGGACTCGGAGGGCCGAAGGGCCTGTTTCCACCCTGCACCTCTAAAGATTGATGCCATTGTCTCATAGAAACATAAAAATACATAGAAAATAAGTGCAGAAGTAGGCCATTCGGCCCTTCGGGCCTGCACCGCCATTCAATATGATCATGGCTGATCATCCAACTCAGTATCCTGTAC
Organism: Amblyraja radiata; assembly: GCF_010909765.2. NCBI lineage: Eukaryota > Metazoa > Chordata > Chondrichthyes > Rajiformes > Rajidae > Amblyraja > Amblyraja radiata. The sequence goes on along the minus strand of NC_045959.1, from coordinate 13,912,393 downwards.
CTGCCTTCTCTCCATACCCCCTGATCCCTTTAGCCACAAGGGCCACATCTAACTCCCTCTTAAATATAGCCAATGAACTGGCCTCAACTACTTTCAGTGGCAGAGAATTCCACAGATTCACCACTCTCAGCCGACTTCAAACAAAACAGATGGCAGAGCATTCTCAAAAAAACAAAAGGCCCTCTCTGCATCTGCAGGAGTTTTCTTTAGTGAGCATTGTCTCACCGGCAAGTCATGGACTTGAAGCTTGCTCCCTTTCAAAGCATTCCACACACACACCAGTTTAAGTGCTGGGTTTATTTCGATTAATGACAAGATTGTTCAGACAGGATTGCTCTTACATTCCTTATTGAAACCAGTGCTGGATTTATAGGAGGAAGCTGTCCGACCACCAATGATGATACCTGACAAAATGTACTCTCTCACATTCTTAGCAACAAAGATGGCAGCCAATGTCGACACAACAAAATCCCTCAGAGAGTTGTAAAATAATGTTCTGTTTTTACTGGTGATTGATCAAGGAGAAAGCAACTAGAGAGCTCACAACTCTTGGACTGGTACTAAGGAATCCCATTCAATCCTTAACCCTGCGCCCAGACAGATAGGCTTTCCTTCAGAGATGCATCCTTTAATGATAAAGGAATTCCTTGGAGCTACTCGTGTTCTGCTTGAAATGCTGCATGTCCAGCTTCTGAGTTGCTCTGAGCAAATTGGAACCCATTGCTTCAATTTACTAATGCACTCTTTGGCATCAATGTATGGAGGTGCCTCAAAGTACGATGCAGGACTCATTAACATTTTCAAAGTGATATTGTGAGCACTGATATAAAACTGGAAGAAAACTAATCAAGTGCCAACCTAGAAAGATCATATTGAATCTGACCATAGATCTAAAACATTTTTAAACGAACTGCATGAAAATTGCTAAACACAAAATGCTGGTTTAACTCAGTGGGTCAGGCAGCATCTCTGGACAAAAGGAATAGGTGATGTTATCGGGTCGAGATCCTTCAAAAGACTGAGAGTCAATACAATACAATACAATATTTATTCAATGTCATTTGAACCTCAGTGAGGCTCAAACGAAACTCTGTTTCTACAGCCATACAAACAAAACAATTCAATTCCTACAAGACACACAAACAATTCAATTCACACAAACATCCATCACAGCGAATCTCCTCCTTACTGTGAAGGAAGGCTAAGTCTTTTCTCTCCCCTGTACAACATTTTCCCCGATGTCGAAGCCCCAGGCAGGCGATGGTAAGTCCCACGGCCATTTAAGGCCGCGCCAGGCGATGTACGGCGCTGCTCCAGGTCTAAATGTCACAAAGCTGGAGCCCCCGGCGGGCGTTGGAATGTCCCACGGCCACTAAAGCCACGCCAGGCGATGTACGGCCCCACTCCGGGTCGCTCCAACCCTGCGACACGGGCTGGAGAAGTTGCGTTGCGGGAGCAGATCACCAGCGAACCTGGAAACATGATGATCTATTGCATGCAGCATCCACCAGCCTTATTTTGCAAACTTGTTATCGTTCAGTTTATCTTTGGTTCCAATCGTTTTAGTTTATGCAGATCAAATCAATATTCTCCAATGTCTGCCTCACTGATAGATCCACATGTTGTAGTGGAGGGGGGTTCATTTGACTCCATCATGACAAATTAATCACATAGAATTGTAATACACATAGAAAATTGTCATGTGTCCCTTTCCCTTCCTTCATTTCTTTCAAAACCTTTTACGCAGCTGGTTTGTGGCAGCCATGGGTAGATTTTATGTTGTGACACCCTCTCCAGTGGTCAGTGCACGATAGCATGGCCTTGCCAAGCTTCCCAAGCAACTCCCAATGGAAATACTTACCATTCCTTGACACTTACCACTTCTTTTGAAGTGGGATATATAATAGAGCACTCTCAAAGACCTTCTTAACCAGGTTTTTTACATTGTGATCTGAACGAACAACAGTGGTGCATGTAACACTGTTTTAACACATCCGAAATAACCCAATTCATCTCTGGATGCTAAATCAAAAGGGGCCATGTACAAATCAGAAGAGATGATTAAGAAATTATTGCCAATTACACTCAGATCATACATTAAGTAATAAGTCCAATTCTAGTTCCCAAGACACATGGAGAGCATCTAAACCCTGGACAATATGCAATAAAGAGCTACAAGGTATTTCCTACATTTGATCAATGCAATTTGAGATTTTCATTCTTGATAGGAGACAATGCAAGAGTGATTTGTTAGAGCTAAGAGGTATTAAAGAAACATTTACTTTGAACCATATGGTGAGAATGAATATGTTAAGAACTACGTTCTATATATCAGAGGTACACAAAAATGCTGGAGAAACTCAGCGGGAGCAGCAGCATCTATGGAGCAAAGGAGAGGCAATGTTTCGGGCCGAAACCCTTCAATATATCAGAATGGGTGATAACTGAGTTTTCTCTCATTCTTAACCTGTTTTCTTCACTCTGTCACTTCCCTGAGGAGAAATTTATGGGCTTTGTTTCAACAACAGCCGGTTGCAAAGAGTTCCTCATGTGATTCACATTCTGAGTAAAGAATTCGGACCTCCTTATCAAGTCCTTTATCGTCTCCCTAACCAGTAGAAACAACCTGTCATGTTTACCTTACTGTGGTCCTCATAAACGTGGGGCCCTCTAGGTCACTCTTCAATCTCAGAAGATAAATCAATCTCCTGGATAGTGTCCAAAGGAACCTCTCTGACACTCCTCTCCATTAATTTCACATTAATCTTCAGCAATTGCAATATTTTTGATTTTGTATTCAACTCCTCCAGGTAGAAGCACACCATCATTTTTAGAAACGTTATCATCTTACACAGCCATCAATATGACTTCTTCATTAGTCATGTGTGCAATTCTGATTAAAAACATCCATTACAACATAATGTTTACTGTCACATCCAATTCCGGATAGTTTGCCTTGTTATGTTCTGCAACCATCCTGTTTGAAGATTTGTAGCTTAAGGGAAACGTACACAATAAATATTTGCCATTTAAAAGTAGAATTCTTTTAATAGTTCTTTATTAAAAGGTGACAGGAGGACCCATGTATTGGTGTGTGTTATATGCCATGTTTGGAACAAGACCATAACCTATATGTGGAAAAACAGATGTCCGACCTTGAAGAAACCTTTGCCCCCTCCACCCCCACCCAAGTGCAATTCAGGTTGTTTTTGCCTCACACCAGGCTTGTATTATTGGGGTCATGGAGTGTAACCCATACGAGTCCTTGAACAGTGGCTGTCAGGCAAGTGAAAATGTGCACCTGGATGTCAGGCACACAGAGCTGATGTCAGAATTTGTTAAACGATGACTTTGCTGATAGAGATGTAACGGACCATCAAAGCCCCCAGTTTGAGAGTCAAGTGGAAAAGCTTGTACATGCCAGCTAAATATGTGGCATTTGGCCTTGGACTTTGAGTGATTCAGCTCTGTTTTATGTGTGCAGTGTGTGTGTGTGTTTGTGTGTAATTATGCTCCTAAAGCTTACCCCCCTTAGTCTAGTTTAGTAAAACACTGAGTCAAGCACTGGATCACTATTCTTTATTCTTTCCAACAATAAAAAGCTCCCTCTTGAACTGAAACCTAGCCCAGTCCTGTATTTTCAGATACCCCAGCCAATCGGATATCCCAATAATAATAATAATAATAATAATAATAATAATAATAATATAATAATTTGTTTATAGGGACAGTGCATATTAATGAACATTTGCATGTAAATATGCGAGATTGTAGGCAATCAGTAGCTAATTTCCGTCTCTAGTCCCAGGCAAAGGTAGGTGAAGTGTCTTGCGCAAGGACACAACGACAGTACACACTCCAAGCAGGATTCGAACCGGCCACCTTCAGGTTGCCAGCCGAACACTTAGCCCATTGTGCCATCTGTCGTCCGGGCAGGGACCCAAGCCCCTCAGCTACTCTTTGGTGTCAGGCCAACTCAATGGTACCTGACTGCAACAGCTGTTGACTAACTCTGAAGGGTCCTTCACCCACAAGGCAAGGACGCCCTTTCCTCCACCCTGAGTGCTTGCTAGACTACTGTTCTCAGATCTCGTTGGGAATCCCAACACAAGCGCGTGAATGATCGATCAGCTCCGACCAGCAAAGTGGGAAAACCGATGCGAAAATGGCGTACCATGGCGCCGATTTCTCCCCTCGCAATCTGGAACGGCTCAACATCCCGATCGCAAACTTATTTCTGGGGGTCCGTTGAGATCCCGGACGAGCCCCCAAGGTAATTATGCTCCTACAGCTTACCCCCCCCCCCCCCTTAGTCTAGCTCAGTCTAGACTGAGTCAAGCACCAGATCAACTATTCTTTATTCTTTCCAACAATAACAAACTCCCCATACAATACCTAACCACCGTGGGTCCAATCCTTGTCTCCGCTTGTTCAAGCCCTTCAACCTCGTGCAAGCAGACACCTCCAAAAGGTTACGCAGTCCAAAGCCCCCCTCCAGAAGATCGACTCTGATCCTCGTGGGGTCTACTCTTTTATAGGCCATCGGTGCCGTGGGGCAGAACTAGATGGGGGAAGCAGCCCTTACAAGCCAATCACACATATCGATCACATTATACAGTTAATGACAGTTCCCTAATCCAATTACAAAGTTCCCCCATTACAATGTTTCTACAGAAGCTTCTAGAAAGAAGTCAGTTAACTAAAGTAATGCAACATTTTCCCAGGTTGTTTAAACAATTCAAATACGTTTTCACACTTCAGACAATCATCAAACAGCAGCACAACATTCTGCAACATTATTTACAATATCTTTGTACACCCCTTTCTACAACCAATCCCCACTATGCATTTACAGACCTTCTTATCTCTTTCTGCAAACCTACATACATATTAACAAAGATAGGACATCTGGACCTCTCCTCATCCTGCATATCCATCTAGGGTCCAGACTTTGTGGCGCCAGCTCACAGCTGGCAACTTTTCACAGAAAGGGGCCAAGCAGACCCTGCAAATGCAAAGATCTTCCATTTTGTAATACCTCTAATTTGGCTAATATTAACATATGTGCGCGCGCGTGTGTGTGTGTGTGTGTGTGTGTGTGTGTGTGTAGGCATGCATGCATGGATGCTGTGCTAGTGTGCATGAATATTTGTGCGTGTGTTGTCTCTGTACACACTCTTGTATTTGTATGTGTGTGGGGGGTGTTTGTATGTGCGTCTGATGTGTGTGTGTCTGCTTGTGTGTGTGTGTCTCTCTCTTTTGGAGCATGCGAATGTAAGCATACATGAACAACCATGCACGGTTGTTCATGGATGTGTGGTAGTGTGTATGTGCGCATGCATGTGTGCAATGTGTGTGCTTGTGTGCATGAGTTTTTGTGCGTGTGTGTACTTACTTGTGCTTGTGTTGTGTGCGTGCGGGTATGAGAGCACATATATATTGGTGTGCCGGCTCATATAAATACATTTTGATCAAACCTATAATAATCTTACAAGGAAATGTCATTCTTCAGCAAAAAAAAATCCTTTTAAAGATGAGGTTAGTTCCCAGAATAATTCTGCCAGTAATTGTTAAACTGCTGAGGTGTCCATTTACACTGTGTATCATTCACACTGTAATAGCTATTGGAGGAATTTACAATCACCAGCACCAGGCACCTTAGCCTCCCTATTAACAGTAAGACCAATGACAAATTGCCCTCCCTGAGAAAAGCTTGCACCTTGAATATACTGTTGAGTGTTGTCATCACACAAAATCTTTTGCTCATTTTTAGCAAGTTGTTACTCTATTAAGATATTGGGTAAAATCTTTTGACACAACTTCACTATTGCCAAATATCAGACAGCTTATCTTGCAACCGTCGATTACCTGCACTTGTTTGCTTTCCTCACAAATCACGGAAATTAATTTATTTCTGTCATTTTGGGGTTTTTTTTCTCGTATAATGGGTGTAAAATTTCTAGTTGGTTTTCTGTGCAATGCACCATTTTGATTAATGGAGCGAGATGGTATCACACAGCCCGAACTTCGTTTAGGCCGCATTTGGTGTGTTGTGTGCAGTTCTGGATGTCCCTGTATTGGAAGAATGTAGATGCTTTGGAAAGGATGCAGAGGAGATTTACCAGAATGATGACTGGAGTAAAGGCATTAGCTGCAAGACTTGAATTGTTTTCTCTGGAACACAGGAGGTATGATGTAGATGGGAGACATTATATAAGTACAGGTCCACCACCGATTTTCCAGCAACTGATGGTCCGGCACCTCCTATAATCCGGACAAAATGACGAGAGATTTGCGTGTGGCGCACGCACGCTGTTTCAGGACGTTTGGCTCCGTCCCGAAAGAGTTAATGATGTACTTCTTTGTTAATTGTTAATTCTTTATTTAAGTTTATAACAGTCTGTGGTGCTTTAGAGACATGGGAGGAGTATAATTAATGGGTCAGAGATGTATTGTTGAATTGTTATGATGGTTTGGCAAAATGGATATTTAGACAAAGCTCTGGAGCCAAGGGTGCTGGAAAATCGCTGGTGTACATGTATATAAAATCATGAACAACAGAGATGGAGTAGACAGTCATAACCTTTATTCCAGGATGGAAATATCAAATATTAGAGGGCATAGCCTTTAGGTGAGTAAGCAAAGTTTAAACAAAATGTGCGATGCAGGCTTTTTACACTAAAGGACCTGTCCCACTCAAGCGATTTAAAAACATATATATTTTTATTAGAAGCAATGGACAATAATATAAAACATGAATAGCATAATACATTTCATGTACAACTTCTTGTTTTAAATTTAGCAGTAAGAAAAAAAAGTAACAAAAGCAAGAAAAAGAGAGAAAGAGAATAAAGTAATGATATTGATAGTTCGTGAAAAAGTAAAGAGAAAGAGCCCATAAAGCTATAAAGCCCGAGAGAGAAAACATAAACGAGAGATGAAACAAGAACAAAAACAAGGATGGAGAAGAGAAAAACAAAGAAAAATTAAAAGTTATATACCTGCTTCATATCTTTACACAACCCTCACCCGGTTCTGAAACAGTTAATTTCTAAGGTTGAGTTGCACCTTATGCTTGTAATAAATCGATAAAGGGAGACCAAAGCTTTAAGATGCAGGCTTTTTACACTAAAGGGTCTGTCCCACTCAGGCGATTTTTTAGGCGACTACAGGCGACTAGGCTGTTGCCACATGGTCGCCGGGGTGTCGCCTGTATGGTTGTGAGTCGTCTCCTCAGTCGCCCAAACAGTCGTAGCATCTTTCTGGTCACCGCTGGATTTTCAACATGTTGAAGAATTTCGGAGACAGTCGGCGACAGTGGGTTTGACGTCAATGAGCGTAGCTCGACTTCTCCTGATGTAGGTGCTGTTGTAGTTGTCGCCAGGTGAGTAGGTTGTCCTGTAGGTTGTCGCCGGTGCTGATTTTTGTTGTTGTCAAAGTAATGATTCTTTTTCAAATTTTATGTCGAAGAGGGGGTCCAGTCGCCGTTTTTTCAGCGACCTGCTACGACTATGACAGTCGTCGGCATTCCCTAGACATCGCCTAAGTGGGACAGGCCGTAAAGGGTAGTGAGTGGCTGGAACACGCTGCCGGGAATGGTGGTGGAGGCAGGTCCGTCAGAAGTATTTAAGAGACTGTTGGAGAGGCACATGGATATGCATGGTATGGAGGGATATGAATTATGTGCAGGCAGATAAGGCTTGGTCTTGGCATCATGCTCGCCACAAACCTTGTGGGCTGAAGGGCCTGTTCCTGAGCTATGCTGTTATATGTTCTATGTTCTATGAATGGTGCCCTGAAGCTGGTGGTAGTGGGCACCCTTTGACAACACTCTATCCTTTCCTTAGTATGCTGGACACTTTGCCCAAATGGCATTTCTAAGAGTGAGCCTTTTAGACGTTAAAGTTATAGCACGGAAACAGGTCGTTCAACCCAATGAGCCTATGCCAACCAGCGTTAACCCCATATACTTACTAGCACAATCCTACACACTAGGGACAATTCCCAATGTTGTTAATCCAAAGCCAATTAACCTATAAACCTGTGCATCCATCGAGCACGGCCTTGTTGGCTTCGGAAGCCGCAGTCTCCGGTAAGGGAAGCGGCCATTCCAGGGTTCCCAGGCCGCTGAGAGGGTTCTCCCGACGCCGGAGCTACATCACCCAGCGAGAACGGCCTGGAATATCGGGCCTCCGTAGAGACGCCTGTGGAGGCCTCAATAGGCCCGACTATGGGTGAACTGGGGTTGGGGACTGGACATTGTGCCTTCCCCCACAGTGGGAGCCATTGTGGGGGGATGTTTTTACGTTTATTGTTAAATTTCTTTAATGTTATGTCTAATCTTTATCTGTGTGTTGCATGGCAAGACAAATTTCACTACACCATTTGGTGTATGTGACAATAAATGTCCTTTGTCCTTTGTCCTTTGTGTGGGAGGAAACCAGAGCAATCGTAGAAAACCCACATGGTCACAGGGAGAATGTATAAACTCCGTACAGGCGGCACCCGTAAGCAGGATTGAACCCGGGTCTCTGATGCTGCATCACTACTGCTGCGCTACTACCCCGCCCCAGGAACATTCCTCACTATCTATTGTCATCTCCCCCCATCCCCATCATGCCATTTCATCCCCCTCTCCCACCACCCCAGTGAAAAATACACACACACGCCAGTTCAGCGTAACTATTTTGTTGACTGTCTTTTCTATTAGTAACAAGTGATGCCTTCAACTTTTTCAAGTGAAGCAAAGTACTGCTTCAAAGGTTGTATTCCACCATTTAACTGGACACTAAGAACCAATAAAACAAAGGATAAAATTATGTAATTGATTGAACCTGAACTGATTCTCCTTCTCGTATTTGCCATTGGCTTTGCACATATGAGGAAGGCTGAGGAGAGGCTCAGTGAGACCGTGGGAGCACTAGGCTCCTCAAAGCTATTCTTATTCCCAATCAAGTTTCCCAATATATAAGAATTACCTTGAGAAGCTTCACTGCTCCCAGAAGAGCAATAGAACATCAGCCAAGCCTCCCATTTCTGACTGGTCTCCAGTATAGAAGCAGGCAGATAGGAATTGGTCTTGGCATCAAGCTCATCAGAAGCATTGTGGGCCAAAGGGCCTGATCTTGTCCTATACTGTTCTATGTTTTTGTTCCAGTATAGAAGCAAGCATGTTTAAGAAGGAACTGCAGATGCTGGAAAATCGAAGGTACACAAAATTGCTGGAGAAATTCAGCGGGTGCAGCAGCATCTATGGAGCGAAGGAAATAGGCAATGTTTCGGGCCGAAACTTTGCCTATTTCCTTCGCTGCATAGATGCTGCTGCACCCGCTGAGTTTCTCCAACATTTTTGTGTACCTTAGAAGCAAGCATGTGTGAGCAGCGCTGGAGCAGGTTCAGTTATGATGCCTGCTGTCTTTAAATGGCTTCCTGTCCAGGTCAGCTCCCATTTTAAGGGCTTGAAAAAACTAGAAGCTGGCTGGAGAATCCTACCTCAGCGTAGAATGGGTTTTCAGCGCAGCCCAGATTTGCTGATGGACTTCCCGCATAGCGTCTAGCACTGTCCTCACAGTCCTAGTCGATGACCCACAGGTCATTCCAGTAATGTTCACAAGGTTCACGACATCCTCACTAGGCGGTGACTAATTGTACAATCCGACCTGACTAATATATTGACGTCATAGCATCACTCCTGCAGTGAATGCCGACAGATTGTAATCACGTGAGTTCTTGTAACTCCTCCAGTTATACCTCTGAGTTAAGCTCAATTTTGAAAAGGGAAACCATTTTGGAACAGTTAGAATACACAAATAAGTTGTGCTTGTAATGTTTGAGGACAGTTCAGATTGCTATGTGCTTCGTCATTAATACCACAAGCACTGTGAGGGCAGTGCTAAAGACTATGGGCAAACTTCATCAGCAAATCTGGACTGCCCTCCTAAAACTGACTCTACAATGAGGTAGGACTCTCTAGCCAGCCTCTAGATTTTCACATAAAGTTCATTAATATCATGATTATGTTCTCTTTTTATATATCAGAGTAATATTGATCTCCCCCTGCACCAATGCTATTCCTGCAGCGTTGTCAGGTCGTTTAAAAGTCTCTAAACCACTGTTATCACATCTGAAGAACATGTTGCAATATATTATTTCTCCTTTTGAAAGCCATTTGCTTAAGGACATATCTCGAGAGTCCATACTTTTTCTAATAAAATTATTGACCTCATAAAGGTGGGCAATCATAGCTACATCGTTATAATCAGTCAAAGTCCAGAACCAGGGGCCACAGTTCCAGAACCAGGGGCCACAGTTTAAGAATAAGGAGTAAGCCATTTAGAACAGAGACGAGGAAACACTTTTTCTCACAGAGAGTGGTGAGTCTGTGGAATTCTCTGCCTCAGAGGGCGGTGGAGGCGGGTTCTCTGGATGCTTTCAAGAGAGAGCTAGATAGGGTTCTAAAAAATAGCGGAATCAGGGGATATGGGGAGAAGGCAGGAACGGGGTACTGATTGGGGATGATCAGCCATGATCCCATTGAATGGCGGTGCTGGCTCGAAGGGCCAATTCCTGCACCTATTGTTTATTGTCTATTATATTGTCATTCTTGTTCGAGCTGGTTGGTGGATAGATTCTATGTCTTCTCTAGGCCATAACCACTGAAATAAAACTGACACTTCTGTGCATCACTGAAGGAATGCTGCAATATTGAATAAGATATGCCTTCAAGGTGAGTTTGACCTCTTAAATGGATATATAAGACTCAAACATCCTGATTTTTTTTTTTAATTGAAGCATGCAAATTTGGTTAGTGTTGTACTCAATCAGTCTACAATTCCTTTTTTTTTTTTTTAATAATTTTTTTATTAGAGGCATCTGCATATCATAATCCAAACCAGTACAGACTTTGTTTAACGGTTACATATTAAGTATCCAGGTTTCCAGGCACCCAGTTGCCAAAGTAGTTGGGATCCTCCTTTATCGGTTACCTATTAACATTGCCTCTAATTATTTATTTATATTTATAGATAGAAGAAAATAAAGAAAGAGAGAAAGAAAGAAATAATTTAGAAATATAGAATAAACTATCAATAACACAACTTGGGAGATAGGTCTGTAGGTCATAGAACATAACTATTCATCTAGTCCTGGGTTCAGGCTTCAGTCCGGCCTCCATGCCGGTCCAATCTACCCTAATCGGTCCAGTCCACAATTCTTGTAGTCCTCTCTTGTGGTAAGATTTGCAGCTCTGAAGTGCAAGTCTCAGTCTGTTTTAAGCTGGAATGTGCTTACTGTCAGCTGTTGGCTGATGGATCCGTCTCCCCTCTGGGTGTCCCCTCCATTGTGAAGGCCTCCTGACACATGAAGAAATTAGTGAAATCAGTCAGCACACAGCGTGGGTTCCTCAGCACTTCCAGTAGGAACTAACTTTAAATAGAGTAATAATCTGACAATATTATTTAGTGTACATACTGCTGTGAAGTGACATTGATGAAGAATTTAGGATAAGTTGTGCTGTGAAAACCATTTTTAAACATTTAATAAATTCAAGAATCTTAAAAATACACTGCTTGACACCCAAACAACTAAGCTGTTCAGGTTCAGAAACAGCTGCTTCCCCACAGCCAATAGGCTATTGAACTCAACTCAAACAAAACTCTGAACATTAATAGCCCATTATCTGTCTATTTGCACTTTATCTGTTTTATTTATTGATGTGTGTGTATATTTATACAATGGTATATGTACACGCTGATCTGTTCTGTATTTATGCCTTCTATATTCTGTTGTGCTGAAGCAAAGCAAGAATTTAATTGTCCTATCTGGGACACATGACAATAAACTCACTTGAATCTTGAATCTTGAGCTCTAAAAGGAGAAACGTTTTTATTTACAGGAAGAAAAATGCAACTGAAATATAGAATGCAGTTATGACTAATACATGGGGCATTTAAAAAACTTTTAAAGATTCCATTAATAAAAAAAGCAATGTATGTTGGAAGCGCTCATTGCACCCGGCAGCACCCGCATTGAGACAAACAGTCAATGTTTCACATCAGTGACCTTTCACCAGCACAACGTATCGTACTGTGGCACTTCAAATATATTGAAATATCGCATGGAACTTAACAGGAGATGTCCAAACCAAACCTTGACACTGAGCCACAGACCAAGTGCTGGTAAATTGGATTAATGCAGGTGGTTATGTGATGGATGGCCTAAATCCGATGGGCCAAAGAGCCTTATTCTGAGCTCTGACTGACTCTGACTCAATGACACTGGGTAGCAAACAGCTTGCTCAAAGAGATAACTCACGCTGTCTGCAGATGTAGAGGAGGAAGATTGTGCCTTCAAGAGGGAATTGGACAGATATATGGTAAGGAAACATTTGCAAGGCTACGGAGAAGTGCTGGTGGGGCAAGGGGCGGGCAGGGGGTGGATCTTGGAAGATGCTTTGGTATAGAGCTAGTTCATTCAGAATGGGCTGAGTGGCCTAGTGTTGTGCTGTAGAAATCGGATGATTACATTAAGTTGTTGATTGCATCACTGGTACGTAATACTCTGTGCTGGAGATACAATAGAATCATACATTTGCTGAAGATGGTGGGATATGGCTTTGCATAAGCACACTGCAGGCAGTGTGAGGGTGGAGCATTTCATCTGTAACGTATTGATTTGAGAATTAAGGGACAGAAGTTTAGGGGTAACATGAGGGGGAACTTCTTTAGTCAGAGAGTGGTAGCGGTGTGGAATGAGCTCCCAGTGGAAGTGGTGGAGGCAGGTTCGATTTCATCATTTAAAAATAAATTGGATAGTTATATGGACGGGAAAGGAATGGAGGGTTATGGTCTGAGTGCAGGTAGATCGGACTAGGGGAGAATAAGTGCTCGGCACGGACTAGAAGGGCCGGGATGGCCTGTTTCCGTGCTGTAATTGTTATATGGTTATATGGTTATACACTGGCATGCACTAGCTTGCTAAAGCCAGATAGGCCCTGTTTTCAGCTGACCATCGCTTAATCAGCTGAAAGGAAAAGCTCTGACGCCTTGAAATCCTTTGTGGGCAATAAAAGATGTCAGTTTGATGAAATGCACTACTTTAAAACTGTTCATAAAGCAATCAGGAATATTGGGTCCAAAATGAATTGATCTTGTGATTCTGGAAACATTACCAATATTAAGTTACTGGATTGAAAATCGAAAAATTCAGTCGTGCCTTTTGCTTGCGTTTTAATGTACTAGTAATGATGCTATCTCAAGTGTTTCATATGTGTTCACCTCATGCTCTACATAGGGTGGTACAGTCAGAAATGGTAGCCCAGTACCAAAGGGCATTGCAGTATCACAGCTGGTAGAGGTGCTGCCTCACGATGCCAGAGACCTGGGTTTGATCCTGACTTTCGACTTTCGAGATACAGCGCAGAAAAAGCCCATTCGGCCCATCGAGTCTGCGCTGACCAGCGATGATCTCATACACTTACCTTTGCATCCTAGGGACAATGGTACAACTCACCAACGCCAAGTAACCCGAAAAACACTTTGGGGTATGGGAGGAAACCGAGGCACCTGGACAAAACCCACAGGGAGAATGTACAAACTGAGTACATCAATTGGTGAACAATTGTGCCCCGGCACTTTAAAGAGTATGGAATTAGACAAAGGCTGACACCAAGTTAAAGAAAGGTTCAGTGCAGCAGGAGAACTTGTTGCTTAGGATTATCTAACTACTATGTACCTCTTTGGTGACCCTCGGACTTTCCTTAATCGGACTTTGCTGGCTTTACCTTGCACTAAACGTTATTCCCTTTTCACTGTAAATGGCTGGGTCGTAATCATATATTGTCTTCCTGCTGACTGGATAGCACGCAACAAAAGCTTTTCGCTGTACCTCGGTACACGTGACAATAAATAAACTGAAACAGACACTGAAACTGAAATGCTAAAATTTGATGGGAAAGATACAGAAAGTACTATGGAGGGAATGGCTGAGTCTGGAGACCTTGGCATCCAAAAGCACAGCCACCTATAGAGTGGTGAGGAATTGGGGAAGCAAAAGAGGCCTGGGAGGAGCATTTTGTTACTGGAGGGACCAGGCCATGGGCTAACTCACTCATATCCTCCTGGTCCATCACACAGGACTGATCACTTTCAACTGGCTAAATATAAATAAAGGAAGGGAGGCTCTGCATTCCTAGAACAAATTTGCACATCTTGACAAGCTGAAAGACCGTAAGCCTACTCCAATGTTTAGATCACAGGTTATGTCAATTATAACAATTGCTTTTCCCACCCATTTTAATACCAAATAATAGGGCAGTCAATTCATTGGAGTCCAGATCAAATATAAAAACATTGAAAATGACTTGGTAATTTGATCAATTTACTAGTGTGTCGGTTGCTTTTAGTGAGATTGGTACTTTCCACAAATATACTTCATGAAAGATCTGTCCATGGCCAGATGGTCCATGAGGACCACTGTAAATTGGAGGAGCAGCACCGCATATTTCGCTTGGGCAGTTTGCACCCCAGCGGTATGAACATTGACTTCTCTAATTTCAGGTAGTCCCTACTTTCTCCTCCCCTTCTCAGCTCTCCCTCAGCCCACTGGCTCCACTTCTTCCTTTCTTCTTCCCGCCCCCGCCCCCCTCACATCAGTCTGAAGAAAAGTTTCAACCCGAAACGTTGCCTATTTCCTTCGCTCCATAGATGCTGCCTCACTCGCTGAGCTTCTCCAGCATTTTTGTCGTCTACCTTCATGACAAATCTCCCTGCATTCATCTCAGCTAATGAACCAGGAAGGAATGTCTCTGAATCAAGTCATGTGCAGTGGTTTGCTAATGTCATGCTAGGAAATATAGCAACTCCTCACAGTTTTAAGGGTACACCCCACTTTATAGCTGTGCTGGTAATGAATATTCGCCCGAACAGAAATCACAAATCACTACGCAAATATCTAAGTTGGGGAATCATTTTTAATCTCAAACTTTTTGGCGCAGGCGCAGACGGCAGAGCTTTGCATTACAGAAAATCGTCATTTGGACCATTTTCTATGAATATTACACTTCCCGTATTGTGGAGGTTATCGGCACTGGGTGCAAGATTTGTTAAGCACCAAAGGCAGAGCTTCAAGATGAAAATAGAGTCCACACGTGCATACTATTTAAGCAATCCATTAAGTTCTTTATTCCTTAGTATTGGAAACCTTTTAAAGATTTTATTAAATTACTGCAGATCTTGTGACTTGGAGATAAATTAGTTTCTTGTTTCGTTAATGGAAGTTGATTAGGCTGTTATTAGCGCTTAGCTTTAATCTCTTCTACATCAGTCCCGAGGGCCTGAATGACTCAAACTGGTTGCAAAAAATACTTCTTGGCATTCTGGTATTTAGTAGTATGTGAATGAAGCTATGAATGATTGGTGAGTTCCACATGAAGTAGAAATGCCATTACTTGTTTGACTTTATCAATTAAATTCACAATTATTAAATGTAAGGATGCCAGAAATAGAAGCAGATCCTTTGAACCTGCTCCACCATGGGTGTCGTAACACCTCATGTGCACTTTTCCACTTGATTCCCATTTCCCATATCTGCAGAGTTCAACAATGTGTCAGTTTCAGTCTAGAAATTACTAGACTAGACACGAACATCCTGATGGATGGAATATTGAAAATATTCTCATGTAGCTAAAGGAAGCAATTCTCCCTTCATCTTCATTCTATAACCCCAAAGATTATGCTCCATGTTCTGGATTCACTATGCAAATACTTTGGATTTAAAAATATGTTTTTATTTCAATTTTTCCCCAAATAGTTTTTGGTTAAGAATAATCACAATTTACATTTGTATGGTGCTCATGACACACTGGAACATCCCCATTTAGTATGTTCAAGTTCAAGTTCAAGTGAGTTTATTGTCATGTGTCCCTGTAGGACAATGAAATTCTTGCTTTGCTTCAGCACACAGAACATAGTAGGCATTGACTACAAAACACATGAATAAATAAACTGATAAAGTGCAAATAACAGATAATGGGTTATTAATGTTCAGAGTTTTGTCTGAGCCAGGTTCAATAGCCCGATGGCTGTGGGGAAGTAGCTATTCCTGAACCTGGTCGTTAACTTCAGGCTCCTGTACCTTCTACCTGAAGGTAGCAGGGAGATGAGTGTGTGGCCAGGATGGTGTTGGTCTTTGATGATACTGCCAGCCTTTTTGAGGCAGCGACTGCGATAAATCCCCTCGATGGAAGGAAGGTCAGAGCCGATGATGGACTGGGCAGTGTTTACTACTTTTTGTAGTCTCTTCCTCTCCAGGGCGCTCAAGTTGCCGAACCAAGCCACGATGCAACCTGTAGAAGTTAGAGAGAGTCCTCCTTGACAAACCAACTCTCCGTAATCTTCTCAGGAAGTAGAGGCGCTGATGTGCTTTCTTGATAATTGCATCAGTGTTCTCAGACCAGGAAAGATCTTCAGAGATGTGCACGCCCAGGAATTTGAAGCTCTTGACCCTTTCAACCATCGGTTTATATCAACGTTGATATAAACGTTGATATAAACCATCGATCCATTGATGACCACAAAGAGAGATTTGAGGATAGATGATGAACTGCTTGCCAACAGGGCCTTACATCGCCCGCGGGACTTGCCATCGCCCTCCGGGGGTTTTAACTTCGGGAGAAGAATGGAAAGCAGGGGAGAGACAATGACTTTGCCTTCCATCACAGTGAGGAGGAGATTCACCGTGATGGATGTTTATGTAAATTGTGTGTCTTGGTTTTTTTTCTTGTTTTATGACTGCAGAAATCAAATTTCATTTGAACTTCATTTGAGATTCAAATGACAAAAAACAGTATTGTATTGTTGTATGTTTTTAAGCACTTAAGAGGGAAAGGGGGGGGGGGGGGGGGGGAGAGAAAGATAAACATTTAGAGAGGGTTTTTTGCTGCTGAAAGCTAGCCTGATTATGGTGGTAGGGTTAAAATCAGGTTCATTTTCAGGTTCCACACAATTCAAAGAACAGAGTGACCTTGAAGGGCTTATGGTCATAAGAATATATGAGGGGTCACTCCCCCCCGCCCCTTATGGCTATTCTGCCATTCAATAAGATCATGGTTGATCTTTACCCCAGTGGCAAATTTGTGCATTAGAGTCATAGAGTCCTAGAGTCATACAGTGTGGAAACAGGGCCGTCGGCCCAACTTGCTCACACCGACCAACATGTTCCATTTACACTAGTCCCACCTGCCTGTTTTGGCCATATCTCACTAAACCCATCCTATCTACAGTATGTGCCTATCTGATTGTTTCTTAAACATTGCAATAGTCCCTGCCTCAACTACCTCTTCTGGCAGCTCGTTCCAAACATCCACCAGCCTTGGTGTGAAATAGTTAGATCTCAGATTCCTATTAAATATTTTCCTCGTCACCTTAAGTCGATGTCCCCTGGTTCTCGATTCTGCCTACTCCTCATAACTCCTCCTACTATGCTCCTCTGTGCATCTACCCGATCTATTCCTCTCTTGATTTTAATCACCTCAATCCTCCAGCGCTCCAAGTAATAGTCCCAGACTGCTCAACATCTCCTGATATCTCAGACTCTCAACACCTGGCAACATCCTTGTAAATTTTCTCTGTACCCTTTCCAACTTGACAACATCTTTCCTGTAACATGGTGCCCAGAACTGAACACAATACCATAAATGCACCCTCACCAACGTCTTATACAATTGCAACATAACCTCCCAATTTCTATACCCAATACTCTGACTGATGAAGGCAAATGCGCCAAAACCCTTTTTGACCATCCTATTTACAGGTACCTGTGACGCCACCTTAAAGGAACAATGTGCGGTACCTGTACACCGAGAACCTCTGGTCTACAACACGCCTCAGAGCCTTACCATTCACTGTGTAGGTTCTGCCCACGTTAGACTTTCCAAAATGCAAGACCTTACTTGTCTTTGTATTCAATCCCATCAAGGCCCTGTTGGCAAGCAGTTCATCATCTATCCTCAAATCTCTCTTTGTGGTCACATATATCAATGGATCGATGGTTTATATCAACGTTTATATCAATGTTGATATAAACCGATGGTTGAAAGGGTCAAGAGCTTCAAATTCCTGGGCGTGCACATCTCTGAAGATCTTTCCTGGTCTGAGAACACTGATGCAATTATCAAGAAAGCACATCAGCGCCTCTACTTCCTGAGAAGATTACGGAGAGTCGGTTTGTCAAGGAGGACTCTCTCTAACTTCTACAGGTTGCATCGTGGCTTGGTTCGGCAACTTGAGCGCCCTGGAGAGGAAGAGACTACAAAAGTAGTAAACACTGCCCAGTCCATCATCGGCTCTGACCTTCCTTCCATCGAGGGGATTTATCGCAGTCGCTGCCTCAAAAAGGCTGGCAGTATCATCAAAGACCCACACCATCCTGGCCACACACTCGTCTCCCTGCTACCTTCAGGTAGAAGGTACAGGAGCCTGAAGTTAACGACCAGGTTCAGGAATAGCTACTTCCCCACAGCCATCGGGCTATTGAACCTGGCTCAGACAAAACTCTGAACATTAATAACCCATTATCTGTTATTTGCACTTTATCAGTTTATTTATTCATGTGTTTTGTAGTCAATGCCTACTATGTTCTGTGTGCTAATGCAAAGCAAGAATTTCATTGTCCTACAGGGACACATGACAATAAACTCACTTGAACTTGAACTTGAACATACTAAATGGGGGTGTTCCAGTGTGTCAAGAGCCACCATACAAATGTAAATTGTGATTATTCTTAACCAAAAACTATTTGGGGAAAAATTGAAATAAAAACATATTTTTAAATCCAAAGTATTTGCATAGTGAATCCAGAACATGGAGCATAATCTTTGGGGTTATAGAATGAAGATGAAGGGAGAATTGCTTCCTTTAGCTACATGAGAATATTTTCAATATTCCATCCATCAGGATGTTCGTGTCTAGTCTAGTAATTTCTAGACTGAGACTGACACATCTCTTCAATTTATCAATCCAATTACTTAAATATACTAAGAAACCTACCTTCGGTAATCCTTGGTATAGATTTTCTTTCCACCGTACAAATCACTGACCCCTTAATTTGAGATGGTGAGGCCTGATTCTCAACACCTCATTGTCATTGCATCTACATTGTTAAGCCAACAAACAATTTATCTTCCTCTTTTCTCACTGTACCTAGCTGCTAACCTTCAGAGATACATGTATAAGGAATCCAATCCTTCTGACCACCAATACCTTTCAACTTCTCCCATTTTAAAAGACACTTTGTGCTTCTAGTTTCTCTACTAAAATGGATAACCTTTGGCGGACTGAGAAACGACTACTGGAGTTTTCAACAAAACTTTATTCGAAAGCTCAAGTTGTAGCATACAGGTTAATCAGACACGTCTGCCCACATCGGTGGTCAGCGCTGAACTGACGCCCACAAAGGAAAAACTGCGCAAAAACAGCAGCCCCTCCCGAGTCACGTGACCGCGGCTTCCGAACGCCGGGTTCGATATCTGCGTGCGTTAGCAGGTGCCGCTACAAACCTCCATTTTCCACACTGTATTCCACTTGCCATCTCCTTACCCATTCACTTAGCCTGTCTATATGTTTCTAAAACATTTCTGCATCCTCCTCACAGCCCACAGTACCACCCAGGTTTATATTATCAGAAAACATGGATATATTGCACATTGATATAGATTTTGTATAGCTGATACCTCAGCGCAGTCCCCTATAAGAACTTAAATCGAATGCAGCGCCAGAGACCTGTCTGTACGGAGTTTGTACATTCTCCCCGTGACCTTCATGGGTTTTCTCCGAGATCTTCGATTTCCTCCGAGATCTTAGGTTTACTCTCACACTCCAAAGACGTACAGGTTTGTAGGTTAAAAGGTTTGGTAAATTGTCCCGAGTGCGTGTAGGATAGTGTTAATGTGTGGTGATCGCTGGTCGGGGTGGACCCGGTGGGCCGAAGAGCCTGTTTCCACGCTGTATCTCTAAACTAAACTAAACTCACCAGTCTCAACTTCCCCAAGAAATGACTGGCTTATTCCTACACTTTTCCTAATCCATTTACTAGTTCTCAATTCAGGACAGGAAATTATCCCCCTTACTTTGTTTAATATTCTCTTTTGTAAAACTATATTTTAAATCTTCTGCATGGTCAAATACACATCACCAGTCAGGCCCTGCCAAATACAACTTCAAACATTTTAACAGGTTTGTTCAACATAAATTCTCTTTCAAAAATCCATGTTAACTCTGCCCAAACCTATTATTATATACTAAGTATTCTGTTGCCAACGTAATATATTAAATAGTAGTGCTATTTTGAGTACCTATTGCTGTGAGGGGACCAGTCTATGTAATTTTGCATTGGAAGGTTGGAGGTGGCGATGTATTTGGGAAGAGTCATGTGGATACATGGAACATAAATACTCCACGTTGCCTTCATTTCCATGAGTCTTTTTCATTATGGTTCGCGTAGGTCCTTTTAGTCATTTTACCCAGACTCAGCTGAACATCACATTAAACAATGAACAGTTAAGTTAATGCTAATACAACTCATTACTAACAGTAAGTTGATCAATTCATGTGGTGTGACGTCCTTCCATGTTCAAAACCTGGCTATGACTTAAGACTAGAGAGTTGAACTGAAAGTTTCCTGTAAGCTGTTCAATTTCTTTTAAAAATATGCAGTACTACGCCAGCTTTTAATGACTATCAGCCCTGAAAATCATATATCATTCTACTATATTTGACACCAAATTACTAATTGGATAGAAATGACGAGTATGCAAATCTAGAACCATTGGGTGGACTGCTGAGGTTTGAAGTTCTGACATATTAGAGGATAGTTCCATCTGCTGGTTCTTTGAAGTTACTGGGACTGGATTTCTGTTGCGGAGTACATTGTCACCTAATAGCACATCATCTATGCCAGCAAGCGCAAATTTTATGTAATCCTCAGTTCAAGAATGTTTTGAAACTACATTGGCTGTACTAACTTTTCCATTCTGTAGCACTAACATTTCTCCTGAACTATCAACACCTCACTGAATAAAATGTTAATTTTTGTCACCTACGAATAAAATAAGGTAGGTGTGAAACCAAGTGTGATGTTAATAGGAGCTACCCCCTTTCTGCTGATCGCAATTGCTCTGAGCACAAATGCGGCAATGATCCAGTCATTAAAGTGTTAATAGTCTTACAAATTGTATAATGTTAAAAACACGTCATGGGAAATTTGTTGTAGCTGTAACATACATTATGTGACCGTTTGGTACATGACTCATTTACTCCTCAAATAATATGATATTAGTGGCAAAAATAGCTGGTTACTATTATAAAAGGTGAACATCTGGGGGAAGCACACACAAACCCCTGGAGAAACTCAGTGGGTCAGGCAGCATTTATGGAGGCAAAAAGATGATCAATAATTTGGGTCAAGACACTGCATCAGGTACTACTCTTCCTTGGGTCTATACGACCACGTTGTGTCTATAAGGCCACATTTGGAATATTGTGAGCAATTTTGGACACCATATCTGAGGATGTGCTGGCACTGAAAAGGGTCCAGAGGAGGTTTACAAGAATTAGTAGGTTAACCTATGATGAGTGTTTGTTGGCACTGGTCCTGTACTCACTGGAGTTTAGAAGAATGAAGGGGGACTTCATTGAAATATACAGAATAGTGAAAGGCTTGGATAGAGTGGATGTGGAGAGGATGTTTCCACTAGTGGGAGAGTCTAGGACTAGAGGTCATAGCCTCAGAATTAAAGGACATTCTTTTAAGAAGGAGATGAGGAGAAATGTATTTAGTCAGAGGGTGGTGAATCTGTGGAATTCTTTGCCACAGAAGGCTGTGGAGGCCAAGTCAGCGGATATTTTTAAGGCAGAGAGAGATAGATTTTTGATTAGTACAGGCGTCAGAGGTTATGGGGAGAATGGGGTTAGGAGAGTGAGATGGATTAGCCATGATTGAATGATGGAGTAGACTTGATGGACCGAATGGCCTAATTCTACTCCTATCCCTTAAGTCCTTAAGGGCTCTCTCTCTCTCTCCAAAGATGCTTCTCAACCCACTGAGTTCACCCAGCAGTTTGTTTTTGCACCAAATTTCAGTACCTGCAGTCTCCGCTGTCTCCAGAACCTGGGAAGTGTCAATATTCAGTGTGGCCTGATGTTCTTGTGTACAATTCACTGAAAGTTCACATGCATACATGGAAAGGAATTAATTAGTAACTGTATATTGTATACCAGTAGGTTAATCCCTATTACATTATTGTTTATTATACAAGAGTAGATTAATCTGTATTATAAAGAAATCAAGCCAAAGCAATCTCAATTATTTAGGAATTCTTTGTCTATCAGAATTCAGCAGCAAGAAATGTAGAGGTAGTGTAGAACATGCAGAAAACTGTTACTTCATGCATTTTGTGCTGCTGATTGGACAATTGTACGATCGTGATTACATAAGGACTTGCTGAGATCACATCTGGACTACTTTGCATTGTTTTGGTCTCCTTGCCCGAGGAAGGATATTGTTTCCTTTGAGGGACTGTAATGGGCATTCACTTAACTCATCTTTGGAACGGGCGGAGTTATGGGGTGTGGCCTGGAGAATGGAAAATTGTCCAAAGAGGGAGGCTGAAGTTGACTTTGCAGTTTGGAAGAGTGAGAGATTATCTCAATTGTAGCGTCAAACTATGAAAAGCTTTTACATGAGAAAGGTTGGGAGGACAGTTTCCTTGACCACAGCGTCCAAAAGTAAGGTTGCATGTCTCTGAATAAGAGTCCAGGCCACCATGGTCATGGTGTTCAATAGGTAGGATATTTTGTTCAGTAGGTGGGATATCCTTGGCATTCTCTACCCTTGAGGGTTGTGGTTGCTCAGTTGTTAAATATATGATAGTTGATAGATAGACTATAAATAGACGTGAGTGAAGGAATATGGACATGTTGGGGGGAAAGGAAAGTGGATGTAGAAGGCCAGGTATAATCTATTTGAGGGATGGACTAAGCCTGATCCCATTGCTTATGTACTCCTCTGGATAAGTTTTCCCAGCTACCAATAAAAGCTGCAAGGGGGTGAGAATGCTGAGCATCTTTCAGATTGCAAAATACCATACGGGACTAATTTGTATATTTCAAACTGCTGTATTTCAGTACTTAATATGTGCAGATGTAAAATATTCAGTGTGGTCTCTATTACTGGGAAACAGGTACTTTCCGAATTCAACTTCATGTGCACAAAAGCATGAGTAAAGCAAGGGGCCGTCCCCCTTTACAACAACATGGGCTGAAATGGAAGTTAATGTTATTTGGGGTAGCGAATGGCAGAGAAAGCCCATCCATCGCTAAACAGATGAATGTTGATTTAGAATTGGCATTGACCACTTCTAATCTCCTGACCATTGGGTTAAATATAACCAGCAGTGGCCAGATAGTTTCTTATGAACTTAATCAATTAAATAACTGCTGCTCTGAATCTTTTTACAGGAAATAACTTTAATGGGTAATGCACTGCTAGAGGTGTAATGCCAGAAATGGACCCTGAGGCCAGGTGGTGGTTGATGTTGAATTGTCAGTCATGGCTCCATTATGAATGAATGAATACGTTTATTGTCATTGCACAATACTGTGCAACGAAATTCCATTACATCTCCTCCGGTTAAAAAAATACAAACACGACAACCATTGACACATATGTACACTTATTAGTAAAATAATAAATGTATTTAAAAAGAATTTAAAAGAATTTGGCGCCATTTCTTGGAATTACATTTTGCTTCCCCAGAGTTCTCTGTTGGAATTAAGCTCTTTTATCGCACATGGGTAGAAACTATTTTTTAGTCTACAGAGTCCTGAATCGCCTCCCAGAGGGTAGCAGAGTGAAAAGGTGGTTGGCAGGGTGGCATGTGTCCTGCTTGATATTTGTGGCCCGGCGCAAGCATCAGGCCCTATATATATCATCCAAGGAGGGCAGGTTAGCGTTTGTAATGCTCTGTGCAGTTTTTATAATTCCCTGCAGCGCCCTCCTCTCAGCCACAGTACAGCTAGCAAACCACACCAGGATTCCATAGGAGAGGATACTTTCCACGGCGCATCGGTAGAAGGACAGCAGCAGCGGCTGTGAGACGTTTGCTCTCCGCAGAGACCTCAGGAAATACAGCCGCTGATGAGACTTCTTCAAGAGAGTGACGGTGTTCATTTGCCATTTGAGGTCCTGGGAGATGTTTTATTCCCAGGAACTTAAAGCCAGTGACTCTCTCCACCATGTCTCCTTTGGTGTATAAGGGATCAATATCATTATTGATACTGATCTCAAAAAGTTGGAAGAATAGAGAAAATTGTGCTTTGAAATGTTGAAGGACACTTAATCAATGAAAGAACTTCTTGCACAGAATCTTTTTGCAAGAAATCATTTCACAGGTAACAGAAACATAGCAACATGGAAAATAGGTGCAGGAGTAGGCCATTCGGCCCTTCGAGCCTGCACCGCCATTCAATACGATCATGGCTGATCATCCAACTCAGTATCCAGTACCTGCTTTCTCTCCATACCCCCTGATCCCTTTAGCCACAAGGGCCACATCTAACTCCCTCTTAAATATAGCCAATGAACTGGCCTCAACTACATTCTGTGGCAGAGAATTCCACAGATTCACCACTCTCTGTGTGAAAAATGTTTTCCTCATCTCAGTCCTAAAAGATTTCCCCTTTATCCTTAAACTGTGACCCCTTGTTCTGGACTTCCCCAACATCGGGAACAATCTTCCTGCATCTAGCCTGTCCAACCCCTTTAGAATTTTGTAAGTTTCTATAAGATCCCCCCTCAATCTTCTAAATTCTAGCGATAATGCACTGCCAGATATATAATACTAGACACAGACCTTCAGGCCAGGCAGTGGTTGATGTTGAATTGTCAGTCACGGCTTGACTAAGGATTCGGACCAGAAAAAGTTGGAAGAATGGGGAAAATTATGCTTTCAATTGCTGGAGGTTGCTTTGTTCCGAACAACTATCCTATATAGCACTTAAACAGTTGGGGCTAGAGGAATTCCTAACACTGCTGGTCGTGTGTGGGAATGAAGGAAAGGCCAGAGAAAAATATGTAATAAGATAAAGCAAGATGAAAATTGTGCTGGTAAACGCATCATTTTAAATGCCAGGCACAGGATGAGTATTCCATTCATTTCAATAGGATTATAGGGCTGTGGGAACCAGAGGAAAGAGTAATGCTTTTACAAAATACAAAGCGCTGGAGGAACTCAATGGGTTAGGCAACAACTGTGGATCAGGTAGAGTCCCGATCCATAATATCATCTGTCCATTTCCCTCCATAGTTGCTTCCTGACCCCCGATCAGCAGTTTGTTTTAAATTCAAGGTTCCTCAAGCTTTTTAGGTATAGGTTTATTATTGTTCTGTGTACCAAAGTACAATGAAAAGCTTTGTTTTGCGTGCTATCGAGTCAAATCATAATACTATATATAAATACAATCAAACAAAACTCAAGGCCAATAGCTAGAGTGATGAGGGAGATACAGTTTACAGAATATAATTATTACCATTGAAGCATAACAGTTCCAGATAAAAAGTTCAATTCTACAATGAATTAGGTTGGAGAATTGGGACTGTACCCTAGCTTATGGAAGGACCATTCAGAAGCTGGATAACAGCTGCTTCAGAGTCTGATAATGCATGCTTTTAGCTCCTGTATCCAGTGGCGGACTGGGTCTAAAAATATTGGTTGCCAGGAGACAAAGGGGGCCCACTTCATCAGGGGCCCACTTGATATAGGGGGCCCACTTCATCAGGGGCCCACTTGCCATCGGGCAAGCTAACACCCTGGCCAGTCCGCCACTGCCTGTACCTTCTTCCCGATGTGACTAGGGAGAGAAAGGAATGGCCAAGCTGGAAAAGGACTTTGATCAGGTTGGCTGCTTTCCTAAGGCAGCTCGAAGCGTAGATGGAGTCAGTGGTTGTGTGATAGACTTGGCTACATCCAAAACTCGCTGCTATTTATTACGGTCTTGGTTTGTGTCCCCAGTAATGCTGTTAATTGTTCATCTGTTTTTAATTGTCATTTAATAGATTTTTAAAGATATAATATTCATTTAATTATCTGCTCATTTTAATTGTTTTTAAATGTTTGTGAACATGGAGCCAAGGTTGATTTGGAGTCAATCCCTCCTGACCTACATTAGTGTAGAAGATAGATGCAGAAATCTGGAGTAGCTCAGCGGATCAGACAGCATCTGTGGGGAAAAGGAATAGGCGATGTTTCGGGTCAGAGATGCTGTCTGATCCATTAAGTTACTCCAGCTTTTTGTGTCTATTTTCGGAATACCAGCATCTGCAATTCCTTCCTACTATATTAGTGCAGGTTTTTTTCAGGTTGCCACTGAGCATGCTGGTGTCACTGCTGTAGTAGGAGATGGTTCAGATCAGCAAGATAGGCCGTCCACTTCTGAATCCAGTTGTCAGATGACTGAGGGTGGTCATTGAGGGCTGCTCCCTTTGCCAGCATTGCTGGCCCGTTACCTTTTACTGTCTTAGGATTTAAGTGTAGCTGTGGTGACGTTACAATTAAATGTTAACTGTCAGTGTTAATGTGGTTGTAACAGTTTGTTGGCTCATGTTCATAGTCACTACAAGCAATGGTGAGGATAGGTGTATGTATGATGATGATGGGAGGGGGGGGGGGGAGGTGTTAGGCCAACACACAGAAGTAGCAGTTGAGTTCTTTAAGATGATACTTACCAATAAATAATAAGCACTTGGAAATGATCTGTTGAAGGCGCATTCAGCGCTCATCTGATTAAAGCTGTCATTATACCTCATGTGTAGGAAGGAACTGCAGATTCTGGTTTAAACTGAAGATAGATGCAAAATGCTGGAGTAACTCAGTGGGACAGGCAGCATCTCTGGAGAGAAGGAATGAGTGACATTTCAGGTCGAGACCCTTCTTCTGATGTCAGGATAGAGGGAAATATAGGATGTGTAAGGAGTGAAAACAGGACAAAGGGGATGTAGTTCAAGGAAAATGTAGAATAGATTGTTGTGAGCTGGGAGAAGGTAACAACAAAACAAACAGAGATAAAATGTCGCCGGAGACCATCAGACAGGTCAGAAAACTGGGAAGGGGGAGGGATGGAGAGAGAGGGAAAGCGAGGGTTACTTGAAGTTAGAGCAGTCAAAGTTCATACTGCCTGGGGTGTAAGCTGCCCAAGTGGAATATAAGGTACTGTTCCTCCAAATGGCACTGGGCCTCACTCATTCTATTCTACATTTTCCCTAAACTACATCCCCCTCTGTCCTGTTTACACACCTTACACTTCCTTATCTATGTATCTCCCTCTCCCCTGACATCAGTCTGAAGGAGGGTCTCGACCTGAAATGTTACCAATTCCTACTCTCCAGAGTTGCTGCCTGTCCCGTTACCCCTGGCATTTTGTGTATATCGTTATTCTTCATGTAATTGGCAATGAGAGAATTGAGTACCATTGCTAAATATACAAGTAATTATTTTAATATTTGACTTGTTTCCTAGGAAACTCAGACCTCAGCTCTTTGCTTTCCCTTTTGTACGTACCATGTGTTTCCCAGCTAATCAATCTGAAATATATTCAATACAGCACAAGAGTTTGCTATAGGGCAAGCAATTTGCAGATTATTTGTTCAATACATTTACTGAACATGGAGTTGGCCTCTGTGTCTATGTGACGGGGAAGTGTTCCAGAGTTCCATCGAGAGTGACTGGAGAGATAAATGCGCAACATGTGGTGAAACTGATTCTTCAACTCGGCAACATACTGGGAATGGAATGCAGTCACTCCTTAAGTATAATTGGCAAATATCCAATCCAGACAAAGCAAAACATTAGATTTTTGCATGTGTGGATGGTTGGCAAGCTCAATGCTGGTTGCAGTAAACCAGGTCAAGTCTATTTATATCCAGAGCCTCACAGGCAAATAAGTCAACATTTTGCCTAGACTGGGCAGGAAGGAAACACACAATGGATGCCACCCACCTGGAAGATTGAAGCTTCCCACCAGTTTGCATCAAGCTGTGGAGGAGGGACGTTGACCACATCATTGGCCCACATACCTAAAGAAGGAACTTCTCGGGGTGAGTAGTTGAAAGGGCACAATCAGCGCCAGCACAGATTTCACACTATTTTTGCACCATAGCCGCTTCAGCTTTGAGTCACCTCTGTGAGAAGTTCTCTGCTGCCATGTTCTGCATGCCGCCACCTGGTTGACAAATGAGTCATGGCAATAGTAATGCCCAATTGCCAAGGGTTTTAGGGTCGCTGCTATACTAAAGACAATATGTCAATGGCCTTTTGATGGTGCAATGCAAACTTTCATCTGCCATTGACCCAATGACTGGTGCAATGTGTTTGTCCACTAGTCAAGTTGATAATGACTGGGGCAATGGCAGTGGCCACTTGTTAATGTTGGGCTGCACTCTCCTATGTTCTATGTTATATGACATGAGCCATCTTCACATGTTATTAAACATGATTGGTGTAATGCCAGCATCCACCCTTCAACAATTCTTTGACTGTCACAATGCCTATATCCATTTGTCAATGACTCAA
The DNA here is from genome assembly GCF_010909765.2 of Amblyraja radiata. Classification (NCBI taxonomy): domain Eukaryota; kingdom Metazoa; phylum Chordata; class Chondrichthyes; order Rajiformes; family Rajidae; genus Amblyraja; species Amblyraja radiata. The sequence continues at coordinate 13,883,775 of NC_045959.1, read as the reverse complement.
TGGCAGGTGCAATCTCAATTTCCACCTATCCCTGATTTAGCAACTAGTGCAATCCCATTGTCCAACTTTCAATGTTGCTATGAAAGGGACAACACCAGTGTTGACCTGACAATAGTCCCTTGATTATTGCAATGACTGTCTGGGTGCCAATGACCCTAACTAAAATTGTGCTATTATCAACCTGTCACTGAGTCTATGACCGGTACAATACCAGTGACAACCTACCATTACAGGTGCAATACCAATGCCAACCTGTCAGTCAACAGAGGCTGTGCAGGCCAAGTCAGTGGATATTGTTAAGGCAGAGATAGATAGATTCTCGATTAGTCCAAGTGTCAGAGGTTACGGGGAGAAGGCAGGAGAATGGGGTTAGGAGGGAGAGATAGATCAGGCATGATTGAATGGGGTAGACTTGATGGGCTGAATGGCATAATTCTACTCCCATTCCTTATGACCTTATGACCATATAAGTTATGACTGGTGTAATGTCATTGCCTATCCATCACTGAACCTATGCAGGGCATAATGCCATTGTGTCTTGGCAATTTTACAGCTGAGTCACACACTGCACACATACAATGAAGAGAAGTAAATATTTATCCTAAAATGACAGCAACTGACCTCATCCTGGATCCTTGCATTAGGTCCGCGAACATTTGGTTTCCCTGATGAGATCCTGATTATGAACTAATCTACTTATAATGATACATTATCATAAACAAAGGTGGCACTATCCGAAGATAAGGAAGGCCATATGTTTCTTTGAAGGGGAAGCGGTAGAAGCACATATCATGAAGACTGAAAACCATGCCTCATAGGAGAAGGGATTTCCTACTACCACGCAGAATTATATTGAATGACGTGGATTGTTGTCAAGTATCTGCCCTCCAAGATCTTCAAGAGGTGAAGTAAATTTTCATGGTGAACTGATGGTGGATATTACACTCAGTCTGCAACAGAGCCAGTGAATCAGTGGAGTGCAAATCAGGTCATTGCAAGGCAGGAGAGAGAGTTATCATTCACCTTGGCAGAGAACCATTAATGTGGTAAGAAGATAAATTACCCACAAAACTGACTAGTTCTCCATCAGGAAGTTAATCTCAGAACAATGAATTGCTCTGTGTTAAGAGTGGTAAAGCCAACTGTATTTGAGCTGAGCTATTGAGAGTGGCATTCGCTCCTTCAATAGACAATAGGCAATAGGTGCAGGAGTAGGCCATTCGGCCCTTCAAGCCAGCACCGCCATTCAATATGATCAGTGCTGATTATCCCCAATCAGTACCCCATTCCTGCCTTCTCCCCATATCCCCTGATTCCGCTATTTTTAAGAGCCCTATCTAGCTCTCTCTTGAAAGCATCCAGAGAAACTGCCTCCACCACCCTCTGAGGTAGAGATTTCTACAGACTCATAACTCTCTGTGAAAAAAAGTGTTTCCTCGTCTCCGTTCTAAATGGCTTACTCCTTATTCTTAAACTATGGCCCCTGGTTCTGGACTCCCCCAACATCGGGAACATGTTTCCTGCCTCTAGCGTGTCCAAACCCTTAACAATCTTATATGTTTCATTGAGATCCCTTCTCATCCTTCTAAACTCCATAGTGTACAAGCCCAGCTGCTCCATTACTTAGCACATGGCAGTCCCGCCATCCCGGGAATTAACCTTGTAAACCTATGCTGCACTCCCTCAATAGCAAGAATGTCCTTCCTCAAATTAGGGGACCAAAATTGTACACAATACTCCAGGTGTGGTCTCACTGGGGCTCTGTACAACTGCAGAAGGACCTCTTTGCTCCTATATTCAATTCCTCTTGTTATAAAGGCCAACATGCCATTCCCTTTCTTCACTGCCTGCTGTACCTGCATGCTTACTTTCATAGACTGATGACCAAGGACCCCCAGTTCCCGTTGTACTTCCCCTTTTCCCAACGATGCCATTTAGATAGTAATCTGCCTTCCTGTTTTTGCTACAAAAGTGGATAACCTCACATTTATCCACATTAAACTTCATCTGCCATGCATCTGCCCACTCCCCTAACCTGTCCAAGTCACCCTACATTCTCATAGCATCCTCCTCACAGTTCCCACTGCCATCCAGCTTTGTGTCATCTGCAAATTTGCTAATGTTACTTTGAATCCCTTCATCCAAATCATTGATGTATATTGGAAATAGCTGCGGTCCCAGCACCGAGCCTTGCGGTACCCCACTAGTCACTGCCTGCCATTCTGAAAGGGACCCGTTAATCCCTACTCTTTGTTTCCTGTCTGCCAACCACTTCTCTATCCATGTCAGCACTCTATCTCCAATACCATGTGCCCTAATTTTGCCCACTAATCTCTTATGTGGGACCTTATCAAATGCTTTCTGAAAGTCCAGGTACACTACATCCACTGGCTCTCCCTTGTCCATTTTCCTAGTTACATCTTCAAAAAATTCCAGAAGATTAGTCAGCATGATTTCCCCTTCGTAAATCCATGCTGACTCGGACCGATCCTGTTACTGCTATCCAAATGTTCGGCTATTTCATCTTTTATAATTGACTCCAGCATCTTCCCCACCATCGATGTCAGGCTAACTGGTCTATAATTCCCTGTTTTCTCTCTCCCGCCTTTCTTAAAAAGTGCAATAACATTAGCTACCCTCCAATCCACCGGAACTGATCCTGAATCTATAGAACATTGGAAAATTATCCCCAATGCATCCACAGAGCCACTTCCTTAAGTACCCTGGGATGTAGACCATCAGGCCCTGGGGATTTATCAGCCTTCAGTCACATCAGTCTATCCAACACAATTTCCTGCCTAATGTGGATTTCCTTTCAGTTCCTCCGTCACCCCAGATCCTCTGACCACTAGTACATCAGGAAGATTGTTTGTGTCCTCCTTAGTGAAGACAGATCCAAAGTACCGGTTCAACTCATCTGCCATTTCCTTGTTCTCCAAATAATTGTTGTTTGAGTCCTATCATTACATTTCTTCCTTCGAGACCTTGCTATAGCTCGATTAATTGTAGTTATGTTGCAAAAGGGAACTGATCCTGAGTTGCTCCAATTCCTGAGTTGCTTCTTGCTCCAATTTTCCAGATTTCCTGTTTAAAGAGTGACACACCCAATGACAGGGAGGGATAATTCAACTGGACAAATGAAAAAGTTGAAATGTTTTAATCTGTTTTGCTTTGTCAGTGTAGGATTGGAGAATGCTTTATTAAAAGATATTAATTTTGAATTTAGTATGATCACTGACTAGTTCCTCTTGTTGGTTGGTTTGAACCTCCATATATATTCACAGGAGTTTGGTGAGTTTGGAATACTAAATGTTGGTGCAAAATTGTGTTGTCCCTGTCTAACAGGAAGTTAAGTGCAGGACAAATCTTTGCTGCTGATGCTCCAAGAGCTTTAATCCAGGCTTTGTCAGGATCTTCTCAAAGGTAATCTTCTCAAAGATCTCGTTCCCTGTTCTGCATCACTACAATTATTACAGGTTATCCCTGTGCCCCTTCCTCCACCCCCCCAAACCCATTTCTCTCACAATTCTGGCCCCTTCTCCCCCACTCCCATCTCCTTCCACATCTCTCCCACTTCAGTTTTATATTCATATTCTCTTCTAATCTGACACTCTTTTTCCTCCTTTTCATCTCTAGTCTTTGTCACTTACTACACCCATCTGCCATTCAAACGGCCTTACCAGTATCAATCTATCATTTGTGTAGACTGAATAGTCTCGACCCGATACAACACCCATTCCTTCTCTCCAGAGATGCTGCCTGGCCCACTGAGTTACTCCAGCTTTTTATGTTCACCTTTCATTTGTCAGGCTTTAATCCAGCCCCACCACCTTTCCAGTTTTTCTCCCCACTACAATTAATCTGAGGGAGGATCTCAACCCAAACATTGCCGCCAGAGACACTGCCAAACCCAGTTACTCCAGTACTTTGCGTTTATTACAAATGTTTGTCACTTCTCCAATGCTTGTTCGGGCATGGTGAATGGTTTTAACAATTCCAGTCTTGTGCAACACTGATAGCCTCTAACTGGCTTGTTAAAGGGGCCCATCGCTTAAGAAAAGTTAGGTACAGTGAACAGTCAGAATGGTTCTGGCTGCACTGGTGGTTTAGCCAGTATAGTAAAGTCACCAGCTCCCACTTCTGAGTTCCTTACTCAGCCCATCCAACTGACATCAGGCAGACCATATATAATCAATGCTCATGAATTTATCTCCACGCTGGGAACCTCGCCCTAATCAGTCAGATCTATTGCAAACATGCTGCACCATCAATACTTGCTTTGTGCTTGTAGTGCTGTCAATATCACAATGTTCATGCCTTATGAATCTGTGTAATTTTAATCTGACATTTAAAAAAACAGCACTAGAATCAGAAGGCAAATCATCTTGTCATTGTTAGATAATGGAAAGTATGTGGAATCGTAAAAAACCTGAAAGAGCTTTATTGTGTCATTAACAATTTAGTGGGAGTTGCATCAGTTTTGACATTAGCAATTCAGCCGAGCCTGCAGTTTTGTGGAACTGGATCGAGACCATCCCATCTCACAGCTGTCAAAAGAGGTTTCAGTGTCAATAATTGTAGGTTCAAGTCCAGCTGAAACCTACGCTCACATACTTGTACAGCACTAGAAACCATTGAAGGTGTTGGCTGCAGGAAGGAACTGCAGATGCTGATTCATACCAAAGATAGACACAGAATGCTAGACTAACTTAGAGGGTCAGACAGCATCTTTGAAGAAAATAAATAGTTGACATTCTGGGTTGGAACTCTTCTTCAGACTGAAAGATAGGGAGCAAGGTGTTGTCTTTTGAATTAATTGTTCATTCGATATTGCATTGAATCTCATAGGTTAAGATCCCCATAGTCTGGCTTTGAAGACGAAAGCAGGGGAGCCTAATATCCGGGTGAATAATCGTCCCAAACAATTAACATTTCTGGAAAGAGATGAACTAACCTTTAGAAACATAGAAACATAGAAATTAGGTGCAGGAGTAGGCCATTCGGCCCTTCGAGCCTGCACCGCCATTCAATATGATCATGGCTGATCATCCAACTCAGTATCCCGTACCTGCCTTCTCTCCATACCCTCTGATCCCCTTAGCCACAAGGGCCACATCTAACTCCCTCTTAAATATAGCCAATGAACTGGCCTCGACTACCCTCTGTGGCAGGGAGTTCCAGAGATTCACCACTCTCTGTGTGAAAAAAGTTCTTCTCATCTCGGTTGCCTGTGTGTGACAGATTATGTGCATCAGTTGGTTGGCGTGTTTCTTAAAAGGAACTACCATTCATTTGGAGGTGATACACTATGGGATTTTTCTGAAAGGTGGATTGTTTTAGAGATATGGAAACTGGCTGTTCAGCCCATTGTGTCTGGGCCATCAACTTATCCCACATTATTCTTTTTTTTTTAATTCTCCCCACATTTTCATCAACTCCTTCAAATCCTACCATTCACCTACACACTAGGGGCAATTCACAGCAGTCAATTAGCTTACCGAACTGGATGAATTAATGTCCCTGTCCCACTTAGGAAACCTGAACGGAAACCTCTGGAGACTTTGCGTCCCACCCAAGGTTTCTGTGTGGTTCCCGGAGGTTGTAGGTGGTTGCCGGAGGTTGCAGGTAGTGGAAGCAGGTAGAGAGACTGACAAAAACCTCCGGGAACCACACGGATACCTTGGGTGGGGCGCAAAGTCTCCAGATGTTTCCGTTCAGGTTCCCTAAGTGGGACAGGGGCATTAGGATGTGGGAGAAACCAAGGCACCTGGTGGAGACCTACACAGTCACAAGGAGAACATGCAAACTCCACACAGTGCCCGAGGTCAGGATTGAAACTGTGTCTCTGGTGCTGAGAGGCAATAGCTCTACTAGCTGTACCAATGTGCCATCCTCATGAGCAAGACAAGAATGTATTTGAGTCAAAGAATCATAGAGGGATACAACACAGAAACTGGCCTTGCGACATACTGAGTCCACGTCAACCATCAACCAACCATTTATGTGATCCTACGTTGATCCATTTTAAAAATTATTCTTCCCACGATTTCACCAATTTTCCCCAGACTCCACCACTTACCTATACAGAAGGGACAATTTACAGTGGCCAATTAATCTTCAATCCACATATCCTTTGGGAGGTGGGAGAAAACTGGAGCATCTGGGAGAAACCCACGTGGTCACAGGGAGTACATGCAAACTCCAGACAGCTCCTGAGCTCAGGATTGAACCTGGGTGTCTGGTGATGTGAAGGAGAGGCTGTACTAGTGACAAGTGCATGCAAATGCAGCATCATCTGCTTACTGTAACTCATCCATCCATGACATGATATTAAGCACAGTTGAACCATTGACATGTGCCAATGATCGCTGGGCTGTTCTATGCTTAATGCTATGGTTATCCCCATTACCCTTGGCCTAAATGATCAGTGTTACCTGAAGCATTGACACAAGATCAATGTTTAATTGCTCAAGGACCCTACACAGATAGCTCTTCTTCAATAGGCTCCCAGGCAAGGGTACCACAGAAGTCCTAGCCCATGGGCTGACTGACTCCGTCATAATCAGTGGTGGTTTTATTATGTCTTGAACACAAACACAATATGCTTGATATGTTGGTGAGTCTTCATTTGAATGCACATTGCATTCCATTCTTTTTGTAAGCTATTTTATAATTGGATTTTTCTTTCAAATAGTCAGCATTGATGTAAGGCCCGTGACTGTCCTTTAATAGGTTTCCACGTTACGGACAATTTTGCATAGCTGTTCTTGGCCGGCAGCCAGCAGACTCATTTGTGTTTTGTGCTAATACTGGAGCTGGGCCAGTAATCAAAGTTCAGTAGGGGACTTCCACACATGTGTTGATCAGGAGAACCCTTCACAGCTTCACTCTTTATAAAGGTTTCTCGGGTTAGCAATATTTGGACTTGAGATGAACAGGCTGTTAGGCCTGTTAGGCCCAGTGAGTCGGTGCCGGCTAGCACCACCCTGTACACATGCACTATCCTACACACTTGGGGAAATTTACAATTTACTGAAGCCAGTTAACATAAATTTGTAAAATCTTTGGAGTGTGGGAGGAAACCGGAGCACCCAGAGAAAACCCATGAGGTCACAGGGAGAACATACAGATCCCAAACGGACAGCACCAGTCAAGATTGAACCCAGGTCTCTGGTGCTGTAAGGCAGCAACTATACCGCTGCGCCACCCCCTACATATTCAATCTTATGGCATCACATTTTTGTGGTCTGCACACTTAATTTCAATATAAAACTTTTGTGGAAAATCATGTTTTTAATGGTGAGATACACAACATCCATGACTTTCTTTCCAGTTTCTCCATGCATTCGATGAAATAAAATATAGAGTGTCAAACCTCACTGCTTGGCATTTTCTTCTGCACATGCAGAAAGCAGCTTGCCTCAGAAGTACATAGGCCCTGTTTCACTGGTACGGAAGGGAGGGAGTGAGGTTGGTAACTGTACAAATTTTATTTGCAGTGTCCTTCTTCTTGCGAATGAAACATAAACCAAAGGTATAGTTACACCTCAAGCCGGATGTTGAGCAGCCAGCTTGTTGTCTCTGCAATCAGGTGCTGGAAACACCATCTACCTGTTTAAGTAAAGGGCCTGTCCTGGGTGACGCCTGTTTGGTGGGTGAGTAATCGTCCAAAGAGTCGTACCTTTTTCTGATCGCCGCTGGATTTTCAACATGTTGAAAATTGTCGGCAACCTGCTTGCGGCTATGATGGGTGCTAGCAAGTCACCGAAAAAACTGCGTGAGAGTTTTTTCCTCTGTGATGCACAATCTCAGCGGAGGAGGGGTGACTGTCAGCCACTTCTACATAGAACATAACAGCAGTTCCAAACATCCCAATCCCAATCCCCAAACATGCCATCTCCGAACTCCAGGCTCCTCATCCCCTTCCCCAACCTGAGCTATTCCACATGCGGACCCATACGCCCCATACTAGATCAGCTGACTTCCAATCCCCAATCCCTCTGACTTCCCATCCCTGACCACTGCAATATCCATCCCAGACTCTTCAAGCATCCCATCCCAATCCTCCCGTTTCCTCATCACTTTATTCCCTGTTTCCCTTTTGCTGACACGCTATTGCTAATCCCTGTATCCCTAATCCCTGTATCCCTATCGGTCACTGAAAGTAAGCTAAGCATACAGGTACAGCAGGCAGTGAAGAGAGCTAATGGCATGTGGGCCTTCATTGCAAGAGGAATTGAGTGTAGGAGCAAGGAGGTCCTACTGCATTTGGACAGGGCCCTGGTGCGACCACACCTGGAGTATTGTGTGCAATTTTGGTCTCCTAATTTGAGGAAGGACATTATTGCTATTGAGGGAGTGCAGCGTAGGTTCACCAGGTTAATTCCAGGGATGACAGGACTGACATATGATGAAAGAATGGTTCAACGGGGCTTGTATTCACTGGAATTTAGGAGGATGAGAGGATATCTTATAGAATTCGTAGAGGATTGGAGGGTGTAGATGCAGCAAAAATATTTCCGATGTTGGGGAGTCCAGAACCAGGGATCACAGATTAAGAATAAGGGGCAGGCCATTTAGGACTGAGATGAGGAAAAACATTTACACCCAGAGAGTTGTGAGTCTGTGGAATTCTCTGCCACAGAAGGCAGCAGAGGCCAATTCACTGGATGTTTTCAAGAGAGAGTTAGATTTAGCTCAAGGTCTTGGGGATTCAAGGGATATGGAGAAAAAGCCAGAACGGGGTGCTGATTTTGGATGATCAGCTATGATCATATTGAATGGCGGTACTGGCTCGAAGGGCTGAATGGCCTACTCCTGCACCTATTCTCTATGTATCCATGTATCCATGACCACTCGTCCCTGACAGCTCATCCATAAAGCCTCCAACTACCCAACTCTGACATCCCCAACTCCTCAAGCCATTGCTCCAGACTCTCCAACCCAAATCCTACAAGACAGATTTATTTGTCACATGTACCAATTGGTACAGTGAAATGTATCTTCTCTGATTGTGTAGGAATCTCTTCTCACAATGAGCAGTGGACATCTGGAATTTTCCATTAGAAAATCACTGGAGGTATTTAAAGAGGAGGTAGATAGGGTTTTGAAGGATTAGGGAATTGAAACCCAAATCCTGTTCCAACCTTGTGTTCGTTTGGACTGTTGAGTTGACTTGATTTACAGTGTTCAGCAACATGCCTGACTTGAGTTTTTAAATAAATTAAAATATCTTGCTTTGTATTACATTGGAAAAGGAAGTCCAAAAGGTCTCTTTGTTCAGAATGAGGTCTTGATTACCCCCGAATGACATTTAGCAAATCTCTAGCTCAATCATGAGCCTGTTCATACAATTTTTACAATTTTGCAGTAACAACAAAATCTTTGTTCAATGAAAATTCCTTACCCTACTCCAACCTGGCAATGACTTAATCCAAAACAAAGAAAAATAAATAGCTCCGTTGGACCATTAAGGCAAATAGATTGTTTGAATAAATAAACAATGTATTAACAAAAATAACACAAATTCTTCATTTTATGTTGTGGTAGCAGAGGAACTTTCTGGCTTCAAGCCACATCCATCAGTGCAAAGTCTCCTGCGACTTCAAGATATGAACTTCCGGTTCAAAGGGCCTCTCGGTTCCACAATATTGGGCTACTTTGTGTGTTTGACACTGGTTGCTCATTTCAAAGGAGTTAAGCAAATACATGAAACCTTGTTTGCATAAGGTCTGCAAAGACATGTAGGCGAGTCTGAGTCATGGTTTGTGGGCCACACTTCCCAGTTAAGCACTCATGCGGGTTCCCAGGAGAATTTGAGAGCTTGTTCGATGTGATGATGTTGTGGACTGTAATGTTAATTTCCACAGGCCACAAATGACCTGGTCACATTACCAGATGAACATCCATTCCATTGATCTTACAGTTCACATTTCAACACCATCTATTTGGACTGATGGATCTAATAAGCTTGTTAAAATGCCAGACTTAGTGTTATATAAATGCAATAAATGTCATTCTACCATATCTATGGAACCATTATTTCCAAGCCAGACCACATTTTTCTATTGGATCATAGTGTATGGAGGACAGTAACCACAAAATGAAACTGAGTGATTTGTTCTAATTTGGCCTTGGTAATCTTTACCCCCTGCAATTAAAGACATTTCTGCTGTCCAGGCTTAGGGCTGACCTTATTATCTCTTCACGTGCTTAAAAAATCTGCTCCGCTAACCCATAACACACTCAAGATCGGAAACAACCAGTCATTGACGGCTGGTTGGAACCAAATGACTCCTGCGTTAAATGCATAACAGATGATGGAAATGAACAACACAGACCAGCGACAGCAGTGCATTAAGATATTACTGGAAAGATAAAGGGAAATGTGTTTCTCACAGTGTGGGTTAGCGCAGTATGGAAGTCTTTCCATAAATAGCTAATGAACCCAATAGGCTGTGGGCCGAAGAGCTTTATCGTTCAGGTTCGTGACCCAACTCACGGAACTACCGAAATGTTTAACATATTGTGCAAAAATATTATATGAATCATACCTGAAACTCGTCAAGAACAAAACCTGCACATTTTCAACAAATGCCAGCGAGAGGGCGGTCTGAAGGGGCCGGCGCTATGGTGGTGCTGAAGGCGGCCTGGGAGGCATGCAGGGCAGTGCTGCTCCCCACCATCATCACCACCAGAAGGGCATGCTGGCCGAGTGGACGCGCTGCGGGGCCACACGTACGGAGCCCGCAGCCGGTCCCAAAGTGGTTCCAGCTTCAGCCGTGGGCAGCTCTGGAAAGGGGCGAGTTAGGGTTAGGGTTAGGCATTTTCCTGCCTTAGCCTTCCCCGCAGCCTTGCACTGCCCCAGTCCCACTATGGCCGTGACCTCCACTTTGCACAGTGGCAGTCAGTGGGGTTCAGTAAACGGGAGGAACCAACAGGAACTGCACTCACCCATTAATTAGGCTGGTTCAAGAGGACCTCTGCAGCAGTCTCATTAAAAAAAAACCTCACAATTATATTCATTACTAGACTAAGTGGGACCCGTTGGGAGGGCTTGTCTCCCAACGCAATACTCCACCTCTACACCAATTCCAATATTGGTGGCCAGTAGGGGGAGGGAAGCTTTCTGGAGCGTTAGTATGGGTGTTGTGGGCTGAAGGGACTGGTTTCAAGAGGGCTAGTATGGACATTGTGGGCGGAATGGATTCTTGGGCTGGTCGCCCAGTCATTCAAGCCTGTTGTGCTGGCAGCTCACTCACGGCTGGAGGGTTGGCAGTTGACTCACGGCTTTTCCTTGAAATTCCATTTCAAGCAGGGTGCAAGGCCACCAAATTCAAGTGCTGTTTCATACCATTTCAAGCAGGGTGCAAGGCCACTAAAGACAGTGAGTTTTGACCTCTCCCTCCTCCATCTTGCAGAGACTAAGTCACACCCACAATTCTGGGTTTTATTGTCCCTCCCCCCCCTCCCACCAGAAGGGGGGTGGCCTTCATGGCGTGATTGACAGGAGAGAGTCTCACCATTTTTTAAACACTAATAACTCTTTTATTTTTCATCGATTCACCTCCATTTACACACTACAGTTCCTTTGTCATTCAACTTCTCCATCCTTCCTACCAGGCAGAATAATTTCATGGATTTTCCCCTTTGTTCATCACCGGCCACCTTCACTCACTTAACCTTTCCATACACATTGCGTTCTCCTCAGAGTTTATTTCCCACTTGGCCTTGATGTCAACTAACCTGAATGCATCACACTTGATCCACGCACCCAAAACATGGTCAATATCAGGGTCTCAGCACTCTACTGCCACCCACAACATGGTTCTTCTATTCCTAATCTCTGTTTCCCCCTCCCCCCAATGAGTACCCAGCACCTTAAGCCAAAATCCAAATTATAACAATCGGCCATTAGAGACAACATTGTGCTGTCTTAGCAAATGGAGTGTATTGCGTACAGTTTTGGTCTCCAAATCTGAGGAAGGACATTATTGCCATAGAGGGAGTGCAGAGAAGGTTCACCAGACTGATTCCTGGGATGTCAGGACTGTCTTATGAAGAAAGACTGGATAGACTTGGTTTATACTCTCTAGAATTTAGGAGATTGAGAGGGGATCTTATAGAAACTTACAAAATTCTTAAGGGGTTGGACAGGCTAGATGCAGGAAGATTGCTCCCGATGTTGGGGAAGTCCAGGACAAGGGGTCACAGCTTAAGGATAAGGGGGAAATCCTTTAAAACCGAGATGAGAAGAACTTTTTCACACAGAGAGTGGTGAATCTCTGGAACTCCCTGCCACAGAGGGTAGTCGAGGCCAGTTCATTGGCTATGTTTAAGAGGGAGTTAGATGTGGCCCTTGTGGCTAAGGGGATCAGGGGGTATGGAGAGAAGGCAGGTACGGGATACTGAGTTGGATGATCAGCCATGATCATATTGAATGGCGGTGCATCTGGGCTTGTGCATGTGTAGTGGAAAGTTTATCCTGTGCTTTGAAGTAATCGTGCTTATTCCTGCTCATGCCTCTTCAAAGAAAGGGAATTAGTCAGTGCAGTGCAAACTGTTGCAAAGGCATTTTGTAGCATTGGTCTGCTTCTTTGATTTGACGATGGCTAATTATTTGAAAGAATACTTCACTTTTTAGGCTGCATTGAAACCCTTCATTCTTCCTACCTTCTTGATCTGTGGATTGAATTGAATTAAGCGATACAGCATGGAAACAGGCACTTTGGCCCACCGACACTAGTTCAATCTTATCCTACTTTTGCATTGAACCCCTATAGGGGCAATTTACAGTGGCCAATTAACCTACAGACCTGCTTGTCTTTGGGATATGGGTGGAAACTGGAGCACCTAGAGGAAACCCATGGGTCCACAGGGAGAAAATGCAAACTCTACACATACAGCACCCAAGGTCATATAACCATATAACCATATAACAATTACAGCACGGAAACAGGCCATCTCGGCCCTTCTAGTCCGTGCCGAACACTTACTCTCACCTAGTCCCATCTACCTGCACTCAGACCATAACCCTCCATTCCTTTCCCGTCCATATACCTATCCAATTTATTTTTAAATGATAAAAATCGAACCTGCCTTCACCACTTCCACTGGAAGCTCATTCCACACAGCTACCACTCTCTGAGTAAAGAAGTTCCCCCTCATGTTGCCCCTAAACTTTTGTCCCTTAATTCTCAAATCATGTCCTCTTGTTTGAACCTTCCCTACTCTCAATGGAAAAAGCTTATCCACGTCAACTCTGTCCATCCCTCTCATCATTATAAAGACCTCTATCAAGTCCCCCCTTAACCTTCTGCGCTCCAAAGACCTATCTTGTTCAACCTTTCTCTGTAACTTAGGTGCTGAAACCCAGGCAACATTCTAGTAAATCTCCTCTGTCAGGTTCGAAACCAGGTCTTTGGTGCCGTGTAGCTGTGCCATCCTGAAGATTTTATTTGAAGACAATGCTCTTCATAGAAGGCACACTATTGCAGATTGCTCATGCTTCAAATTGACTAGTGGACATGGTATGAACATTCAGAGATGACAAAACTTCCCATCTTTCTATTTTGCTCTAAAACAATGGCTCTGATTATGGGGGGGGAAGTGAATGAGGATAAGAGGATATGCAGTGTAGTTATCTTCTGGGAATGGCTGGCTCTAACACTGTTGGAAACCGAGTAAATCATGTTTTTCAAAAATAAATTGTATCAGCATTTATGGAAAAGGAATTTGCATGGCCATGAGGCAAAATAAAGACACAGTTCAGAGTTTGGTGGGCTGATTCCATGCTGTATCTTTCAATCAATCAATTAGATTACTGTGAATCTGCTTTCACCATTCTGTCATACAGTTGATCCCAGCTCAGGCAATTATGATATTCTCATGGCAGAGGATGGCTATCTGCCCATTTAGCCTGTGCTGGATCCCTGTACAAATCCCAGTCTATGCTCTATTATTATACAACTCTGCAGTTTCAGTTTGTTCCCTACTATAAATACTCCACAACATTTGAAAAGACAAAGAGTATAGGTTTGGAGCTCAAGTTGTAGTTATACAAGACATTGGTGAGACCGCATAGAAACATAGAAACATAGAAAATAGGTGCAGGAGTAGGCCATTCGGCCCTCCGAGCCTGCACCGCCATTCAATATGATCATGGCTGATCATCCAACTCAGTATCCTGTACCTGCCTTCTCTCCATACCCCTTGAACCCTTTAGCCACAAGGGCCACATCTAACTCCCTCTTAAATATAGCCAATGAACTGGCCTCAACTACCTTCTGTGGCAGAGAATTCCAGAGATTCACCACTCTCTGTGTGAAAAATGTATTCCTCATCTCGGTCCTAAAAGATTTCCCCCTTATCCTTAAACTGTGACCCCTTGTTCTGGATTTCCCCAACAACGGGAACAATCTTCCTGCATCTAGCCTGTCCAACCCATTAAGAATTTTGTAAGTTTCTATAAGATCCCCCCTCAATCTTCTAGATTCTAGCGAGTACAAGCCGAGTCTATCCAGTCTTTCTTCATATGAAAGTCCTGACATCCCAGGAATCAGTCTGGTGAACATTCTCTGTACTCCCTCTATGGCAAGAATGTCTTTCCTCAGATTAGGAGACCAAAACTGTACGCAACACTCCAGGTGTGGTCTCACCAAGACCTTGTACAACTGCAGTAGAACCTCCCTGCTCCTATACTCAAATCCTTTTGCTATGAATGCTAACATACCATTCGCCTTCTTCACTGCCTGCTGCACCTACATGCCTACTTTTAATGACTGGTGTACCATGACACCCAGGTCTCGTTGCATCTCCCCCTTTCCTAATCGGCCACCATTCAGATAATAGTCTACTCTCCTGTTTTTGCCACCAAAGTGGATAACCTTACATTTATCCACATTATACTGCATCTGCCATGCATTTGCCCACTCACCCAGCCTATCCAAGTCACCTTGCAGCCTCCTAGCATCCTCCTCACAGCTAACACTGCCCCCCAGCTTTGTGTCATCCGCAAACTTGGAGATGTTGCATTCAATTCCCTCATCCAAATCATTAATATATATTGTATATAGCTGGAGTCCCAGCACTGAGCCTTGCGGTACCCCACTAGTCACTGCCTGCCATAGTGAAAAGGACCCGTTTACTCCTACTCTTTGCTTCCTGTCTGCCAGCCAGTTCTCTATCCACATCAATACTGAACCCCCAATACCGTGTGCTTTAAGTTTGTATACTAATCTCTTATGTGGGATCTTGTCGAAAGCCTTCTGAAAGTCCAGATATAACACATCCACTCCCTTATCCACTCTACTAATTATATCCTCGAAAAATTCTATAAGATTCGTCAGACATGATTTACCTTTCATAAATCTATGCTGACTTTGTCCAATAATTTCACCACTTTCCAAATGTGCTGCTATCCCATCTTTAATAACTGATTCTATCAGTTTCCCCACTACCTATGTTAGACTAACTGCTGTAATTCCCCGTTTTCTCTTTCCATCCCTTTTTAAAAAGTGGGGTTACATTAGTTACCCTCCAATCCTCAGGAACTACTCCCAAATCTAAAGAGTTTTGAAAAATTATCACTAATGCATCCACTATTTCTGGGGCTACTTCCTTAAGTACTCTGGGATGCAGCCTATCTGGCCCTGGGGATTTATCGGCCTTTAATCCATTCAATTTACCTAACACCACTTCCCGGCTAACCTGGATTTCACTCAGTTCCTCCATCTCATTTGACCCCCGGTCCCCTGCTATTTACGGCAGATTATTTATGTCTTCCTTAGTGAAGACAGAACCAAAGTAGTTATTCAATTGGTCTGCCATGTCCTTGTTCCCCATGATCAATTCATCTGTTTCTGACTGCAAGGGACCTACATTTGTTTTAACTAATCTTTTTCTCTTAACATATCTATAAAAACATTTGCAGTCAGTTTTTATGTTCCCTGCCAATTTTCTTTCATAATCTATTTTCCCTTTCCTAATTAAGCCCTTTGTCCTCCTTTGCTGGACTGAATTTCTCCCAGTTCTCTGGTAGGCTGCTTTTTCTGGCTAATTTGTATGCCAGATAGTATCTTTTGTTTTGATACTATCCCTGATTTCCCTTGTTATCCACGGATGCACTACCTTCCCTGATTTATTCTTTTGCCAAACTGTGATGAACAATTGTTGTAGCTCATCCATGCAGTCTTTAAATGCCTTCCATTGCATATCCACCGTCAACCCTTTAAGAATCAATTGCCAGTCTATCTTGGCCAATTCACGTCTCATACCTTCAAAGTTACCTTAAGTTCAGGACCCTTGTTTCTGAATTAACAATGTCACTCTCCATCCTAATGAAGAACTCAACCATATTATGGTCACTCTTGCCCAAGGGGCCATGCACAACAAGACTGCTAACTAACCCTTCCTCATTACTCAATACCTAGTCTAGAATAGCCTGCTCTCTCGTTGGTTCCTCTACATGTTGGTTTAGAAAACTATCCCGCATACATTCCAAGAAATCCTCTTCCTCCGCACCCCAGCCAATTTGATTCACCCGATCTATATGTAGATTGAAGTCACCCATTATAATTGTTTTACCTTTGTTGCACGCATTTCTAATTTCCTGTTTGATGCCATCCCCAACTCCACTACTACTGTTAGGTGGCCTGTACACAACACCCACTAGCATTTTCTGCCCCTTAGTGTTTCGCAGCTCTACCCATATCGATTCCACATCCTCCAAGCTAATGTCCTTCCTTTCTATTGCGTTAATCTTCTCTCTAACCAGCAACGCTACCCCACCTCCTTTCCCTTTCTGTCTATCCCTCCTGAATATTGAATATCCCTGGATGTTCAGCTCCCAGCCTTGGTCACCCTGGAGCCATGTCTCCGTGATCCCAACTATATCATAGTCATTAATAGCTATCTGCACATTCAACTCATCCGCCTTATTACGAATGCTCCTTGCATTGAGACACAAAGCCTTCAGGCTTGTTTTTACAACACTCTTACCCCTTATACAATTATGTTGAAAAGTGGCCCTTTTTGATTTTTGCCCTGGATTTGTCTGCCTGCCACTTTTACTTTTCACCTTGCTACCTATTGCTTCTACCCTCATTTTACACCCCTCTGTCTCTACGCTCACACATTTAAGAAACCCTTTCCCTTTAACTCCATCCTCGACTATCCCATTTGACACCCCACCCCCCTTATTCAGTTTAAAACCACCCGTGTAGCAGTGGGAAACCTGCCTGCCAGAATGCTGGTCCCCCACCTGTTAAGATGCAATCCATCCCTTTTGTACAGTTCCCCCTTACTCCAAAACAGATCCAAGTGATCTAAGAATCTAAATCCCTGCCCCGTGCACCAGTTCCTCAGCCACACATTCAGGTCCCGTATCTCCCTGTTCCTGTTCTCGCCAGCACGAGGAACTGGAAGCAAACCGGAGATAACAACCCTGGAGGTCCTACTTTTCAGCATTTTTCCGAGCTCTCTGAAGTCACGCTGCAGAATATTCAATATTTAGAGTATTGTGCTCAGTTCCAGGCACCATGCTATAGAAAGATGTTGTTAAACTGGGATGGGTGCAGAGAAGATTTACAAGGATGCTGCCAGGACTTGAGGGCTTGAGCTAAAGGGAGAGGTTGAGCAGGCTGGTTCTCTATTCCATGGAGCGCAGGAGGTTAAGGGGTGATCTTCTTGAAGTGTACAAAATCATGAGAAGAATAAATCGAGTAGATAGACAGAGTCTCTTGCCCAGAGTAGGGGAATCAAGAACCAGAGGACATGGGTTTTAGGTAATGGGGAAAATATTTAATAGGAACCCAAGGGGTAACTTTTTCACGCATAGGGTGGTGGGTGTATGGAACGAGCTGCCGGACTAGGTAATTGAGGTAGGTACTATTGCGAAATTTAAGAAACATTTAGGCTAGTGTAGATAGGACACGTTGGTCGGTGTGGACAAGTTGGGCCGAAGGGCCTGTTTCCAAACTGTTTGACTCTATGACTAAGTTGAGGGGATATTAAATCAATAGAAATGAATCACCTCCTGAATAATAAAAGTGGCCAGATTGCATTTCACAATCAGCAGGCACAGGTAGGTTGGGTATGATGATACAAACGATAAGAAAGGTGTTGGAGACAGCTGGTCAATCTGATTCCTCCCCTTACGAAAGGGCTTTGGCTTTTGTGGTTGAAATCCCAGCTCACACTTCCTCGCTGGAACAGTGCAAGTCAAGCTGCTGTGTACAGCGCGCACAATGCTCAAGCCTGGCATCTGCCTTGCAACAGTTTATCAGAGCTGACATAATGAGCCTCAAACAAAACCAAGAGGATCACTTTGCTCCAAACAGCTCTCCAGATAATACGTTGTCATTATTGACATGAACAAAGGCACTTTCAAAACTTTCTCTTGTATAAAGCCGAAGAAAGGTATCCTGTTAGATTGCCTCTATGGACAGGCAGATGTTGCAAACACTCCACTTTGCTTCTGCAGGTCAACCGTATTTCAGCTTTTAACTCTTCCATATATGCTTACAGGTTTCTGATTTCTGTTCTCATATTTCATTTCAGTCTTTGGGACTGAATCTCACCATTAAAATCAAATGCAGGCCAGGAATCGGAATGGATTTAACCTTATTTTTATGTTTTTTTTCGGGGTGGAAGATTGCAACCTTCACGTGGTCCACCCTGTTTCGACTAATGCAATCAACTTGACGTGCATAAATGGAAGATCAAATAGCACAAGTTGTCCAACAACTTTAGGCTGGGTACGCCACATGAAAGAAGAAGAAGATGTATTTTTTCAACGTGAAAAATATATTTTCTGCTTTCAATTTTTTCCCCCCATTTAAACAGCATACATATGACACTGTAATTGAAAGACTTGGTCTCTGAATTAAAGGAAGACAGGGATGACCCACTGTAAATAGAACTATGATCATTAACTGTGTGAAAACTTCAACGGTGTTGTGCGTTAACAAAGACTCCATCACAGGACACATTTTATCCCAACCAGTTCCTTTAGAATTTCAGAGAGACCATTTCATAGAGTCATAGAATGATACAGTGAGGAAACAGGCCCTTCGGCCCAACTAGCCCATACTGGTCAACATGTCCCAGCTACACTAGTCCCACCTGGCTGCGTTTGGTCCTTATCCCTCCAAACTTGTCACATCCATTTACCCGTCTAACTGTTTCTTAAACATTAGGATAGTCCCAGCCTCAACTATCTCCTCTAGCAGCTTGTTCCTTACTCCCACCACGCTTTGTGTAAAAAAGTTGCCCCTCAGATTCCTCTTAAATCTTTTCCCCTTCACCTTAAACCTAAGTCTTATGGTCCTTTCCTTTGCAACTCTCTGGTCTGCTTTGGCTGAAAAGAGAGACCCGACCAGAAACATTGTCTATCCATTCTCTCCATAGATGCCTCCCGATCCACTGAGTTACTCCAGCACTTTGTGTTTTGTGCAAGATTCCACCTTCTGCAGTTCCTTGTGTCTCCACAAATCATTCCCTTTCACCTTCCTTTTGTCTTGCAATCACAGGAGATTAAACTCCTGTTCTTTTACCTTTCCTCTGCACACCATCCACAGACCCAAACAACCCTTCCAATTCACTTGCACTTCTACCCACCCAACTTTTTGCATCCGACACCAAGGAGAAAGCAAGCACAGATTTTCTGATCACTTTGCAGAACATCTCTGTTGGCTGGTGGTGAGAGGGGTTGGGGTCTCTCAATTAGATCCTTCCTGCACAGTTGGAATCATACTCCCTCTCATGCTGCCCTTGGGATGGCTGCAATGGGGATGAGATTGTCATTAACCTCTGCCAAAGATGATCTCGAGAAGGTTGCAAGATCTTCCAGTACAGTGATGTCTGTAAGGGAATGTTGCAAATTAACTCCTTCGATGCTGCATGAATATCTGACGATGTTTTGAGAGACACACTGAAGCTCAGTGCAACCAATGCAAAGGCTCTGTGGGAAATGACAACAGTCTAGGGATTTCCTGCCACAAGATACTGAGGGACTAAGTCTGGGATAGAAGCCTCCCAAACATTTCATGTTTGTATCACCCAAGGAGGCCGCATGACTGGCAATGGTGCTCTGTACGCACAATGTGTGATCACCATCAATGTGTGGAACTAATGGTACTGTGGTTACATAGACTGAATAGCAGAACACCTATAGAGAGAGGCACATGGTGTTTTTTTATATACTTTCTATGAATACAATTTTTATTAAATTAAAAATAATAATTTAAAGAGCTGCATTTTGATATGCACTTTTGGCTTCGTAGGGAAGAGCTACAATCTGCTGCTTGTTGTAGCCACCACAAAGGGAAGTGAAGTGAGGAAGAGACACAATTTACTAATTTGCCGGAGTGGGACATCCTCTTCAAAGACCTAGCACAGATGTGCTGGGTCAAATGGCCTTTTCCTATCTAGTTAAGATTCCATGAGTCTAAGGAGCACTGGTTCAAAGGTTCAAAGGTTTCAAAGGTTTCAAAGGTTTCTTTATTAGTCACATACACCTAGGTGTAGTGAAATTATTGTTGCCAATGCAGCACATAAAAAAAGAATATAAACATGACAATAATAAAGAAATTTAAACATAAAAACATCCCCCCACAATGGCTCCCACTGTGGGGAAAGGCACAATGTCCAGCCCCCATCCCCAGTTCACCCATAGTTGGGCCTATTGAGGCCTCCACAGTCGCCTCTACGGAGCATAACAGTGAACTTCATTAGAATAGCTCAGGATTAAGTTGTCAGATATCAAGAACTATGAGTTGCGTGATGTATAACAGGTTCAATTACTGCAACAACAAAAAAAAGTGTTTTAATAGCACCAATCCAATTCTCAAGGCATTCCACAGTGCTTGCACTCAATGCAATTGTGTAGTAATTGGGAAACACAGCAGTTAATTTGTGTGGAGCAGGTCCCACAGGTTACAGTTGCGATAGTAACCAGACCATTTGTTTTTTGTTGGTACACAAAAATGCTGGAGAAACTCAGCGGGTGCAGCAGCATCTATGGAGCGAAGGAAATAGGCAATGTTTCAGGCCGAAACCCTTGTTTTTTGTTGGCTGAAGGGTAATTATTATTTCAAATACAGGGCAGAACTCTTCTTCTCTGGATCAGCAATGTTGCAAGCTTTGGATTTATCTAGTAGTCTAGATAAATAACACTTTAATGATGGCACTTCCTAAGGTGCAACGTTCCTTTCCTGCATCAGCGTGGAACGCAAAATACTGAATCTAAAAACTGCTTCAAAACAGTAAGAAAATGTCAGTCCTTCGTCAAACTAGGTAGTTTTAAAGATTGACACAAAGTGATGGGCCAGGGAGCATCTGCTTGACCCGTTGAGCTATTCCAGCACCTTGTGTCTATCTTGGTATAATCCAGCATCGGCAGATCTTTATTTCTAGGTAGTGTTTTCTTTAAAAACCATGAAGCAGTTCTGTTAAAAGCAAATTCTTGCTGAATTTTTATGAAAATGTTAGAAATCAGTTCTTCACTCTTGAATGAGAGTAGTAAGTTATGGAGATACAAAAAAAAACTTGAATTGGCATTTCAGTGGTAGGTCTGTAAAGTTACTAACTAAACCAAGGCAAAACAAAGGAGGAAGGCTTAGACTGGTCGAAGGCAATTTAATGATGATGACAGGACATTCTTGAGAGGAATCAACTCATGGAATGCATTTTTGGGTAGACAGTGGAGGTGAGATTCCCTTCAGGGTAATTTTAACTGAGCCCATCTGGTGGGAAACAACGGGATCAGATTAACCTGAGGTAAATTGCTGGGATCTGAATGGCCATCGAGAAATTTGTGGTCAGATTAGTCGGGGTGCAACTTACAGGTCAGACCAATCAGGTGGAAACTGACAAGGTCAGATCAGTCATTAGAGAGGCATAGGATAAGTGACTTTCCATGTTCTCTGATTTTAGTTTAAAATGATTCCATTTGGAACATTTCAAACTTGGATCGTTTTCTCTGGAACGACAGGTTGAGGAGAATCCTGATAGAACCACTAACATTATGAGAGGCATAAATAGTGTAAACAGTCAGAACTTTTTTTCCCAGGGTGGAAATGTCAAAGTCTAGGGGGCATTGCTTTCAGGTGGGAGAGGAAAGTTTAAAGGAGAAGTACAGAGCAAGTATTTTACACAGGGTGGTGGTGCCTGGAATGTGCTGCCAGGAGTGGTGATGGAGATGGATATGCTAGGGACACATAAGAGGCTTTTTGATAGGCACATGCCTAGGCAGGGAATGGAGTGATGTGGAACACATGCAGGCACAGGAGATTAGTTTTAAGGGCCTGTCCCACCAGCATGCGACTGCATGCGTTTGGCGCGACCAAACGGAAGCGGAGTTCGCGCTAAGTTCACGGTAAATACGCGCTAAGTACGCAGTAAGTACGCGCAAAGTTCGTGCGTGACGTAATTTACGTCATACTCTCGAATCAGCTGGGCAGGAGGCGGGCCGACTGAATTTGGACGTCGCACGGCGTCGGGCGGTGACGTATTCACGCAACCGCACGCCGGGCGGTGACGTCATCGCGCAACGCCACGCGCTAGGCGTACGACATCAAGACGCTGCGTACGCCATCAAGAAGCTGCGTATGCCCTCAATGCGGCTGCGGGTCAACAGGTCGTTGGCGTGCGGAATTTTCGGAAAGTGCAGAATTTTCGGAGCCCCGCGCGATGTCGGGACCAGCCCCGCACAACTCCTTACGCCTCCGCGGTTCAAAGTGGGACCAGCCCCGCCCGGCCGTACGCCTCAAGCGACCACGTTTGGTCATGCTAGACGCATGCAATCGCATGCTGGTGGGACAGGCCCTTAATGCTGCATCATCAATGTCAGCACAGACATTGTCAGACAAAGGGCTTGTCCTGGTGCTGTGCTATGTTCTGTGGAATTAAATATCAGGTTACCTTAGATGGAGAACTGGAGAGTGTTTCTAGATTAATAAGCAAAGGGCTAAATCAATCGTATGATAAATTGTCTTATGAGTTGATAACATGCAGGTTGAAGCCCAGAACATACTCAGGCTGATATCAGCACTCAATAATCAATGTATTCATATGACATTCTTCACGTTTTAAATGGGTGCATTGAGCTGTTTAAACCAGTAGAATAAAGAGAAGAAGAATTCTTGCTGACTTCCTCAGCACTGGTTTGAAGGCACAAGTGTACTGCTTTTTTCTCAGCATAAAAAAACAGTCATAACTGCAAAGGCTAACAAAGATTCCATGCCCAAATCTAATTCAAAGATACCATTTATGCATTGGATTAAATGGTAATTCAATGTTGGTGAAGAGAACAAGCAGACAGATTTTAGATACGTAGCACTCAGTTTTGATCATTTGATCATTGCTTATGATCTATTAAAATAAAATAAAACATAAAGAATATTTTCTCCCTTTGCACTGTTATTGAAGAAGCCATACACATATACTTGTATACAACCCATGTTAAGACACATACATATACATACACTGCTCTAAATCAATACGCGGACGTAAAGATATGTTTATAATCATCAACATGCACACACACACTCTCCCTCACATTGGGGTGTACATTTACCAGCCCAGATTCCAGCTCATTACAATGCCTCAAGATAAAGAATAGTTGACAGTCTGCACTCTGCCTCTGACCATGCTTGTCAGGCTAGATTGGTAAATTGGGAAACCCAATGATCATTTGGGTTAAATGGAATCAGCAACATCTCTCAGATCTGCTGAGCCCATAAACACTAAACTCTATCTTTATCTTTCTGCTGTGCTGCTGTTTTATTGGATGGTGTTACATGGTTTATGTAAGTCAGTAGCTTTTACAGTCATGATCGTAGTGGACTGACCAAGAGGGATTAAAATATTTATATGGAGGACCAGGAATGGATTAACTAGTAAAACCTCAGCTCTGGTTGTCACCTCAGCAAACCTTATTAATTAGCTGTTTGCTAATATCCAAGTCAGGGGAAATGCTTTTCCTCCTCATTTAGTGTGCGAGTATGTGTGTGTGTGTGTGTTAGCATGTTTGTGGGTCTGCAGACATCTATCATTATGCCGTTACATGCGGTGTATATGGATCTATGTGTGTGTAATTGTGTTTATATATGTGTGCGTGGATATGAGTGTGTGCATCTATGTGTGTATGTATGTATTTGTGCCAATGAGTGGGTGTGAGAGAGGGAATACACATCAACTATTCAGTGTGCACCCATCACAATTTTCATGCTCAGAGTGGTGATGAGCAATGTCAACAAAGATCAGCTGATCTCACCGCAATATTTCTAACTGAGCAAGTTCAACAACTGTGCCATGAGACCCTCTTTCATTAGCTGTTTATTGGTTTCATTGTCTGCAGTATCATAGGGGACCTACAGCACCTACATTCTTGATTCACACTCAGCCCTGTTGCAGGCGTTTACAAGGTGTTGAGAAAATATGAGTTATGAAGGCCCATGGACATTCTCCTGACGTTGTACCATGCCCACAACGGGAGGTTGGCATGATGCCAGTGTTTACAATTTCCCCACAGTTGCTGAGGAGGGGATTGGTGAAATAAACATTTTCAAAACTTAATATTTCATGGGAAATTTCAGAATCTCTTGAAAATATATGGAAAATTATTGTTTCCAATCATCAATCTAACTTCCCTGGAGACCTTGCCAGCCCTTCCCTGGTTGGAATGGTACAAGGTCAGGTCTCTGCATGCATGTATGTGTATATATGTAAGTAAGTAAGTAAGTAAGTTTATTGGCCAGGTATTCACATACAAGGAATTTGCCTTGGTGCTCTTCTCCCACAAGTAACAACATGACATACAGTGACAGTTACGAATGACTCAGAAAACATTAAACATTAATAATAATAAAACATTAATGATGAAACACCATTGATCAAGCATGAGAACCAACAAAATACCAGATCAAAGGGAGGCTACAGATTTTTGACTGCTGAGTAGAGCAACTACTCGTGGATAAAAGCTGTTTATGTCTGGCTGTGGCAGCTTTGACAGTCCGGAGTCGCCTTCCAGAGGGAAGTGATTCAAATAGTGTTTGTGCATATGTGCATCTGTAATCGTGTGTTTATGTGTACATGTACTTGCAATAGTGTAGCAGCAGGCATGTCTCATGGAGGTTCTGGTGAATGATTGAAAGGTGGGAATATTAAATGTTGGGTTAGACAGAATTAAGATTCCAAAACTGAGACCTTTTATAGCTTTGATTTCTCAACTTCATGTCAATTCAGACGCTGGCACTAAAATTATACATACTCCACTGGCAAAACAAATGTGCTCTGCCAAAAGGAAACTTAGCTTTATTAGTTACGTACGTTGTCAAATTTGATGATAGAATGATTTATTTTATGGGAATAAACAGCTTTGTGTTTGTGCTGCTCCGAATGAGTTAAAAGCTTGTTCTGTCATTTGCTTCTCCCTGTGATGCCACTCATGCAGGTGCGGGAGCCAGAGATTAATGTCCCCTGTGCTGGGCAGAATGCACAACAAGGCTGTCAATTGTTCCCCGAGCTGGCTTTCTTCCCTCTTTGGCAGTGCCAGAGCAGAGAGGACCTGTGCTTCTCTGTGCTCTGCCTGTGGCTGCACAGCGATTGCTGAATAGTTAAAATTGAAATCTAATCACCCAGTAGCACCAGCAAACAAAGAGCTGAAATGAATTGATGGCACACAATGAGGGAAGCTAGGTCACTGAAATGGCCCTGACGAGAGTCACGATTTACTGCCCCGGTGACTATGTTGAGCTATTCTCTTCGATTCTTCCACAACATTTAATAAGATTGAACACAGCAATCTCTGCCAAAACCGTTCCTCCAAGGACTGTGGGTCTATCCTCCTGTGGCTTTGTTCCAATTAATTAAACAGAGGCAGCATCTCGGCAATTATGGCTTCACTTCCTTCCCAATCATGTTCATCTTCAAATTCCCCCACCAGCCCCTCGACCTCACCTACACGCTCAGAAGACATCCCTAGGTACGGCATCAGTTTCCACAGGTACCACAACCTGTTTAGCCCTACCAATTGGTAATGCATCTGCAGCAGCACAGTGGTGCATTGCTGGAGCTGCTGCCCGACAGTGCCAGGGACCTGGGGTCGATCCTGATCCTCGTATGTTGTCTGTGTGGAGTTTGCACGTCCTCCCCGTGACAGCATGGGTTTCCTTTGGGTGCTCCAGATTCCTCCCACATCCCAAAGGCGTGCGGGTTTGTAAGTTAATTGGCTTGTGTAAATAACTAGTGTGAACGGGTGATCAATGATCGGAGTGAACTCAGTGGGCCAAAGGGGCTATTTGCTGTATCTCTAAAACACTAAGCTCCATCTTTCGATATCGATCATTTACCAGTACTCACAGGGACAATTCACAGGGTCAAACTTCAATACACCCTGAAGGATCCTGACCCCAAACTCCGCCCATCCATTCCCTCCACAGATGCTGGCTGACCTGTTGAGCTCCTCTAGCACTTTGTGCTTTGCTCAAGTTTCCAGCATCTTAGCTTAGTTTAGTTTAGTTTGGTTTAGTTGTTTAGTTGAGTTGAGTTTAGTTTAGTTTAGTTTAGAGATATAGCGTGGAAACAGGCCCTTTGGCCCATCAAGTCCACGCTGAACACGATCATTACAACACACTAGGGACATTTACAGAAGTCAATTAACCTATAAACCGAAACGTTGCCTATTTCCTTCGCTCCATAGATGCTGCTGCACCTGCTGAGTTTCTTCAGCATTTTTGTGTACCTTCGATTTTCCAGCATCTACAGTTCCTTCTTAAACACAACGTATAAACCCGCCCATCTTTGAAGTGTGGGAGGAAACCAGAGCACCCGGAGAAACCCCACACGGTCACAGGGAGAACATACAGGAAACCCATATAGACAGCATCCATAGTCAATATTGAACCCAGGTCTCTGGCCCTGTAAGCAGCATCTGTACCGCTGTGCCACTGTGCCACCCCATAATCTAGAGTTCTTTGTTTCTCCTCGATGCACTCCTCCACCATCAGCAGTGGCCTGACTTTGAATAGTGGCCGAAACAAATGAGAACATCCCTAGGCACTTCACAGGAGAGCTAACACAGAAAACTTGAAATCGGCCGCAGACTGGGATATCAATACTCATGCACAACCTTGGTTAAAGGGATAAGTTGTAAGGAGCTTCTTGAAGGAAGAAATAAAGACATATGGAGCACAGGAAGCTCAAGGGTGACCTTATAGAGAAGGATAAAACCATGAGTGGAATACATAGGATGAAGGCACAGAGTTTTTTACCCATATTAGGGGAATCAAAAACCAGAGGACATAGCTTTAAGGTGAGGGGGAAATTATTTAATTGAAACCTGTGGTGCAACTTTGTCACACAGAGAGTGGTGGATAGAAACATAGAAACATAGAAACATAGAAAATAGGTGCAGGAGTAGGCCCTTCGGCCCTTCAAGCCTGCACCGCCATTCAATATGATCATGGCTGATCATCCAACTCAATATCCCATACCTGCCTTCTCTCCATACCTCCTGATCCCTTTAGCCACAAGGGCCACATCTAACTCCCTCTTAAATATAGCCAATGAACTGGCCTTAACTACCTTCTGTGGCAGAGAATTCCACAGATTCACCACTGTCTGTGTAAAAAATGATTTTCTCATCTCAGTCCTAAAATACTTCCCCCTTATCCTTAAACTGTGACCCCTTGTTCTGGATTTCCCCAACATCGGGAACAATCTTCCTGCATCTAGCCTGTCCAACCCCTTAAGAATTTTGTAAGTTTCTATAAGATCCCCCCTCAATTTTCTAAATTCTAGCGAGTACAAGCCGAGTCTATCCAGTCTTTCTTCATATGAAAGTCCTGCCATCCCAGGAATCAGTCTTGTGAACCTTCTCTGTACTCCCTCTATGGCAAGAATGTCTTTCCTCAGATTAGGAGACCAAAACTACGCAATACTCCAGGTGTGGTCTCACCAAGAGCCTGTACAACTGCAGTAGACCCTCCCTGCTCCTATACTCAAATAATTTTGCTATGAAAATGAGGATATAAGGAACGCTGCCAGATGAGGTAGTTGAGCAAGGTGCTATAACAACATTTAAAAGGGATTTGGACAGGTACATGAGTAGGATAGGTTTAGAGGGAAATGGGCCAAACTCATGCAAGTAGGATTAGCGTAGATAGGGCATCTTGAACAGCACAGGCAAGTTGGATTGAAGGGCCTGTTTCTGTGTGGTGTGACTCTATAACTGCAGAAGAATTTAGGGAGGCAATGGAGGTGACATGTCTGGAAATGGTAAGGGAATTAAATCTGGAGATGCTAAGTGGGAATGTTATTAATTTTGAGATTTAAAAAATCAAGCCTGTAATTTATCCCATCAGATAAAGCATAAAAATATCTTTAATTTTGGATATCTTTAACCTAATTCACTTTCATATCTTCAGTATTAAAAAAGTTATGGCCATTTCCATACTCGGAAATTAGCATCTTGTTCCCTATTGCTTTTCCATTGACTTAACACAAAAGCTGTGATGTAGGACAGTCAAAAGACCATAACTTTCTTAAAAATCAAGAGAACTGAATGAAATTTTCAGTTATTATAGATTGAAGCATTCTGAAACAAACACAATACATCTTACTTGGATGGCCTGAAATTAAGCATATAATTAGTTAATTACCTAATTGTAGCTAATTACAAAATTGACCGTTGTGACGGAAATAGTAATAAACACCTAGACTGTCTTGAAAATTCAAAAATGTGATGTTCTCAAGATCAGAACTTTAATATTATTATATTATATGCTGTAAGTCCATAACAGATAGGTAAATAAATTACAATTTCTAGCAATAGACCAAGTCTTTATGGAGAACATCAGTTGTTAGCTGGTACATTGGCATATCATAATCAGTAGCATCATCATACTCCTCAAATTGTAACCAATGAGCAACTCTGTACACCTTGTTTTTCCTCAACTTTTCAATTTTGGCATTGTAAACTACAGGTTATTGCTCTTCAAACCACGCATGACATG
This sequence comes from Amblyraja radiata, assembly GCF_010909765.2. Classification (NCBI taxonomy): domain Eukaryota; kingdom Metazoa; phylum Chordata; class Chondrichthyes; order Rajiformes; family Rajidae; genus Amblyraja; species Amblyraja radiata. The sequence goes on along the minus strand of NC_045959.1, from coordinate 13,854,760 downwards.
CCTTTCTTCCCACTACTTTCCCATTAAGAATGTCCTGTAGATCATCACATTTGGAGTAGTCCAAATTTGGATAATCTCTGCGAATGCAGAATCAGTCTCTTTTGCTGGGCATTTGGATTGACAATTTTGCATTTCTTCTTCGGAGACACCTGTTTAAAATGTAAAGTAAAAAAAACCACTGAACAGCATTAACAGAAACAAGTTATTATTTGAAGTTTTAGAAAAAAGGTTGAAATTAAGTAAATACCCAACAAAAAATTCATATTGATCAGTTTCATCAAATTCATCTAATCCATTAAATTAATCTAAATTCAATTACTAGATCTAAACATCTATCCATTTTTTAAGAAAAGGCTAAACATTTTAAATAGCCTAAGTATCCAAATAGTCTAGAAACATCTACTCTCAATATAATCAATATTATTATTTTTTGCACAATACATGTGACTAAAACTGTTGTGGATATTTAGCATAAAAATATTGATTCTGGATAGACAACAACACAAAATATAGACGATTTAGATGCTCTTATGACATAATTGATCAAAAAAAAATGACGATTCAAATCATCTTGCGAGTGGGTGTTTCAGGAATGTGATCGATTGGAACGTTGCCGTTGCCGTTGCCGTTGCCGTGAATTTTAAACCCATATCGGCAGGCAAGACACTGCCAATTCGTATGTGGGCCTAAATAACATTTTCACATCGTAAAATTAGACTAAAGCCACACCAAGAAGCAAGATTATATGTGAAATATACGACTTATCATTTGTTTTGTCCTGATATTGCGATCCGTCACGTTGAAGGCATCGAGGGCATTAGAAGTCGCCTTTTACTTTAATCCTGCGATTAAATTATCCAGCGGTTTTTTAAAAACCAGGCACAGAAGTCCGATCAATTTTTCTTCATCAACTAGCAGCCCGAGGAAATCCCTCTCTGACAAGCAATACAAACCAGCATTTTAATCTCCCCCCCCCCAAAGGCTCCGGAGTCGCACACCCAGCCAGTGGCAGAAGGTAGGTTTTGTAACATCGCTATGCTAAGGATGCCAGATTTAAAGAAATGCTACATTCTCACATTGCTGAGCAAAACACAAGCTGCTTGAGGAACTCAACAGGTCAGGCAGCATCTGTGGAGGGAATGGAGAAGCGATGTTTTGGGTCAGGGCCCTTTTCAAGCACTTTGTGTTTTGCCCAAGATTCCAGCATCTGCCATTCCTTGCATCTCAAATGATTGTTTGACTGGAGCAGCTTGCAGGGACATAAAGGAGTAAGGTCCTGGAAGGATTTAAAAGTAAAACTAAGAAGTTTTTGCTTAACCAAGAGTCAATATATGTCAACAAGCTGGATAAGTGAAACTTTACGATGATGTGGCCAGGACTAGGGGATCTGAACTAGAGGGAGAAATTGAGTAGGCTGGGACTATATTCCTTGGAGTGCAGGAGGATGAGGGGTGATCTTTTGAGGTGTATAGAATCATGAGAACAATAGATTGGGTAGATGCACAGAGTCTCATGCCTATATTCTGTGAATCGAGAACCAGAGGGCATAGGTTTAAGGTGAAGTGGAAAAGATTTAATAGGAATCTGACGGGTAACTTTTTCACACAAAGGGTGGTGGATGTATGGAACGAGCTGCCAGATGAGGTGGTTGAGGCATGGTCTATTGCAACATTTCAGAAACAATCAAATAGGGACATGGGATAAAGGGATACGGGCCAAACATAGGCAATAGACAATAGACAATAGGTGCAGGAGTAGGCCATTTGGCCCTTTGAGCCAGCATCGTCTTTCAATGTGATCATGGCTGATCATCCCCAATCAGTACCCCGTTCCTGCCTTCTCCTCATATCCGCTATTTTTAAGAGCCCCATCTAGCTCTCACTTGAAAGTATCCAAAGAACCTGCCTCCACCGCCCTCTAAGGCAGAGAATTCCACACTCACCACACTCTGTGAGGAAAAAGTGTTTCCTCGTCTCCGTTCTAAATGGCTTACTCATTATTCTTAAACTGTGGTCCCTGCTTCTGGACTCCCCCAACATCGGGAACATGTTTCCTGCCTCTAGTGTGTCCAAGCCCTTAACAATCTTATATGTTTCAATGAGATCTCCTCTCATCCTTCTAAATTCCAGAGTGTACAAGCCCAGCTGCACCATTCTCTCAGCATATGACAGTCCCGCCATCCCGGGAATTAACCAGGTGGGACTTTTGGTCGGTGTGGGCATGTTGGGCCGAAGGGCCTGTTTCCACGCCGTATCAGTCTATGGTTCTATGGCTCCAAGTGCAGAGATAATGGTGAACAAGGCACCTAAACACATGCATTTATATAATGCCTTTCAGGAGCTCATAGACATGAACTAGAGTACAAGTCTAGAGGCGTCTGCGCTAATTCATTTAGAACAAAACTTTGCAAGTAAATAATGTAGATTGGTGTTTGGCATTGCTACACTTTTATGTGTTTAAGGAAGGTGCCAATTGCTTTGGGCCAATATGTGCTACATTACATGAACCTTTTATAGGTCCTGGATGCATTGGGTAATAGATGCTACTGTTTCTAATAGGGTCATATCTCACACTGTTGCATGGCTGGACTATATGGAAAGCTGGAATACAATCATACATGCCAGTGGAGATTGGCTAGGGCAATATAAAATAATGTTTGCTTTAGTTTAATTAATTCATTAGTTTTAAATATTTTTAAAAGTTTTAACACGTTATATATCTTCTTTAATAATTGATTTCAGAAGCAGGCTTTCCAAAGCCCAGTTACCGCCATAGCCTTGCTGCATCTCACTGACACCTTGTGAAAGTGTAGGGTGCACATTTAACACAGGAAGGGTGGGTGGACAGCGAAAAAGGGTAGCAAGCCTGGCTGGAAAGTAGAATCCAGCATGATTCAGCTCACAGTAATTGAAGTGAAACCAAACGATATCTATAGTATTTCTAAACCCTTTCTTTAATCAACTAGTTTTGTCGTGAAAAGTAGGTAAAGAATATTATGTAAAGAATATACATTTTGGGTTAAAGCCAAGATAAGTTACTGGGCAGGATATTATGTGCAGAGAATTCACAACACTGCTTTAATTCCATCATCTTTCATTTTTCAATCATTCCAATTTCAGCTTAACATCCTGCTGTGTTTTTAGTTCAACACCTCTCATCATTTCTACTTTTGCCACAGCCATTGCCTTCTCATGGACCATTAGTGAACGCTGAATAAGAGACAGTCTTCCAAAATGATGAAGCAGTTTATCCTTCACTTCGCCGGATCACATGGCATGCTAGATTTATGTCCAAGTTGCTTTGAAATTGGGCGGGGATTAAAATGAACATTGCACCCAAAGCAGTTAAATTCTTGACGGTAAACTCAGTTTAAAGTTGTTCCTAATTGGCAATATTATTAAGTATTGCTCCCACATCGAAAAAGATTCATGAAAATTAGCTTGGAAAAGGTATTAAGGATTGTTGAGGTATTCTTGGTCAAAGAATACTGCACCAGGCAAGTTACTATGAAGGAAAATGGACTGAGTGAGAGTATGGCAACATTTTTTTCAGTGTTTCACAGATTTCTCTTCATTTTTGTTTAGCTTATTTAGTTTAGAGATACAGCGCGGAAACGCCCTTCGGCCCGTCGAGTCTGCTCTAACCAACGATCCCTGCACATTAACACACAATCCTACACACACTAGGGACAACTTACTGTACAATTATACCAAGCCAATTAACCTACAAACATGGACATCTTTGGAGTGTGGGAGGAAGCCGAAGATCTCAGAGAAAACCCATGCGGTCACTGGGAGAACATAAAACTCCATACAGACAGCACCCGTAGTCGGGATCGAACCCGGGTCTCTGGCGTGTAGGCGAGGTAAGGCTTCAACTCTACCGCTGCCCCAATGATATAATTGTAAAGCCACAATAGTAGCCCACATCAATTCCAAATGCATATTCTTCTTGCTCCCACACAAATTCACATTGATTACCTTGCTGATAACTCAATGTGCACAGCCGCTACTCAGATGGATTCATATGCTGTAAAATAATGTTGGAAAACTCCCTGTCAGGAATCGAAGAATGCCTGTCCAACCCCGTAAGAATTTTATAAGTTTCTATAAGATCCCCTCTCAATCGCCTAAATTCTAGAGAGTATAAACCAAGTCTATCCAGTCTTTCTTCATAAGACAGTCCTGACATCCCAGGAATCAGTCTGGTGAACCTTCTCTGCACTCCCTCTAGGGCAATAATGTCCTTCCTCAGATTTGGAAGCCAAAACTGTACGCAATACTCCAGGTGTGGTCTCACCAAGACCCTGTACAACTGCAGTAGAACCTCCCTGCTCCTATACTCAAATCCTTTTGCTATGAAAGCTAACATACCATTCGCTTTCTTCACTGCCTGCTGCACCTGCATGCCTACTTTCAATGACTGGTGTACCATGACACCCAGGTCTCGCTGCATCTCCCCTTTTCCTAGTCGGCCGCCATTTAGATAATAGTCTGCTTTCCTGTTTTTGCCACCAAAATGGATAACCTCACATTTATCCACATTATACTGCATCTGCCAAACATTTGCCCACTCACCCAGCCTATCCAAGTCACCTTGCAGTCTCCTAGCATCCTCCTCACAGCTAACACTGCCCCCCCAGCTTAGTGTCATCCGCAAACCTGGAGATATTGCCTTCAATTCCCTCATCCAGATCATTAATATATATTGTAAATAGCTGGGGTCCCAGCACTGAGCCTTGCGGTACCCCACTAGTCACTGCCTGCCATTGTAAAAAGGACCCGTTTACTCCTACTCTTTGCTTCCTGTTTGCCAGTCAGTTCTCTATCCACATCAATACTGAACCCCCAATACCGTGTGCTTTAAGTTTGTATACTAATCTCTTATGTGGGTCCTTGTCGAAAGCCTTCTGGAAGTCCAGATACACCACATCCACTGGTTCTCCCCTATCCACGCTACTAGTTACATCCTCGAAAAATTCTATAAGATTCGTCAGACATGATTTACCTTCTGTAAATCCATGCTGACTTTGTCCAATGATTTCACCACTTTCCAAATGTGCTGCTATCCCATGAAACGCATTCATATTTGTTGCCTAGAAATGCTTCAATTCTCCTCTTGTACATTCTTATAATTTGGCTCCAAACATATGCCAATGATGTGAGTAAAAGAAAAGAGGGATGAAATGACTGACATGACTGACTCACATGCATTAACTTGATGCTTTTCATGACCGCACAAGATGTCATGGTCTCTGGTCCTTTGTCGATCACCTTGTGTCTACTTCCCCTGCTTCTGCTGCACAAAACATTTTCTACTGAATTCATCTTTCAAAAATATTTGGAACAAATCTATTAGATCGCCCATAAATGATCTATGCTCTTAGGAGAACAAACCTTGATCCTATATAAAGAATTTCGGGTCTGAAGTCGGGTCTCGACCCGAAACGTCACCCATTCCTTCTCTCCAGAGATGCTACCTGTCCCGCTGAGTTACTCCAGCATTTTGTGTCTACCTATATAAGTTTGTATAAGTCACTCTGGTCCTTAGTAAATCTTCTCTGACTTGATGTTCTTCCTAATGTGTCTTGAGTTGAACACAAAAATTGGTGATGTGAAAAGTTGAATGTGAATGCAGGAGGTGTTATGGATAGTGAGGAAGGCTATCTAATGATGTCTGATCTGGTCAGTAATGTGCAACAGAGCCTGCTGGCACTCCCAGTAATTTTGATCATGGATATGTGACCCATGAGAGGTGTAAATCACTCAGGCAGAACAGGTTTTCACAGCGTATAAGAGGTATGCTTCAGTTATTTAAAGGGGATAGTCACAGCGCCTGATATTGAGAACTTCCTCGTTTTGGTCTTTCTTAAAATAATGCACTTATCTGCCCTACTTTGGGTCCCCCTGTACTCCACACAAATATATATTTCCCTCTTCCATACACCTTCCTCCCCACCTAAGTTACAGCCCTCACAGGGTATCCATTAAGTCCCTGACCTATCATTATTTCTCCCCTGGTCAACCCTATCCCTGTCACAGATCTCATTCCCAGCTACTGATTGTTTTCTAGTCTCCAACTATACATAACTTTCTTAAAAATTAAGAGAACTGAATGAAATTTTCAGTTATCGTAGATTGAGCCATTCTGAAACAAATATAAAATAATCTTACTTGGATGACCTGAAATTAAAGCATATAATTAGTTAGTTACCCAAGTGTAGCTAATTTCAAACTTCAATTACTAGATCTAAACATCTATCCATTTCTTAATAAATGATTAACATTTTTAAATAGCCTAAGTATCCAAATAATATTCATAAATAATTCACAATAAAACATGATTTTTAAATCTCATTTACATTAATTTATAGGCCAAATGGAAGGAATTTAGTGTTCAATTGCTGTAAATTAAAGTCCATTTTAAGTCAGCTTTCTAGTGGGATCCTGTGAACGCGCTGGTTTAGAACGTTCACATTGCGGTAGATTTGTGTCCTCAAATGCCCAGAAAAATACTGCCGGATATAATGGGCCCAAAATGAGCTACTCGCAATATTAAACTTTGTATAAAGGGATCTTAAGAAGCCTCCCCTCCTGTCAAAGGAGGCGACCCTGTCAGGCAACTACTAATCCCTCAGCGCAATGACATACAATGGGACTTAGTGTAGGTACAATGTAAATAGACTGATGGTCAAAGTGGACTCAATGGGCTGATGGGCCTGTTTCAGCGCTTTATGACTCAACTAATCTTTATCTCTAGTAAAGTCCTTTCCTGGTTCCAGACCTTCCCAGTAGAATTTTCTCATGCATGACTTCAAACTAAAAATTTGTTGCCCTACTGCAAATTAACTATTTAAAATGATGGGCATTTTCAAGGCAATATTTCAAAGTTTTCATATGTTTTTAAAAGTATTGAATATTTTTGCATATTTCCCACATATTCATAATCTCTGTAAAGGATTTGGGTTCTGACTTTTGCACTGTTTGGGGTTGGGGTTAGCTTTCTATCAGTTATTTTTCTTATTTTGCCAATGGCTCTGCTGTAATGTTGTTTTCATGTTCTCCGAGTCCTGAAACCTAATTTCAATCCAAGTCCACCCTATCCCTTTAGGGACATTGTTCTAACTAGATAAACCCAGGTAAGTATAGCAACTAATAAAATCTTATGTCGATCAGAGGGAAGTTGTAACTACTCGTAAATTTTAGGCTCTAGGTCAATGACCCTACCGGGTCAATTATGTGATTCCAAGTGAGCTGACCTTGTCCCATAATTTGGGGTCAACGCAATAATGTCTTTTTATGACCCTCTCAGTATATCGCACATGACAGCTGGGAGAATTAAGAGCTGGAGGGTGGAATTTCAGGCATTGGCAAGTTGCCAAGGTTGGCCTCTCAAGCATTGGTGGTATTCTGTGGAGAGACAGAGAAACAGCTTCGACAAGGGTGGGAAAACAGGAGATAATGATGGTTAAACGCTTGTATGGGACAGGAATGTGAGAAGAAATTGTATTGAGAAAACCAAGCCAGTGGACATTTTTAACAACGTCTCTGCCACAGTGTAAGGGCCAGTCAAGGACCAAAAAAAGCCACAAAGTGCTGGAGTAACTCAACAGCTCTGGAGAACATGATTAGGTAATCTTTCAGGTCAGGATGCTTCTTGTCAGACTGAGCAACAAACGATATGCTGAAGCGACTCAGTTAGAGAAGATCTGAAGTCTCTTGTGCCCACCTTCAGACCTGATACAGGATTTCAACCCAAAACCAATAATTCCTTCTCCCCCACAGATTTCTTCAAGAAAGGTCTCGACCCGAAAAGTCAGCAATTTATTTTCTCCAGAGATATTGCCTGTCCTGCTAAGTTACTCCAGCACTTTGTGTCTATCTTTGTTGTACACCAGCATGTGCAGTTCCTTCCTACACATGCTCCTCCAGCCAATTGTTTGATGCTTCCCATAAAGTCATGCTCTTCAGCCTAGCCTTGGGCATGAAGAGTGGTGGTAGCATCAAGCCCTGTATCCTGGGTTGCTGACTACCCGTGTGGCACTGCAACCCCCCCCCCCCCCCATGTGCAATGACAATAAGATATATTATTATTATTGTTAATTCCGTTTTTTATTCTCTCCAAAACCTTATCAACTCCTTTCAGATGTTATAACCAATGATTCAATGATTCAATGATACTTTATTGTCACATGGACCTAGGTACAGCTTTTTTTTTGCATACAACCCAGTCAAATCATATTGCAGACCTCACCTGGGCAGTACAGAAGTGTCATCACGCTTCCGACACCACCAAAGTTACAAACATTCACCAAACAGTCCTATCTTCTGCTTGCCACCATACATGGCAACAGACCCAACTCCCCCCCCCCCCCCCCCCCCCCCCCCCCCCACCCCTCCGCCGAGTGCCCTCATTATTCTCGCCGCCTTCCACCCCCCCGCCTGGTCCCCCCAAGGCACAGCACTACCGCTGCACCACTGTACCACCCTGAGCCACTTTACCACCCCATCACTGTTCTGGCCTTCACTACTCTGCCACCCTGCACCACTGCACCACCCTGCACCACCCTGCACCACTGTACCACCCTGCACCACTGTACCACCCTGCACCACTGTACCACCCTGCACCACCCTGCACCACTGTACCACCCTGCACCACTGTACCACCCTGCACCACTGTACCACCCTGCACCACACTGCACCCCTGTACCACCCTGCACCACTGTACCACCCTGCACCACTGTACCACCCTGCACCACCCTGCACCACTGCACCACCCTGCACCACTGCACCACCCTGCACCACTGCACCACCCTGCACCACTGCACCACCCTGCACCACTGCACCACCCTGCACCACTGTACCACCCTGCACCACTGTACTACCCTGCACCCTGCACCACCTGCACACTGCACCACCCTGCACCACTGCACCACCCTACACCACTGCACCACCCTGCACCACTGCACCACCCTGCACCACTGCACCACCCTGCACCACTGCACCACCCTGCACCACTGCACCACCCTGCACCACTGCACCACCCTGCACCACTGTACCACCCTGCACCACCCTGCACCACTGTACCACCCTGCACCACTGTGCCACCCTGCACCACTGTACCACCCTGCACCACTGTACCACCCTGCACCACTGTACCACCCTGCACCACTGCACCACCCTGCACCACTGTACCACCCTGCACCACTGTACCAACCTGCACCACCCTGCACCACTGTACCACCCTGCACCACTGTACCACCCTGCACCACTGTACCAACCTGCACCACCCTGCACCACTGTACCACCCTGCACCACTGTACCACCCTGCACCACTGTACCACCCTGCACCACTGTACCACCCTGCACCACTGTACCAACCTGCACCACCCTGTACCACTGTGCCGCCCTTTCTTAATGCTGACTTATACATTCAGTATTGCTGGTTTTATACACAGTAGTGTTAGCACATGTTTTGTACACAGCACCAATTAGCATTCATGTGGCCCCTTGGGGTGATAATCCATCCCATTGTTTAAGGGGTTTTTTCCCAATAGACTCAGGCTCTTAATCTACACTTGTGGACAGACGCTGAGACTGTGGTCCTTCCCCACTGAGCCTTTGCATTGGCTCCACCGGGCTTCAGTATGTCCCTCAGCATGTACTCCCGCAGTCTGGAATGTGCCAGTCAGCAGTGTTCCCTGACGGACATGTCACTCTGCTGGAAGACCAACAGCAGATCATTGAGTTGATGATCATCCATCTGCAGCTGTCCATCCCTGAGTGTGTCTCGTGTCTCTGTGAACTGTCTGTGAATCACAGAGTCCTTTGTTAAGCAGCTGCTCGGGATGAACCGCGACAAGAATCCTTGTATCTTTCATCAGACCCTCTTATCTCATCCACAGAATGCAAATCAGTGGGCAACTGTTGTCCAAATCACAGCCGGCCCGAGGCTAGCGTGCATTGGGAATGAGATTGCAACCATACGAGAAGGTTCTGATCAAAAGGGGCCTCTTTCACTACCTGCCAACAGAGGTCTTGGTGTTTGTTGGTGAGTTCTGGTATTCTTCCAGATTAACTGGGCAGTCTGCTCTAGGAACCACCCTGCGGGATCCATCGAGTCCTTCCCACAGTGTCTGCAGGTTGTTCCGTGCAGTCTACAATGTTCCAGTCAGCAATATTTCCCGACGGATATCTCACTCTGCTGGAAGACCAACAGCAGATTAGTGACTTGATGATCATCCATCTGCACTGTATAGAGGATTTGCGGTCAAGGGGGTAGGTGTCAAATAACCTTTCCACGAAGGTAGGTGGTGCGGCAATGTCCAACTGACTGGGACATTGCACAGTAACGGGGCAAGGCCCTGTCTTCCCAACACCAGGGACAGGTAGAACCACAGAACATAGTGGTATTTGGTGACAGCCTGATAAAGCCAAACACAAAGATGGCCATCATGATGAGAGCAGTGGTGGTTACACTTTTGCCCTTTGTCTGTGAATTTGTGCATTGTGGCCCCTCCATTTTGAATCCCCAGATGAACTGGAAGACAGGCCAGGTAATCGGCAGGCCAGGTAATCGGCAGGCCAGGTAATCGGAGTGAGGGATGGGCCATACCTGTGCCAAGTACAGCAATCCCGAGAACGCCTCACACCTGCTGACCTGGTTCTTAATAGTTATTGAGAGGAAGCGCTGCTCCTTGAGTTTCTTTAATTCACTTGTCCAATGGAGCCAATATTTGTTGCAGGCCTCGGCCTTTCCACATCGGACCCACAACATCTTCCAAATGTCCATTCTGATGGAGAACAGGGCGGAGGACCAATCGGGCCAGTTGGGAAAGAGCATGGCCTGTGATTCACTCTGGCTCCTGATGCCAACTCAAACTAGTCGTAGCAGCTGTTCAATCTGCAGGCTGTCGTGGATCCAACCTAAAGATCATCCATCTACAGGAAGGCCTTGATCCAAGTACCCCTTCTGGTAACATCACCCCTCTTATGCTCACATCCTTGCTGATGGATTCAGCAAAGGATTCTATGGAATCCAGGACACAAAATCAGACAGGGGAGAGTGAGTACACAGATTGCGACATGCAAGGGGATTTGTGTACACCAATCCTGGGATGTCAGGACTGTCTTATGAAGAAAGACTGGATAGACTTGGTTTATACTCTCTAGAATTTAGGAGATTGAGAGGGGATCTTATAGAAACTTACAAAATTCTTAAGGGGTTGGACATGCTAGATGCAGGAAGATTGCTCCCGATGTTGGGGAAGTCCAGGGCAAGGGGTCACAGCTTAAGGATAAGGGGGAAATCCTTTAAAACCGAGATGAGAAGAACTTTTTTCACACAGAGAGTGGTGAATCTCTGGAACTCTCTGCCACAGAGGGTAGTCAAGGCCAGTTCATTGGCTATATTTAAGAGGGAGTTAGATGTGGCCCTTGTGGCTAAGGGGATCAGAGGGTATGGAGAGAAGGCAGGTACGGGATACTGATTTGGATGATCAGCCATGATCATATTGAATGGCGGTGCAGGCTCGAAGGGCCGAATGGCCTACTCCTGCACCTAATTTCTATGTTTCTATGTTTCTAAGCTGTCACTCATTCTAACAGCCATTTTCACTTCTGCTGGTGGGATCATATAACCAGTACACTGAACCAGATTTTCTGACAGTCAGATGTTATGCTACTGGAAAAGGGAAGACGTGTTGTACAAGATCATGCACTAATTTGCATAAATTTGGTTTGTAAGCGGAAATTCTGATTTAGATTAAATTAGATTTTTGGATTAACTGCCGTGCATGCTGGACAATCACATATATTGCGCTGGCTGCAGCAACTGAGGTCAGGTTAGCTTTAGACTTAATAATAATAATAATAATAATAATAATAATAATAATAATAATAATAATAATAATAATAATAATAATAATAATAATAATAATAATAATAATAATAATAATATATTTTATTGTCATTGCACATAAGTGCAACGAAATTTGGGTTTACAGCTTCCATCCGATGTCATAACTTAAATAACTAATAAAATTTAGATTTAGATACCCCGAGAACATGGTTTGTAAAAAGAACATTACAACAGTAAAATAGTCAAAACAGTTCAAACAGACTAAAGTGCAGAAGTGTCTGTGCGACGTGACCATCCGAGGGAGACAGTCCAGGGGGGGTGGGGCGGCACTCAGCAGGGCCGGTTCAGAGCCGCTATAGCTCGGGAATGAAGCTGTTCCTGAGTCTGGAGGTTTGGGCGTAGAAGGCCTTGTAACGTCTGCCGGAGGGAAGTAGTTCGAACAGTCCGTTACGAGGGTGTGAGGAGTCTTTATGGATGCTGACGGCCTTCCTGAGGCACCGTGTGTGGTAGATGCCCTCCAAGGCTGGTAGCTGTGTCCCAATAATCCTCTGCGCTCTGTGGACGACGCGCTGAAGAGCTCTCCTCTCCGCCTCCGTGCAGCTGAGATACCACACAGAGATGCCATACGTTAATATGCTCTCTGTGGTGCAGCGGTAGAAGGTTGTCAGCAGCTGTTGGGGCAGACTTTAGAGATACAGCAGGAAAACAAACCCTTCCTCCCACCGAGTCCACGACAACTGGTGATCACCCTGCACGTTCTCAACACTATCCTACAATTAGGGACAATTTGCAATCTATAAAAGCCAATTAACCTACAAACTTGTACGTCTTTGGAGTGTGGGGGGAAACGAGAGCACCCGGAGAAAACCCACGCAGTCGCAGGGAGAATGTACAAACTCCATACAGACAGCACCTGTAGTCAGGATCGATCCTGGGTCTCTGGCGCTGTGAGGCAGCAACTCTACCTCTGCGCTACCCTGCCACCGTTCTGCTCCGACCTTGGGTGCTCCTTGTTGTAAATTAATCACATCCAATCTGGGTTCTATCATTTACCATCAAGCCTTTGGAGGAAAGCACTAAGATTAACTCCACCCATTTCTGTAAACAAAATGACATAGTGCTCACATCAGTGATACCATCAGGATTTCCACTTGAAATTGAAACAGAATTTTAAAAATGCAATGGAAGAGAAAAAAAAGTATTGTTGATCATAATTTTTTTGATGTCCATTAGTTGCCTATGATGGAAATTACCGACATAGGCTATATTTTGATTAGTATAATGAGCACCTTTGAGCTATGCATAGGTCTGCCTCCCATGTGAGTTATAATTAACGGAATCATTGTCAGAGGAATCCTCAATCTATTTCCATTGTCCGCCCCCCCCTACTATTTCTCAGTGGAGGCACCAATACTACATCATCATCCCTTGAGGGGATTGTTGGTTGATTGATATGCTCAAGACAGGGAAAGTTAGACTATTTAACCATGAGGCCCCTTGTAACCAATTCTCATTCCATTCTCAGTGCTTTTCAGGCAAACTGATGGGCACTAAATGACAGTAGAAAATTAAGGTGAGTTTTTTTCCCCCGTCTTTTCAAAAGGCTGGTGGAGTTCCCAGTGGAAATCAGCTAACATAGCAGAGACTGGATCAAACACAGGACCTTTTGATATGCGACACAGTATCAGACCCTGCTTTAAATCTGCCAGCTGAGTCATCGGTGAGCCAATATATTATAATCTAACAAATCCATCTGTAGGGCTGTCCCTTTAGAAACAGCGAGAGGCTAATGCAGCTCCTCACCAAACGAAGAAGGGTTAATGCAACAGAGATTTGGAAGACTGTGAGCAGCAGTGTGGAGAATGGAGAGAAGGAAGGTTCTACACGTAAACCTTAACTCGCCTCTTTTCTCCACACATTTTGTTGGACCTACTAAGCATTCTCTGGCCAGCATGCATTCTGCCATGCTTTGTGTGTGACAAGGATGTGATTGTCAATGCATCTAATCTGCGGTTTGAATTGATTCTTGTTAGTGCAATAGAACGTACATTTTACCACTTTGGCTAAGATTCTGGTTTACTTGCCTGGCACCTAATGTGGCTAGCTTACAACGTTTGTTTAATACATGTATTGGGAAACAGTCTGGGACACCTTATTGAATCTTTCAGAAGGTTGGACTTTCAGGATGAATGGTAGGGCCATGGGGAAGTGTTATGGAACAGAGGGACCAAGGAGTACAAGTGCAACATTTCCTGAAGTGGCGTCACAGCTTGACAGGGTGGTGACCTTCGTTAGTCAGGACCTTGACTACAGAAATCTGTGCATTATGCAAATCTGTGCAATATATTTAGCTGTACAAGACATTGGGGAGGACGCAGTTAGAGTATTGCCTACAATTTTTGTTACCCTGCTAAAGGAAAGATATAATTAAGCTGGAAAGAGTACAAAAAAAAGATATACAAGAATGTTGCCACGACTCAAGAGCCTGAAATAATGGGAGAAATTGGGCACTTTAGCACTTTATTCATTGGAGGGGAGAAGTTAATTAATGGGTATTTATGAGGCACATAGATACTGCCGAGCGGAAAAGATGCAGATTTTTGTGAAGACTCTCACTGGGAAAACGATCACCCTTGAGGCGGAACCAAGTGACACCATCGAGAATGTGAAGGCCAAAATACAGGACAAGGAAGGGATCCCTCGGGATCAGCATCGCTTGATCATTGCTGGCAAGCAGCTGGAGGATGGCCGTACTCTGTCTGACTGCAATATCCAGAAAGAGTCCACTCTGCATCTGGTGCTGCATCTGAGGGGAGGTTGCCCTGGACCCCAGTCTCCGAGTCCTTGCTCAGAAATACAACTGTGACAAGATGATCTGTCGCAAGTGCTATGCCCGCCTGCATCCTCGTGCATCCAACTGCCGTAAAACCAAGTGTGGCCACACAAACAACCTGCGCCCCAAGAAGAAGCTGAAGTAGAATGTCGAGGTCCTGTTGCCCATGTTAGGCTTGCATTTGTGCTGAATTTCCAATAAAAGCCTGTTGCATTGCCAAAAAAAATATTTAAAAAATAGATAGATAAGATGAATGCACAGAGGGTTTTTTTTCTCCAGGAAAGGATAATAAGAATCTAGAGGGAATAGGTTTAAGGCAAGAGGGGAAAGATTTAAAACGGACCTGTGTGAAAACTTCTACACACAGTGGATGGTGCGTAGATGGATGGGCTGTCAGAGAAAGTGGTTGAAGTCAGTGCAATAAAAATATTTTAAAAGATTTTGGGCAATTGTGGCTTTAAAGAGGTCAGCACATGAACATGCAGGGAATAGAGGGATATAGATCATGTGCAGACAGAAAGAATTTTAGATTTGACATCATGTTTGGCTCAGATATAGTGGGCCAAATGGTATATTCCTATACTATACTGTTCTATGTTCTGTGTCTATGTTCTATGTTCTATGCTCTATGCTCTATCTTTTATCCAGCGTACATAGGTTTAAGATAAAGGGGAAAATATTTAATAGGAATCTGAGGGGTTACTTTTTCACACAAAGGGTGGTGGGGGCATGGAACAAGCCTGCCAGAGGAAGTAGTTAAAGCTGGCTTGTGTCCCATTGTTTAAGAGAAGGTTAGACATGGATAGGACAAGTTTAGAGGGATATGGGCCTCTAAACTTAGAGGGATATGGGCCTCTAAGGCAGATGGGACTAGTGTAGATGGGACATGTTGGCCGGTATGGGTATCATTTAAAAATATAATTTAAAAATAAATTGGATAGTTATATGGATGGGAAAGGAATGGAGGGTTATGGTCTGAGTGCAGGTATATGGGACTAGGGGAGAATACGTGTTCGACACGGACTAGAAGGTCCGAGATGGCCTGTTTCCGTGCTGTAATTGTTATATGGTTATATGGTTATATGGTTATGGGAAAGTTGGGCCGAAGGGCCTGTGTCCATGCTGTGTAACTCTATCACTATGATCCTATCCCAAAATATTTCCAATGGTGATTATTACCAAAGTTTGTAATCTAGCCATATTAGAAACCTGGCATGCAACCCAGAATTCTTAGCCACACTTTTAAATTAAATTAAATTAAATGTCTTTATTTATATAGCACATTTTTAGTCAACTTGCATTGACCCCAAAGTGCTTCACATAATTACATCCACACACACAGGCAAAGGTGGGTGAAGTGTCTTGCCCAAGGACACACACAGGCAAAGGTGGATGAAGTGTCTTGCCCAAGGACACAACGACAGTATGCACTCCAAGCGGGATTCGAACCAGCTACCTTCCGGTTGCCAGCCGAACACTTAGCCCATTGTGCCATCTTCTTTAAGGAGGAAAGAAGAGGAGGAGAGGGTTAGAGATTTAAGGAACAAATCTCAGGTCTCATCTGTTGATGGGATGGATGCTATATCCTTGCTGTAGGTGATCCCTCAGTTGGAGGATGACTTCTGAATCCTGCGGAAATTAACAAGCCAATTCTCAACCTTTGGATCCCTCAGAAGAAGATGCAGATTGAACACAGGGCAGGTGCCCGGGATGCAGAGGGAAGAGGCCAGGGTGAGAATTGAGAAACAAGGGACAGAAGTCTGTACGCACTGACAATCAAGTCAATGGATGCTGTGTGGCAATGATATCAAATGCAAAATCCGTTCAATTCATCGGAGACAGGGAACAAAACCGACAGTTGCACTGTGTATTTTAAAGAAAACCAGGTCTTGTTCTTGTTGCTTGGAACAGTAACCTGATCAGCTTGTGTCCGAACAGATGGGTGGCTAGAAAGCCTTGTTTTGAATCATTGTCACAAATTGGTTTCATTTGTCGGTTCAACCCCGCAGCACTTATATTTCTCTCTCCCGTTCCCTCTGCCAGTAAATCTGGCAGATAATCACCCACTCCTGAAAAAAAATGTAGTGCCCATGTACCAGCTGCTTCGTTCTTTCTCTGGCAAGGCCAGTGTTACTATTGCCATGGTGACAGCAAAGCAGCGTGTGACATCTCAAGTTGGAAAGGTGCCAAGGTAATCTGATGGCTCGGGTTTTTGTGTGTGTGTATTATGTGTGTTAATAGAAAGAGTAAGCCATCCCTTCCAGTCTGCCTTGCTGGCAGTGAAACAAGTTTGAACTTTGAGCCAATTACAGGCCACCAATTAACTACCACAGCCAGCTGTTGCTTGCACCGTGCCAAGTCAGACAATCCACACGGGGCTGTGGCAACGTTAACTCTTTAAGCTTCGAACTTAGGGTCGCAGTGGAATAAAACTGTCTTGCATAGCTGGCAGAATTAATAATGATGGTGTTCTGGGCATTGATATGGCAAGACTCCAGTTACCAGGCTACCTGTCACTTCGTCCATATAACTCCGTCTCCGTGGCTCCAAACTGAAAACTAAACAGTGAAGGAGGGATGGGTAGACTGTCAGAGAGATCGATGTAATTAATGATCTTAAAGGGGGATTTTAAATATTTGTCATTGTCCGTTATATTCATTCTCGACCAATATTTATCGGGTGCATGTTTGGACTTCTGTTCACAGGTGAAATGAAAATGTATGCACGCGTCTTTCAGTCAGAAAAGGGTTCCTCTCCATTTTCGCAAGGCCGATACCATTTACTTTTTGAGGATCTTATTGAAGGCTATTTGCCTTCTGGACTGTGCAATATTGACATGGTGTTTCATGTGTGAATGCACCAATTCTGGGATGGTACAGTTGAATTCAGGATCATCAGAGGAGGAGCCATCCTGGGGAACGGCTGCTAACCAGCAGCTGTCCGTTCAATTCACTTTTTTAAATTAGTTTTTAGTGAATTTTGTCCTATGTTTGTTGGGGAATTTGACTTTTTTATGTGGGGGGGAAGGGGGAAACTATTTTCTAGGTCCCTACCTGGTCGGTGAGGCAGCTTTTTCCCCGGGCTGCACCGTCGACCCGTCCTTGCGGCCTACCAGCGGGAGTGGAGCGGTGTTTTCCTGGCGGAGACCGCCCAGCACCTTCAGCTTCGGTGGCGGCACAACGCTGGAGCGCTATCGCGGAGCGGAGCGGGAGATGCCTTGTCTGGGTCGTCGCACTGGAGCTCCGGTATGCTGAGACCGCCGTGATCAACACCGTCGAGCTGCGGGACTGCGGGCAGCGGTGCCGACTTTAACATCGGAAGCCTCGGAGCACCAACCGACGAGGCCCTGTCGGCTTCGGAATGCCACGGACTCCGGTAGGGAATCGGCCATTCCAGCCGTCCCAGCCGCTGTGAGGACTCTCCCGACGCCGGAGCAACACCACCCGGTGAGAACGGCCAGGAACATCGGGCCTCCGTAGAGGCAACTGTGGAGGCCTCAATAGGCCTGACTATAGGAGAACTGGGGATGGGGACTGGACATTGTGCCTGACTGGACAGTGGTAACCATTGTGGGGGGATGTTTTTTTTGTGTGTAAATGATTATTTTATTTTGTGTCCAAGATGGCTGCCGGAAGGGAGAGTGGATGTTGGCGCGGTTTAGCTGCCGCTGCTCTCTCTTCATATTGTGTTTTTGATTTTTGTCTTTGGATTGAATTCTGTCTTTAATTTGTGTACTGGTGATGTCTTTACTATTTATTTCATTCCGCTTACATGTTCTTACTCTATTTGCTAAATTTTGTAAGGTGTCCTTGAGACTCTTGAAAGTTGCCCATAAGTAAAATTTATTATTATTATTATTATCTTCCGACTGGAAAATGAACACAGCAATTTACAAACTATGCGAGACTGTGTATAACTCCATTATAGGGGACAGGCTGTGTATCTCCATCACATAGGACAGACAATGTACGAGTCTAAAAGGGTCCTAAGCCAAAACTTTGTCTGCCTATTTCCTCCACAGATGCTACCTGACCCACTGAGTTCCTCCAACACATTGTGGTTTGCTCAAGATTCCAGAATCAGCAGTTCCTTGTGTCAGTACTTCACACTTGGTTGACATTACATTATTTCCCATTCCATTCTTCACATGGTCAACAAGTGAGTAAACAATCCATCCACCACAACAAGAGTTAATTTAGCTGAGTCTATTCAGTTCTGGGGAGGAATTAAAGATGGGATACTCCTGGCCTTTAAGAACAAGATTAGTTGCTGTTGGGTAAACAATGAAGTTGAGTGTAACTGATTAGAGTGGGTGAGCGGTTGTCACCTGTCCATTCCATCCACAGATGTTGCCTGACCTGACCCATTGAATTACACAGGCACTCTATCTTATGCTCAATATTCCAGCATCTGAAGTTCCTTGTGTCTCATTATGTATCTAATGGTGAGTGACAAGGATGGAGGTTGATGGGGAAGAGAGGAATATAGAGAAAAATTGTGTTGTTGTTCATTAATGGCATTGATAATGGTATCCCTTCATAAAACAGCCGATCCTGGATCAAAACCTCATCTGCTTAGATGGAGGAGACAGTATAAAAACATATTTCTCTTAGTTCAGTGGTGGAGTACATAAGGCTAAGATATGAAGATGGATGCAGTGGGGGAAAAAAACTCATGTTTCACTAATGTAACACTTTTTCCTTCAGTCCCTGCCCTCGCCTACTCCTCAAGGCCTCTGAAATGGTACCATGCTGTCTCTGCTGAGCTGCATTAAGGAACCATTCAGATAGAAGCCTTGGCTCTTCCAGTAGCTCATATCTCTTTGCTGTTGAGGTGCATAGGTTCCTGCTAAATCCTCCAGAATGTAAAGCTTAACCTCATACCTTTGGGTAATCAGCACTGAAATAAAAAAAACCTTTTCAACACTGGAGCACCAATATACTGAGCATATGCTGAGAATGTAATAGCAAGTTCTCAGGAACTTCTTCCCTGAACTGTCCCATCTCTCTACCTTATAATACACCTTTATATCACTTTTTTCTATTGGTAATTGTTGACTATTTTCACCTATACTGAAATACAGTGAAAAGCTCTGACTACCTGACCTAATGTGTACCGATGTACAGGTGTCTGATATCGTTCTAGTGATCTTTTGCCTTGAGATGTTTTACTACGTTTGACTGCGCGGTCAAATAATACAAGATGCAATTGCTATTGATTGCCTTCCCTGACGAGTCCTGAACCTGGCCAGGAAATGATGAGATCTTGATATAAATAATAGAGCGAGATGGAGAAAAAAAGCTCCGGTCTTTTTGTGATTAATCCGTTTTTCTGTTGGAACATGTGTGGGAGGGATGAGGAAGCTATGCACTGAAACAGCTTAAAGTGGTTAAAGAATGGGGAGTCAACTGGATGAGATCCATTAGCATTCATAGCAAAAGGATTTGAGTATAGGAGCAGGGAGGTTCTACTTCAGTTGTACAGGGTCTTGGTGAGACCACACCTGGAGTATTGCGTACAGTTTTGGTCTCCTAATCTGAGGAAGGACATTCTTGCCATCGAGGGGGTACAGAGAAGGTTCACCAGATTGATTCCTGGGATGGCAGGACTTTCATATGAAGAAAGACTGGATAGACTCGGCTTGTACTCGCTAGAATTTAGAAGATTGAGGGGGGATCTTATAGAAACTTACAAAATTCTTAAGGGGTTGGACAGGCTAGATGCAGGAAGATTGTTCCTGATGTTGGGGAGGTCCAGAACAAGGGAATGGCGGTGCAGGCTCGAAGGGCCGAATGGCCTACTCCTGCACCTATTGTCTATGTTTCTATGTTCCTATTACCAGTGATACAGTATGTGTGGAAGAGAAGGAGAAAAGAGATGAGGACTGTTCTGCACTATGGGACCTGGTTCTTGGAGCATGCCATGATACAACACCAATCACTTTCTTCAATAGTGCACTGAGAACTCAGTTAGAGATGCAACCACATGTAAATGAATTGGACGAGGGCTATCGAGGGATCGCTCTGAAATTATAGTTGGGGTGGTGGGTGTATTGGAAGAATATTGTATATCCCAACACTTTACTTCTCATCCCTGGTATGAGTTCCATCCATCCATTGATGAAACAGAGGTCTGTACTCCAGACAGTAGTAATGGCCAATTACAGCCTTAACAGGCAGCATTGCTGAGCGACACTTCCTCTCACTTTTGCTGCTGTAATTCCATTTATATTGAAACAATTGACATAGAGCAAAGCAAGCAGAAGGGAATCTGTGGGCTGGGGTTCAGGCTCTGGATATTAGGATACAGGACTGTACTAGTTAAGTGCACATTTTCAGAGCATTTCCCTTTCTCATTGTGTGTGGTTTACTTAGATTTCACCCCGGGCTGCCCCTTTGAATTGGCCTCAGCAGTCCCAGCTGGCCCTGCTGCCTCAAGGCTTTAATAGGAGTTCATGTTACTCATTGACCGGCAAATGAGTCTTTCACAGATCCCTGGCAGGGAGCCAAGTGGAAGTTGCACCACCTATAAAAAGACACAAGCAGCCTAGTGTTGTGTTTTTATTGCTCTGAGTGCTCTTTATTACTTTCCAACAGAATATTTGTCAGGACCGCCACTGAGCTGCCCATCCGTCCGCGCAGCTCTGACGTCAGGTTCTCAGCACCTCTGGCCTGTCATCCGCTCGGTTTGCAGGGAAGGACATCATGTGGCAGGGTGTGGGATAAGCATCACTTCAACAGATGGCTGTGGTTCACTTACCCTCCCTCTGGAGTGGCCTCACTTGTGTGTTATTTACATGCACAAGGACTGCGATCAGTGGAATGAAAGTCGGAGTTGTGGTTTCGGCCCGAATGTTCGGCACAATAAACGTTGCCTATCTCCTTCGCTCCATAGATGCTGCTGCACCCGCTGAGTTTCTCCAGTACTTTTGACTACCTTCTTGCTACCTGATGACGTCGGAGCCCTGCGTTCAGTTCTGACTTCGGCCACTGTCTGTATGGAGTTTGAATGTTCTTCCTGTGACTGCGTGGGATTACTCTGGAAGCTCTGTAGGTGGAGTCTGGGGGAGTTGATGAGAATGTAAGGAGCAACATGAATTTACCTGTACATGGGGGATTAATGTTTGACATAAGGTGGTGGGCCAAAGGGCGTGTTACTATGCTTGTTTCTCCATAAAGCCGTGTTTCTATACCAGGCATGCAGTCGGTTCAGAAAGAAGACTAGCCATCCCTCCCCACAACCTCTCCTCACAAGCTGCAGTGCTGAACACCACATTCCAGGGAAGGTCCCGAGTAGGGAATCGAGTCCATGGTTAGTTAGTCCAAACTAGTCAGAGCAGCAGTTAATCTTCAAGAGATGGAAGAGAAACAAATTCATCCGGGGACAAGCACCTGAGTACCTGACTCAAATGGTGTGACATTTGTCGGCTCTTTGGTTATGAAGTTGGAGGTTCAAGTGCAACTCTAAAGACTTGAAAATAGGTTGTGGTCCAATGCAGTATTGAAGAACTGTTGAACTGTCGGAGCAAGGCATTAGCTGAAGATAGACACAAAATACTGGAGTAACTCAGCGGGTCAGGCAGCATCTCTGGTGACGTTTCAGGTCGGAACCCTTCATTGGACTGAAGACAGGCCTGATCCCTTAGGTAGATGCAAAAGATGTAAAATAGTTGAAAGAGGAACGGCAGAGAATCTTAGAACATAACTATTCCTCTGCCTCATTCAAACAGGTAACCTGCTCAGTGTCAGGATCATGGGATCAAGCTGTGCTGTGTTTTCTATATTGCAACAATTACAGCAATTCAATGAGCATTTCATAGTGGGGAAAGCATTTTGGGTGTTCTAATGTCATGGATCCCATTAGTAGAAGGAAATAGGCTGGATGTTTGAGTAAAAATGGCTAAAATATGCCCACAATGTGGATGCTTTATATTCCTTTCTCTCAAAGAAGCGAACACTGCTCATGAAGCTAAGGGTCCCACGAGCATGCGGCGAGGGCGAACAAACCGTAAGCGGGGGCCGCGCGGAAGTCGAGTGATCCCGTACGAGTTGACATGAAGTTCGAGCGAAGTCCGCGGGAAGTTCGCGCTAGGCGTATGCCGTCAAGACGCTGCATACGGCGTTGAGGCGGTGCATACGCCCGTCGAGGCGGTGCGTGCGGCCTCAATGCGGCTGCGTGCCGGCAGGCCGTTGCCGCATGGAATTTTTGAACAGTGTCAGTTTTTCGGAGCCCCGCGCGATGTCGGGACCAGCTCCGCACAACTCCATACAGCTCCGGCGATCGAAGTGGGACCGGCCCCGCGAGGCCGTACGGCTCAAGTGACCTCATTAGGTTGCGCTTGCCGCATGCAGTCGCATGCTCGTGGGACAGGCCCTTAAGATTTTGCATCCAATCCATTTTGTCTGTTCTGCCCACCTGAAATCATCGCTGAGTGAAGAAGCTAACATAATGAATGGAAAATTCAGCTCCATTCTAGAAACAAAGAACTTCAGATGCTGGTTAATACACAAAAGGACACAAAGTGCTGAAGTAACACAGCAGGTCGGGCAGCATCTCTGGAAAACATGGATGGGTGACGTTTCGGGTCCTCAAATTGTCACTTATCCATGTTCTCCATTGATGCTACCTGACCTGCTCATCCAGGAATGAGTAGGATAACCCATAATGAGGATTTGTCGGCACCGGGCCTGTACTCACTGGAATTTAGAAGAATTAACCATACAGAATAGTGAAAGGCTTTGATTAGAGTGGATGTGGAGAGGATGTTTCCACTAGTGCGAGAGTCTAGGACTAGAAGGCATAGCCTTAGAATTAAGTGAACCTGTAGAATTATTTGCCCCAGAAGGCTGTGGAGGCCAAGGTAGTGGATATTTTCAAGGCAGAGAGAGATAGATTTTTTATTAGTACAGGTGTCAGAGGTTATGGGGAGAAAGCAAGAGAATGGGGTTAGGAGGGAGAGATAGTTCAGCCATGATTAAATGGCAAAGTAGACTTGATGGGCTGAATGGCCTAATTCTATTCCTATCACCTATGACCTTAAGACCTGCTGAGTTACTCCTGCACTTCATAAGTGCTCCACCAGTGTCCCGGGGGGGGGGGCTGCACGGGCCTGATCCACCCGCCGAACAACCGCGCCGCCTCCGACCAGAACGAAGACCGAAGACCGGAGCGCACCCTGGTAGGCCCGATGCCCCACAGCGGACTGCGGTGAAGCCGGGCGGCGAGGCCTATCTGGGCCGAAGGAGCCTCAGCGGTGGCGGTGATGGGAGCCTTGGCAGTGCTGCGGGAGACCTGGCGACAGCAGTGGGGGCCTCGGCGGCAGCGGGAGCCTCGACCGCAACGTGGGCCTCGGCGGCAACTGGTGGTGGTGGGGCCTCGCGGTCGATGAGCGTGAGGGGGGAGGAGAAGACAATGGAGACCGGGTGTGGTGGGACAGAAGTGAAGGGCGGTGGGAGAACAAGGGGGACCAGACGTGATGGGTGGGGGGCACTTTAGTTTTAATATCGGCTGCCCAGGGGATAATTCTGTGTCGTTTGTTTGTTTGTTCATTCATTCGCTTGTCTTTTTCTTTTTGTTTTCACTTTTAATTTCAAGTTTTTGTACACCTTGTGTGTTGTGACTGTTGGCCGATCATTTTACCTCCGGGGATGAATAAAGTTTTATCTTATCGTGTCGTATCATACTTTGTGTCCAACTTCAGTTCCATTGCTTGGTTCAAAGATGGGAACCATTGCATGGCGTGTGTCACCATATTGTGGTAGCTGCTGGCTTATGTGGCGGGTTGTGCAGGGTTATGATGCCCATCAATGTAAAGTCTCCTGTTAAAACGCACACAAACCTCACCCAACCCCCAACACCCACCTCTGCTATTTAAAAACTTTTTCAATTACTTGTTGCTGAAGGCTCGAAGGAGTGCTGGTTGAAATCAGTCTTTTTCCAGACCTTGAAGCAATCTCTCGATCCTATAAGGAGTCTCCAGAGGGAAAGAGTTTGGGGTGGAAATTTCTCCCAAGTCACAAGTGCTAAACACTCTATGTAGTAATGTCTGTGTGCTATACTGTGTTCTGTTGAAACCAGATTTTGGAAGTGCAGACTCTGCTATTTTGCAAGTTAAACACTGAGAGCCATGGATGAATTTTCATCTTGATATCCAGCTTCGCCAGCATGCTGTATCACTCACAGGTTTCTGCTTTGGTGAACTTCCTGAGGCATTCAACACAGCTGGAAGAATGAGGAAGACCAGGAAATGTAAAAGGAGACTTAGGAGGGGGAGAAGACCCCCAGGAAAAGGCTCTTTACTGCACTGGTGTTCTCCAGTGTGCACCTCAGTAAGAGCTGATGTGTTGTATCAGCTCTGATACTTCAGTTTTTCCTTGCTAAATAGAAGAGGCTATTGTGCCCCATGCCGGCTCGAAGAACAATTGTATTCCATAGAAACATAGAAACATAGAAAATAGGTGCAGGAGTAGGCCATTCGGCCCTTCGAGCCTGCACCGCCATTCAATATAATCATGGCTGATCATCCAACTCAGTATTCTGTACCTGCCTTCTCTCCATACCCTCTGATCCCTTTAGCCACATGGACCACATCTAACTCCCTCTTAAATATAGCCAATGAACTGGCCTCAACTACATTCTGTGGCAGAGAATTCCAGAGATTCCCACTCTCTGTGTGAATGTTTTCTCATCTCAGTCCTAAAAGATTTCCCCCTTATCCTTAAACTGTGACCCCTTGTTCTGGACTTCCCCAACATCGGAAACAATCTTCCTGCATCGAGCCTGTCCAACCCCTTAAGAATTTTGTAAGTTTCTATAAGATCCCCCCCCTCAATCTTCTAAATTCTAGCGAGTACAAGCCGAGTCTATCCAGTCTTTCTTCATTCCACCATTAATTCTCCTGTAACCTATTCTCTCCAGGATGAAAGAAGTCTGTAGAAGGGTTCAGACCAGGAAGGCCACTTGTTCCTTTTCTCCAGAGATGCTTCCTGACCCACTGAGTTACTCCAGCATTTTGTGTCTATCTTCGACATAAACCAGCATCTGCAGTTCCTTCCTACACATATTTTCTCCACATTCCCGTCAACTCCCTGCAGATTGGACCCGCTCATCTACACACCAGGGGCAATTTACAGTGGCCCATTCACCAACCAACCTGGGATGTGGGATAAAACCAGAGAAACCCACGCAGCCACGGGGAGAATGCGCAAATTTCACACAGACAGCATTAGAGGTCAGGATTGAACCCAAGTTGCTGGAGCTGAGAGGCAGCTGCTCAACAAACCACCACTGTTGCACCCAAGGTACACAAAAATGCTGGAGAAACTCAGCGGGTGCAGCAGCATCTATGGAGCGAAGGAAATAGGCAACGTTTCGGGCCGAAACGTTGCCTATTTCCTTCGCTTCATAGATGCTGCTGCACCCGCTGAGTTTCTCCAGCATTTTTGTGTACCTTCGACTTTCCAGCATCTGCAGTTCCTTATTAAACACTGTTGCACCCAAGATGATTCAATTTCATTCAGGAGGCACTGATAGTGAAATGGCACTCCTACAAACCACAGCCTTCCTTTTTCCATCTCTAACTTCCTGCTGTACTCTCCGTTCTTGATTATGCTCTCATTTGGCCCCAGAAATGCAGTTTTGCCAGCAAGGATATGCAGAGGAACACACGTTCCATCATCACTGGAGCGTGGCCACCCTTCTGGTGGGTGTGCAAAGTTTCAGCAACTAATCCTTGCCCATCAGCTGCCTTCCAGTCTAAATCAATTCATAATAAATAAAGAAGTTCATTCATTCATTAAAT